>NC_069503.1:104599566-104906233 GCF_027579735.1 Bombina bombina
AAAACAGTACCTATACCTATACCCCAAAATGGAGTCCAAACCGGTACCAAAACGTGTGCAAAAGTCATATACTATCAGTGAAAAGTTAGATGCTGTTAAAAGAGTAAAAGAAATTTCTGGTAATTTATCTGCAGCCGCAAGAGAGTTGGGTATTGATAGAAAACGTATACGTGAATGGTGCCAAAGGGAATCTGAACTGACAAATATCCCAGACAAGAAGAGGCACAGATCTGCTGGTGGTGGTGGAGGACCACAACATACACATTTAGAAACTGTACTATTACAGTGGGTTAGGGAACAATGTGCAAATAAACTGATTGTTAATTATCGCCGTTTACGTGAACAGGCTTTTGTAATTGCACAAGAGCATGAAATAGAAACAGCGGAATTCAAGTGCTCTGATAAGTGGATATCAAACTTTATGAAACGTAGCAAGCTATCTGTGAGAAAGGTTACACATGTAGGTCAAGCAGACAATAAAACTCTAGGAGAAAAGGCACAAATTGCACGTGGCTATTTGGACAGTATACCTTCACTAACAGCAGATTTGGAAGCTGACCCCATTTACAATATGGATGAGACACCTGTATATATTGACATGTTAAGCTCTTCCACCATAGACTTTGTTGGCAATAAAAATGTGGATGCTAGCCACTGTGGTGCTACTAAAGCTCGCTTTACCGCTGTGTTAGGTGTTAACGCTGCTGGCAGTGTTATAAAAACAATGATAATCCTTAAAGGTTTAAAAAATGTTCCAAAAGTTAAGGTACCAAAAAATATTTATTTAACGGTATCTAATAAGGGATCAATGACCTATGAACTTATGCTTTTGTGGATTCAAAATGTGTTTGGACAGCGAGTATCTCGATTATTCAACATTGAGAAATCTGTATTGTTCATGGATGAATGCTCAGCACACAAGAAATCCGAATTGTTGGAGGCATTTCAGCGTAGGAATACAGTTGTCAAACTTATCCCTCCGAAAACAACATCCTATCTACAGCCATTAGATGTAGCAATCAATGGTCCATTCAAAAAAGCACTTCATGCTCAGTGGGAAGATTGGTTTGCCAATGGCGAAAAGGAGTATACAAACAAAGGTTATCGCAAAAAACCTTCCTATCAACACATGGACTTTGTGGCTCATGCTGTAGTCAGTCTCAACAAAGAAAGCATAAGTCGTGCTTTTCAATGCTGTAGAATAGCACCCCGTGGGCAGACAGTGCAAAAAGAACGGTTGAACACGCGCTTAGTTGAGGTTTTATCTGTCTCTATTGAAAATGAAAGAGAAGATGATGATTATGATGATGATGACCACGATGCAGAAAGTGAAATTTCCAGTACCAGTACAGATGAAGCTATACTTGGAATTCAAAGGCTTTGAAAGTTCATGAAGATTTAATCAGACAATATGGACTATGGTACCGTATATATGTTGGTTACTTGGTTGTATTAAAAATTTTGAAAGTCAGTTTTACTTATTTGATGTTACTATAATAATAAAAAAAAAGTTCCTATTTGAGAGTTACATGAACATTTTACCAGATGCCATATGTATATTAGGTTATACCGGTATTAGGTTATATTAGGTTATATTAAAAAAAATTGAAATGCCAGTTTGATTTAACATGCTGTTTTTTTTTATTTAAAAAAAATGTACATGAGGTAATAAATGTACTTACTACAAGAAAATAAAGCATCCTCTTTTATTTGTTATGGCTTAGCACTTTTAAAATCATTTGGAGGGGCTATCAGCATCCTACAGACTGGTATAAGTGACTACCGTATTATAGCCCTGGGCTGTTATTTGGTCCAAGAATGAAGACCAAAAAAACAGGTTTTTCCATTTAACGGCCCTGGGCGGGTTTTCGGAAAACCCCGGTAGGAGTCTTGGAGGTAGAGGCTGTACCGCTCACTTTCTCCAAGACTTGTAATACCAGCATTAGGCAAATCACATTAAAAAGATAGGATACGCAATTGACGTAAGGGGATTTGCGGTAGCCAAAAGTTGCTGAAGAAAAGTGAGCGGTACACCTGTACCTGCCATACTCTTAATACCAGCGGGCGTTAAAAAGCAGCATTAGGACCCCTTAACGCTGCTTTTTAAGGCTAACGCAGAACTCGTAATCTAGCAGTTTCTCTTATGGGGGACTCGCAATGCCGGATATGGAAATATATTACTTAGTATGTATTGGAAAGATTGAAATGGATTGGTTAGTGGGAGCTGACTACTATGCAGTGTCTCAGTTGGAGGAAATTTTAACACAACCTTATTCTCTTGTGGCTCTCTTCCATACCGCACCCGATAAATGCCCTATTAAAATTAGACAACTTACGGTTATACAAAACGTGATAGTGGCATGGCGGAAAATACTTAAAATTCTAGATATTAATTATTCGTTCTCTAAATATTTACCTTTTATCGGCAACGCCAACTTTATACCAGCAATAGATAAAAAAAAAATAATTTAAAACTGGGCATTGGAAGGAATAAAGTTTGTATATCAAATTTATAGACAAAGATTCAAGGGCATAACTAGATACTAGTACTAAAGCCTGTGTACACGGGCCATTTTTTGCAGTACAGCGGTCCCACCCCTTGCTCTCTCCCCCCTCACTTTTGCGCTCTCTCCCCCTCTCCTTTGCTCTCTCTCTCCCCTCTTTGGTTCTCTCTCTCCCCTCTTTGGCTCTCTCCCCCCCCTTTCTTTTGCTCTCTCTGCCTCCTCTTTTGTTCTCTCCCCCCTCTTTGGCTCTCTCCCCCCCTTTCTTTTGCTCTCTCTGCCCCCTCTTTTGTTCTCTCCCCCCTCTTTGGCTCTCTTTCCCCCCTCTTTGGCTCTTTCTGCCCCCTCTTTGGCTCTCTCCCCCCTCTTTGGCTCTCTTTCCCCCCTCTTTGGCTCTCTCTCCCCCCTCTTTGGCTCTCTCTCCCCCCTCTTTGGCTCTCTCTCCCCACTCTTTGGCTCTCTTTCCTCTTTTGCTCTCTCCTATTTGGCTAGCTTTCCTCTTTTGCTCTCTCTCTTCCCCCTCTTTGGCTCTCTCCCCCGTCTCTTGCAAACCCTTTGCCTCTCTGGCCACGCCCCCATCGCGGCACCCCGTCCAGCCATGCCCCATCGTGATGACACCCGCCCTCGCCGTGCCCTGCCACGCCCCCTGACACTCCGCTTCAGCCTTGCTCTGTGCGGAGTGTCAGGATCCAAACGGCCAGGTATAATTGTCACGTGCAGTCTCTACTGCGCATGACTGCATCTGACAAACATACTTGGCCATTTATTATATAGGATTATATCTTTCTGTGGCCAAAGTAATTTACAAAGTCTAACTGTTAATTGGTAGATCCAGCCAGAGAGAATTCAAGAAAGCTTTAAAATTTTAGATACAGCGTCAATTTCCTCCTCATGGAGAGAAACCTATACTAAATGTATAAATAAAGCATATATTACGCCAGAGGTGAAGGCCAGATGGGTTAAGATAGGGGTATGCTGTCTGAGATGCAAGATTTTAAAAGCGGACTTATATCATTGTTTTTGGAATTGTATTAAAATATAAAAAAAAATTGTCATAAGATAAACAATTTGGTTGACAAAATTAATCAGAGTAATATTCAAATAACCGAAAAACATGTTTGTTTTTATGGTTGGCCAAAAATAAAATGTCTTTAAAAATACTTGTCAGTTAAATATTATAATTATGGCAGACTCTTGATCTTAACCCTTTGAGTGCTAAGCACTTTCCCACCTGACTGCTAAGCTGATTTTTTTTTTTTAATGTTCTTACATAAAACATTTAACTTTTTTTTACAGATCCCCAAGACTTATACCGTTGGAAAGGTTAAGCAATTACCTTTCCATTGGTGGGTCTTGAGGGTCTGTAGCTGCTTAGATGCCTGAGATACAGGCTTTTAAGCAGCATGCCCCCTTTCCCTATACATTACATTGTACATTTTAAATAAAGTTGTGCTGTGACGTCATCACGTCATTGCACGTGACATCACCACGCAAAACGTGAAGCCCCAGCAATGCCTGTCACTATACAGGCCCGATCACCGGGGTAGGAGTGGGTGGAAGTCTCCAGATCTCCCTCAAGGGGAGAGAGTGCTAGCGACGGCTCTGAGCCGTCGTTAGCACCTGAGTGAGAGAATGTGTGATGGCTCAGAGCCATCGTTAACACTCAAGGTATATTGGAAATCCAGTAAAACTCCCAGCTTTAGAAAATGTATACAGAAACTCAAAAATCTAATTATATTGGAACAATTGGATATCACAGTAAGCTCTGAAACACAAATTAAATGTTTTTTCTATAAATGGAAAAATATAATCCTAAATTTCCCCGAGGAAATTCAGATACAATTAATTACACCCTTTAGGGGTACCATCTATCTTGAAATGGCTATTGCAAATAATGAATATCCTGCATGATAAGTAAGGGGGGGTGGATGAGGGGAGAGGGGGTTTTTTTTGTTTGTTTGTTTGTTTATATTTTATTTTATCTCATTTTGTGTTGAATATTTATCATACAAGTATCTAAGTGGTTATAAGGTATAAAAGGAATTTATTAAGTAAACACAAGATATATGTTAAGCCTACTTATATTTCTCTAGATTTTCTCTTTAGTTGAAAGGGCTTAATTTATGACATTATAGGGAAATATGTTACATAGTTGATTATGTAATGTACATAAGACAATTGTGAAAGCCTATACAGATTATTATTTGTTACTTCTTTTTCGTTATTACCTTGTGTTTGCCTTGACTAGGCCAGAATTGTACTCTGTTATGGTATATAAATAAAGAAATGGAAAAAATACAAAAAAAAGATTTCAGTACCTCTCATCCTGTTGGCTGATTTAAAAATTTCAGCCAATAGGAATGCAAGGTACCCCAATAAATATGGGGTACCTTGAATTCAATCTTCAGTGTGCGAGGGACGATCGTATGAAGAGGAGCCCTAGCGCTGCTGAGGCCCGCCACCGTTGAGGATCGCCGCTGAGGATCCACGCATCAGGGAAGCCAGCTCCGCACCTCCGCTCCGGATGAAGATAGAAAATGATGGAGCCGCCTGGAAGAAGACCTCCGTCTGACTTCAGGAACAGCGAGTACATATTTGGGGCTTAAGTGTTAGGATTTTTTATTTTATTTTTAAGATTAGGGATTTGGGTACTGTTAAAGAACAGAATGCCCTTTTAAGGGCAGTAAAAGAGCTGAATGCCCTTTTAAGGGAAATGCCAATACAAATGCCCCTTTAGGGGCAATGGGTAGTTTAGATTTTTTTTAGTGCTGTTTTTTTTTTTTTTTTAGGGGTTTTGGTAGGTGTTTTTTTATTGTTAGGGGGAACTTATAATTATTTAAGGTAAAATAGCTGTTTAACTTAGAGCAATGCCCTACAAAAGGCCCTTTAAAGGGCTATTGGTAGTTTAGGGGATGTTTTTATTTTGGGGGGGCTTTTTATTTTCATAGGAATTAGGTTTAATTATTTTTTATTTTTGATAATTTTGTTTATTTTTTCTGTAATTTTTTATTTTTGTAATTTTAGAATTTTTTTTAATTTAATGTTAAGTGTAACTTAGTATTGGGGTTAATTTAGGGGGTGTTAGGGTAGGGGGCTTAGTAATTAGTTATTTGTGTTGTGGGCGGTTGGCGGTTTAGGGGTTGAAGTGAAGGTAAAGTTACAACTATCACAATCCAGGATATCATAAATCAACTAAATTAAATAGGACTTTCATTCATTAATCGTCATCAATCGATGTAAAAAGAAAGTTATATACAATATTTATCCATTTTCGAGCGTACACTAATGCAACCCGTTTTTTTTGTTTTTGTTTTCCTGCTGATCACGTTTCTGTATCAGCCAACTGAAATTCTGGCCGTTAGGCGGTCGTCAGTACACGTCACCCAGCTAGTTTAGGAATCCCCATAAGAACCAGAATCACGCTTGCGCATAATACATTAAAATCGGCAATTGGCGCATGCGCTATTTCACAAAGCTTTGTGAACTCACTCTGAGCTGATGTCGAAAGCGGGTGGGACCGCTCTATACGTCAACATACAAGAAAACAGGCATTTAATCTCTGGGAGGAGTCAGGCATTGCACCGGTAGGGAGATATCAATATAGCTATCTTCAACATTAAAAATAAAATTTGAAAAACAAAGTTAGCGATTGCGTTAGGGTAAGCATAACAAATGCATTCATATGTTGCAAACTATAAAACTTAACCTTCACTTTAAGGGATTAATATTTTAATTATGTTATTTGCAGATTAGGGGTTAATTACTTTATTATTTTGCGATGTGGGGTTTGCGGTTTAGGTGTTTGTTAATACTTCGTGCAGGAGGTTAGTTTTTCTTTTATACTTTGTGCGGGTGGTTACGTGTTTGCCTATGCTGCATCCAGGTGGATTTTTTTGGCTGCCTCATGCAGCCAACATTCTTTTGAGGATGCGTGTGCTACAAACGTGATTATAGTATAGATATAACACTTTAGCTGTTGTCTGATTACAAATGAATAAACTACACCTGTGTGATGACTCATGAGCTGCACATTATACACATTACATGATACTCAGTGTCTAATACTGATTTATATAACGTTTTATCTTATTCCCCTGCCCTGTGTATAGCTGCTGTAAATGACTAACTCATAAACATAACTTGTGCTACAGATGTGCTTCTGTGTGTATTAACCCTTCACTGGCACAGAGAGCAGCACAGTGTGTATTAACCCTTCACTGGCACAGATAGTAGCACAGTGTGTATTAACCCTTCACTAGCACAGAGAGCAGCACAGTCTGTATTAAGCCTTTACTAGCACAGAGAGCAGCAGTGTGCATTAACCCTTTACTAGCACAGAAAGCATGTGTTTTAAACCCCTCCACTAGCACAGAGGTCTGCACAGTGTATAACCCTTTTACAAAGACAAAGTGCTGCACAGTATGCATTAACAATTCACTAGCACAGAGAGCAGCACAGTGTCTATTAACCCTTCACTAGCACAGAGAGAGAACCACAGTGTCTATTAACCCTTCCCTAACACAGAGAGCAGCACAGTGTCTATTAACCCTTCACTAGCACAGAGAGTAGCACAGTGTCTATTAACCCTTCACTAGAACAGAGAGCAGCAGGGTGTATTAACCCTTCACTAACATTTAATTGCCTGGCACAAGCAGATGAGTAACATGCATTAAAAGAACAACATTTATAACAATTTATAACAATTATAAACTTTTTAAACAGACTAGAAAGAAACTACAACTTTTTATCACACAAAACACACAGCCTGACTCACTCACCCAGCAGCAGCTGAACAGGAAGTAAATAGGAGGGGAACAAAGATCAGTTCAATACTGAACTACATCTCCCAGAATACATGCAGAGAAGTCACATGTTAAGCAGCAGCCAATCAGACAAAAGAAAATATGCAACCATTTCAAAGACAAATTGGATGCTTTTTAACATTGTTTAAATGCTGCAAATTCATATAATTAGTAAGTGAGCACATTGTCACTGTCATATCCTCTACTAGTACATTACAGCTACACTATATACATAAAGCTACACAATATATATTAGTACTTTCACTAGCACACTATATATATATATACACACACAAAAAAAGGTATCAGCGCTAGGGTTGCCAGGTGTCCGGTAAAATAAACACTCGCAACCAGGGAAGCGCTCAGACACAGCAGCGTGTCAAATCCGATCACGTGACACTCTTCACGTAGTAAACACACCCACTTTCTTGCTAGACGTCCTGATGACGTATGTACGTTCGCTCATCTGCTCCGGTGCGAAGGAAAAAGGAGCGCTCCATCCACGCCCACCAAAGTAACACTGCAACAACAAAAGTCCAGCGCACCCGGCAGCAATGAGACTCAACAAGTTGATATGCCTTGATATATACCTTTAATTCTGTTAGATGTTGATCACAGGGCTAGACAAAGCCAAATATGCCTGATGGCCAGACAGTCCAACATGTCCGTGTTGGACTGTCTGGCCATCAGGCATATTTGGCTTTGTCTAGCCCTGTGATCAACATCTAACAGAATTAAAGGTATATATCAAGGCATATCAACTTGTTGAGTCTCATTGCTGCCGGGTGCGCTGGACTTTTGTTGTTGCAGTCCGGTAAAATATGCAGAGAAAAACCAGACGTTTTATTGTCAGATCTCTGTTTTTAACATCCACTTCCCTTTGATGCAGGGAAAGTGGATATCAGAAAATGCCAACTTGATTTGTCTGGGGTCAACAGCAGGGCGCTACAATCTGTCCCCCCTCCCCTCTCAGAGACCTATTAGAGAAAGATAATGATCACCTCCATGTCCTGCCTGTGTGAGCTGTCAAATATATCCTTTGTGCTCTCACTTTGTCTGATAAACTGTTTAACCCCTTCACTGCTTGAGATGGCTGTAGCAGAGTTACATCCCTCTCTGGCAGTTAAAGTGCTTAACAGTGTGTTTTATGCCCTGTTTTTTTTATTGTGTTTACTTTGTTATATATATAATATTTTACTCACAGACCAGCACTCCCAAACGGCAACTCCCAGGGTGCTCTTCAACCTCCAAATACAAATTATTCCAACAGAAGGCACTCACAGGCATTGAAAACAAAAATCTTTAATAGTGATGTTTCGGGGAGTTTAACCCCTTCCTCAGACCACACAAAACATGTTACAAAACAAAGACTTACCCCATACTTATACCCCACCATGCAGTGATGATCCTCAGCTGGAATGCACATTGGCGTCCCACTGGCGCAACTGCGCATGCGCAAACGGTCAGTGGCGGCATCCCACTGGGATCAAACTAAAAAGGCAAAGCATAATGTGTTGCAAACATAACAATAGCAACCAAACAACATCATATCCTATTGTTGAATTAATCCAAATTGTTAATGTCCTAACCTCACAATAGTGTTACTGTGTGCATATGATATACTACATAAGATATATGCCTCCATGTCTTTCACAAATTAAAGAAATTATTAATCTGTGTGTCGTTAACCCATTAGGGGATGATATGTCTATAGCACTAAGCGTTAAGTGCTATTTAATAGGAGTTAATTGTATCACATGGTCTAATAAATCGTACATCCTTGTGACTATATAGATCAGCACCATACAGCGCATCAAATACTGGTTCAATAGTAATCCTATTTGGACCTGTGAGTGTAAAATGTGATTCTATATTATATGTATATCCAGCTAACATAGAGATACTACTACTTATATATACTTGGCTCATAGAAGCATTTATAGCTAAAATATGAGTACCCTATAACTAGTACCGATATCAACTATCCTGGTGTTGTCATGTTGAAATTGGGCTGAAATTGTTTAAAAACAATATCGTAATGCCACAACATGCTGATAAATTTATAAACATGATCATATAATATCCTCTCTAAGTCTACAGTCTGGCATATAAATACATAGATAAAGCCACATTATCGAGCCTGATCCAATCTCTACAAAAATAAATATTCACATGCAATTATTAACACAATCTGTATATACATTGTATGTCCACAGGTTTCATCTAGCAATTTTATGTCATATGCTTAACTTTACATTGAATTGTAGAATCTTCTTAGTATAGGCATGTAATTCCTAGGGTCCTTTAGCAATCTTAAACAGGCATACCTGGACTAATATATATGTCATACATGCTCATTCTGTCAGGGTTTTTTCACTGTTGTTTGCCATGTGCTGCTGGCAGCCATTTTACTCACCTTTCTTCCTGACTATGGTGCATTGTGGGGGATGCTGCTCATTTCCTACACTTCCTTTTATGGCCAGACTGGCGTGCATCATCCATGTGAGACAGGATGCAGTCTCAGAATTATGATGTCATCACTTATTTTTTAAAGGGCCTCTGTTCAGTATGTTTTGCCTTTGCGTTGTCTCAGACCTGTTTGTGAGAGTTCCTGTGTAATACCTGGCTGCCTGACGTCCTTCCTGGTTCCTGATCCCTGGCTTGTTCCTGACTCTGCTGTTTTCCTTGTTCCTGATTCCGGCTCGTCTGACTATTTGCTTTGGCTCATGACTTGGCTCGTCTGACTACCAGCTCTGGCTTTGGCTCCTCTCTTGTTATTTGACTTGTGGACTTTTTATTATTTTTTGCTATGAATAAATTCCTGGCACCCTGACATTACGCAAAGTCCATGAATCCTGATGGTGCTAATAATCCACCTTTACCTGCCATCATTTCCAGGATAGATGAACAGGATCACCGCTTGGATCAATTTGCACTAGCCCTGCAAACCCTGCTGACTCGCACTGCACATTTGGACCAAAGTGTCCCGCAAGTTATGGCTGCTCCTGTTTCCGCTGCTGCACCTATGCCTACCAGGAGCATGTCCGGTTCCGCACCTCTATCTCAGCTATATGGAGGCGAACCTATTCAGTGCAGAGGGTTTTTGAACCAGGTGGGCATTTACTTTGAGATGTTACCTCAGGCGGTTCCCTCTGACAGAGCTAAGGTGGGATTTCTCATCTCATTACTCTCTGATACAGCTCTTGCCTGGGCTAATCCCTTGTGGGAGACTAATAAACCTGTGATTTCAAATTACTCTGAATTTGTGGCCTCCTTTTGAAGGGTATTTGATGTTCCGGCTCGCTCCTCCTCTGCTGCTAAACGACTCATGTCCATTCAGCAAGGTACAAAATCTGTTGCTCAGTATGCTATTGAGTTCCGTACGCTTGCCGCAGAGGTAGGTTGGAACAATGAAGCCCTTGTTGCCGCCTTCTTTCATGGGCTCTCTGATGCGATTAAAGACAAAGTTGCTGCCAGAGATTTACCAGAGGATCTCGAGGCATTGGTGTCTTTTTTTGATCCTAATTGACATCAGACTCAGAGAGAGGCCCTCTTTCAAGGAGCGCGTCCGGAAGCCTCCTGTTCCATTGTCTCTTACGTGTTTGTTCCCACCCATGCCTACCTCTCCTCCCATGCCTCCTGGTCCCGAGTCACCAGGTACTGCTGAGCCAATGCAGTTGGGATTCATGCATCTCTCCGCGGCAGAGAGGGCCTTTAGGAGGAGGGAGGGGCTCTGCCTCTATTGTGGGTTACAGGGCCACCTTTTGAAGTCTTGTCCTGTACTACACGGCCGGGAAACACTCACACCTAAGGTCCTGTTGGGGGCAGACCTTGGGTGGTTTATCCTCGTCCCCGGAACCACTTAAGGAAAAACCTTTTGTCATTGTTGTCCTTTCCTGGGTGGACTCCTCCATAGTCACTCAGGCTCTTGTTGACTCCGGTGCTGCGGGCTATTTCATTGACAGTGCTTTTGTATCAAAGCACTCCACTCCTGTTTTGCCTCGGTCCGTTCCGCTTGCTATTGAGGCCATTGATGGCAGGCCCCTTCAGCCGCACTCGTTACTCATGAAACTGCTCCGTTGTCCATGGCTGTTGGGGCTCTCCATTTTGATACCCTCCAGTTCCAGGTGATAAACTCTCCGCAACCGGTTGTTCTCGGTTATCCCTGGCTCCAAAAGCACAATCCCAGTCTCGACTGGCGCAGGTCCGAAATTTTGTTGTGGTCCCTGCAATGTATTTCCACTTGTCTTTGGAAACCAGTTAAAGTCTTGTGCACTTCTTCGGTATCTCAATTGTCAGAGGAGTACCGAGTGTTCCTAGATGTGTTTGACAAGGTGCGTGCTGGTACGTTGCCTCCTCACCAGTCTTACGATTGTGCCATAGACCTGCAACCCGGAGCCATTCCTCCTCAGGGCCGGGTGTACCCTCTGTCTGTTGCAGAGAATTGTGCTATGGAGGAGTATGTTGCCGATGCTCTGTCACGGGGACTCATCCACAAATCCTGCTCTCCTGCAGGGGCTGGCTTCTTCTTTGTGAAGAAAAAGGGTGGCAAGTTAAGACCATTATAGGGGTCTTAATCGTCTTACCATTAAGAATGCTTACCCTATTCCGCTCATTACAGAACTCTTTGACCGCCTCAAGGGAGCTACGGTCTTTACTAAACTTGATTTGAGAGGAGTGTACAATCTCTTTAGGATTAAGGAGGGTCACGAATGGAAAATAGCATTTAACACCAGGAGCGGGCATTATGAGTATCTTGTAATGCCCTTTGGCCTATGTAATGCTCCTGCTGTTTTTTAGGAATTTATTAATGATGTCCTACAAGATATGTTGCAACAGTGTACTGGTGTACTTAGACGACATCCTCATACACTCACCCACACTTGAGGCTCATCGTTCTGATGTTTCACAGGTTCTTCAGAGACTACGTGAGAATGGCCTGTTTTGTAAACTCAAGAAATGTGAGTTCCATCAGACTCAAGTAACCTTTCTAGGTTATGTTATCTCCGTTGCAGGGTTCTCCATGGATCCTGACAAGTTATCTGCAGTTCTGCAGTGGCCTCCCCCAGTTGGTCTTCGGTCTATTCAACGTTTATTGGAGTTTGCCAATTTCTATAGAAAGTTTATTAAAAACTTTTCTTCCTTGGTCAAACCTATAACAGACATGACCCATAAAGAGAATGATCCACTCCATCGGTCACCTACTGCCGTTAAGGCCTTTGATAGTCTTAAGACTGCCTTTGCTGCCGCTCCAGTTCTGGCTCATCCTACGCCTGTCCTGCCTTTCGTTCTTGAGGTCAATACGTCCGAGGACTGGAGTAGGTGCCCTCTTGTCTCAACGTCCCTACGCCTGACGGTTCCTTGCATCCGTGTGGATTCTTCTCTAAGAAATTGTCCTCCAGGGGAGTGCAATTATGAAATTGGTGACAGGGAATTACTGGCCATAATTTTGGCACTCAAGGAATGGAGGCATCTTCTCGAGGGTACTAGCGTGCCAGTGCTCATTCTTACTGACCATAAGAATTTAACTTATCTATCTGAAGCAAAACATTTGTCGCCCCGACATGCCAGATGGGCGCTATTTTTGTCTCGGTTTAATTATGTGGTCTCCTACCTGCCTGGTAGTAAGAATGTTAGGGATGATGCCCTCATCTCGACAATTTTTGCCTCTGTCCAAGGAGGAGTCTGTACCTACTCCTGTTATACCTCCTGACCATATTTGGCTACCATACGTACTAATTTGACTTCTCCCTTGGGGGAGGAGATCCTGGATGCACAAACCAATGCACCTCCTGAGAAAACTAGTAGTAAGTGTTACTGAGAATCTTCAAACTAAATTTTTGCACACTTACCACTATCCTAAAGCTGCAGGTCACCCAGGCAAGAACCAAATTATTTGGTCTGTCACTCGACAATTCTGGTGGCCAGGTCTTCGTTCTGATATTGCTGCGTATGTTGCCTCCCTGCTCAGTTTGTGCACAGAATAAGACTCCTCGACGTCTTCCTGTGGGTCTTCTTCAACCTATTGCTAATAGTTACGTCACGAACATAAAAATTTGGGTTCGCGAACGGCGAACGCAAACTTCTGCAAAACCGCCATAGACTTCAATAGGCAGGCGAATTTTAAAACCCACAGGGACTCTTTCTGGCCACAATAGTGATGGAAAAGTTGTTTCAAGGGGACTAACAGATGGACTGTGGCATGCCGGAGGGGGATCCATGGCAAAACTCCCATGGAAAATTACATAGTTGATGCAGAGTCTGGTTTTAATCCATAAAGGGCATAAATCACCTAACATTCCTAAATTGTGGAATAACATGCTTAAAACATCAGGTATGATGTTGTATCGATCAGGTAGTGTAAGGGTTTCGCCCGCTTCACAGTGCGCAGTGTAGGTGATATACCTGCCCTGACCATGCTTTACAGACCAGGTATCAGTGGTCAGATGGACCCTTGCCCCAACACTGTGTGCCAGACATGCCATTATAGCAGACTTATATGGCTTTGGCGTTGCTTTTTGGTAATTAGAAGGCTGCTAAATGCCACTGCGCACCACACGTGTTTTATGCCCAGCAGTGAAGGGGTTAATTAGGGAGCATGTAGGCAGCTTGTAGAGTTAATTTTAGCTTAAGTGTAGTGTAGTAGACAATCCAAAGGTATTGATCTAGGCCCATTTTGGTATATGTAATGCCCACCATTTCACCGCCAAATGCGATCAAATAAAAAAAAATTGTTCACTTTTTCACAAACTTTAGGTTTTTCACAGAAATTATTTACAAACAACTTATGCAATTATGACATAAATGGTTGTAAATTCTTCTCTGGGATCCCCTTTGTTCAGAAATAGCAGACGTATATGGCTTTGGGGTTGCTTTTTGGTAATTAGAAGGCTGCTAAATGCCACTGCGCACACATGTGTTTTATGCCCAGCAGTGAAGGGGTTAATTAGGCAGCTTGTAGAGTTAATTTTAGCTTAAGTGTAGTGTAGTAGACAACCCAAAGTATTGATCTAGGCCCATTTCGGTATATTTAATGCCACCATTTCACTGCCAAATGCGATCAAATAAAAAAAAAAGTGTTCACTTTTTCACAAACTTTAGGTTTCTCACAGAAATTATTTACAAACAACTTATGCAATTATGGCATAAATGGTTGTAAATGCTTCTCTGGGATCCCCTTTGTTCAGAAATAGCAGACTTATATGGCTTTGGCGTTGTTTTTTGGTAATTAGAAGGCTGCTAAATGCCACTGCGCACCACACGTGTTTTATGCCCAGCAGTGAAGGGGTTAATTAGGGAGCATGTAGGCAGCTTGTAGAGTTAATTTTAGCTTAAGTGTAGTAGACAACCCAAAGTATTGATCTAGGCCCATTTTGGTATATTTAATGCCACCATTTCACCGCCAAATGCGATCAAATAAAAAAAAATTGTTCACTTTTTCACAAACTTTAGGTTTCTCACAGAAATTATTTACAAACAACTTATGCAATTATGGCATAAATGGTTGTAAATGCATCTCTGGGACCCCCTTTGTTCAGAAATAGCAGAGTTATATGGCTTTGGCGTTGCTTTTTGGTAATTAGAAGGCTGCTAAATGCCACTGCGCACCACACGTGTTTTATGCACAGCAGTGAAGGGGTTAATTAGGGAGCATGTAGGGAGCTTGTAGAGTTAATTTTAGCTTAAGTGTAGTGTAGTAGACAACCCAAAGTATTGATCTAGGCCCATTTTGGTATATTTCATGCCACCATTTCACCGCTAAATGCGATCAAATTTAAAAAAAACTTAATTTATTTTCGCAATTTTAGTTTTCTCACTGAAATTATTTACAAACAGCTTGTGCAATTATGGCACAAATGCTTGTAAATGCTTCTCTGGGATCCCCTTTGTTCAGAAATAGCAGACATATATTACTTTGGTGCTGCTTTCTGGTAATTAGAAGGACGCTAAATGCTGCTGCGCATCACACATGTATTATGGCTAGCAGTGAAGGGGTTAATTAGGTAGTTTGTAGGGAGCTTGCAGGGTTAATTTTAGCTTTAGTGTAGAGATCAGCCTCCCACCTGACACATCAGACCCCCTGATCCCTCCCAAACAGCTCCCTTCCCTCCCCCACCCCACAATTGTCCCCGCCATCTTAAGTACTGGCAGAAAGTCTGCCAGTACTAAAATAAAAGTTTTTTTTTTATTTGTTTTTTTATAGCATATTTACATATGCTGCTTTGTAGAATCCCCCCTTTTTTTAAATGTACACTACTGTTACACCAGGTATGAGTGGTGGCACTGGGCAAGTGGGCACAGTATACGCTGTGAGCCTGATACACACGCTGGCAGGCAGGCAGGCAGGCAACTGCAATTAGATTACACAGGGAAAAAAAAAAAAAAAACGACTGATGTTCTAGCCCTAAAAAGGGCTTTTTGGGGTGCTGTCCTTACAGCAGAGATCAGATGAGTCCTTCAGGACTGTAGTGGACACTGAATACACTAGCCTAGCTATCAATTTCCCTATTAAATCAGCAGCAGCTACACTGTCCCTCCTTTCACTAAGAATGCAGCTTCCGAATGAATCTAAAATGGATGCTGTCCAGGAGGTGGGAGGGTCTGGGAGGGAGGGTCTGCTGCTGATTGGCTGGAATGTATCTTCTTACTGTGAGGTACAGGGTCAAAGTTCACTCAATGATGAGGAATAGGGGGCGGACCGAACATCACATATGTTCGCCGTCCGCGGCGAATGCAAACATGCTATGTTCGCCGGGAACTATTCGCCTGCAAACTATTCGCGACATCACTAATTGCTAATGGTGAGTGTCCTTGGACACATCTTTCCATGGACTTCATTGTCGAGCTCCCTGTTTCCAATGACAATACTGTTATCCTTATGGTGGTTGACCGTTTTTCTAAAATGTCACATTGCATTCTCTTGATGAAGCTGCCTACCGCTCAGGAGCTTGCTTCGATTTTTGCCCGGGAGGTCTTCTGTTTACATGGGTTACCCAATGAGATAGTGTCAGACCGGGGTAGCCAGTTTGTCTCCAGATTTTGGCGTTCCTTTTGTGCTCAAATGGGGATCCAGCTTTCCTTCTCCTCGCCATATCACCCTCAATCCAATGGGGCTGCGGAATGGTCTAATGAAGCTCTGGAACAGTTCCTCCGTTGCTATGTCTCAGATCACCACAATAATTGGTCTGTGCTGTTACCTTGGGCAGAGTTTGCTCGTAATAGTGCTATTAATGCTTCCTCCAAGTTATCCCCGTTCATGGCGAATTATGGGTTTCAACCATCCTTGTTGCCCGATTCATTCATGTCTCAGGTTATTCCGGCTTTGGAGGAGCATCTCCGGCAACTCCATTCCACGTGGGTGCAGATTCAGGATTGCCTTCATCGTTCTATGCAGTGCCAAAAGTTCCAGGCTGATCGTAGGCATCTGCCGGCACCTTCCTACCAGGTTGGTGAGAGAGTTTGGCTGTCCTCCCGCAACTTGAACCTTCGTGTGCCTTCCAATGAATTGGCTCCCCGTTATGTTGGTCCTTTTCGAATACTCCGTCCGGTTAATCCTGTGGCCTACGCTCTTGACCTTCCTCCTGCAATTGCGCATCTCCAATGTTTTTCATGTCTCCCTCTTGAAACCATTGGTTTGTAATCGGTTTACCACTGTGTTGCCTCGTCCCCATCCTATCTTTGTTGACAACCATGAGGAGTATGAGGTCAGCAGCATTATTGACTCTCGTATGTCCAGGGGCCGTGTACAGTATTTGGTTCACTGGAGGGGCTACGGTCCGGAGGAGCGCTCTTGGGTTCCCTCCTCTGATGTTCATGCTCCCGCCCTCCTCCGTGCCTTCCATGCCCGTTTCCTCAATAAGCCTTTTGTCCTCCCGCAGGGGAGGGGTCATTGAGTGAAGGGTACTGTCAGGGTTTTTCCCTGTTGTTTGCCATGTGCTGCTGGCAGCCATTTTACTCACCTCTCTTCCTGACTATGGTGCATTGTGGGGGATGCTGCTCATTTCCTACACTTCCTTTTATGGCCAGACTGGTGTGCATCATCCATGTGAGACAGGATGCAGTCTCAGAATTGTGATGTCATCACTTATTATTTAAAGGGCCTCTGTTCAGTATGCTTTGTCTTTGCGTTGTCTCAGACCTGTTTGTGAGAGTTCCTGTGTATTACCTGGCTGCCTGACGTCCTTCCTGGTTCCTGATCCCTGGCTTGTTCCTAACTCTGCTGTTTCCCTTGTTCCTGATTCCGGCTCATCTGACTATTCGCTTTGGCTCCTGACTCGGCTCGTCTGACTACCAGCTCTGGTTTTGACTCCTGGCTTGTTATTTGACTTGTGGACTTTTCATTATTTTTTACTATGAATAAATGGTGATTATTTTTGCACTTCTTGTCTCAGTATGATTCCTGGCACCCTGACACATTCATAGAAAGCAGTGTAGGTCCATATTTGTAATAAGTCTTCTAGGAACTAGGGTCTGTAATGTAAAGATCCATCTGCTTTCCTTCTGAAGCAATAGCTTTCCTCGATCACCCCCCCTAGACAGAGGGGGGAACATGATCAATAATCATGTACTTCATTTTGGCCATCAGAAAATGTTTGGCCACAGGTTGGGTGTATGAAGAATTTTCCTGGTGTCAGGCCATTGCATGTCGTACACCCACTACATCTATAACATCCATTCTTAGGGGCTCACAGTCATGTTCCAGGGTTATAGCTCGCTTTAAAGTCCAGGCTCATCAGAATGTCACGTAGTGATCTGCCTCTTTTATAACCCACCCTAGGTGTTTCATAATTGATCATTGGTAATTGTGGATCACAGTTTCCCAATTGCTCCTGAGGATACCCGGTATCTGCCATTTGTCAGGCGTATAGGTAGTTACAAAGGTTAATCTCTTTTCTTCTGTAGCATTTCTGATGTTTTTCCATAATGCCTCCTCCTGGGTAAGTGTCATTAATTCATCCATGGTCGGGTCCAAGTTCTTCTCATGATATCCTCTGTCTTTAAATTTCTTTTTCATATCAGTAAATTGTTGGATTTTCATTGTGTCCATAGAATTATTCCTGATAACCCTCTTAAGTTGGGATTTTGGGAGTGCTCGTTTTAATGCCAGTGGGTGACAACTATCTGCCCTAAGCAGCAAGTTCCTATCTGTCTCCTTGTTAAAAAGGGTCGTTTCCAAGTGCTGTTCTTCTTTAAAGATCCTGAGGTCCTAAAAGTCAATGCTTGTTTTAGAATATGTCATCTTAAATTTCAAGTTATCTGTAGTTTCATTCAGGACCATAAACCACTCTTCCAATTCACTTTCTGGTCTGGACCAGATCAAGAACAGGTCATCTATGTACCATCTGAATAGACGAATCTTTGAATCTTTAAGACACTCAGTCCTCTCATTCTCAAATTCAGCCATGTAGAGGTTTGCATAAGATGGGGCCACATTCAACCCCATCGCAGTGCCAGCTGTTTGTAAATAGTATTTCTGCTCAAACTTAAAGTAGTTTAAGGTGAGACAATATTCGAGTAGTTGGATTAATACTTCTGGTAATGGACCAATATAAGGGTGCTGGTTTAAATGTCTTAATACTGCTGCCAGACCTTCATCATGGGGTATTACAGTGTAAAGACTTGTGACATCTAATGTTACCATGATGTCATCACCGCTCACATTTTGTTCTTCTTTTAATAGTTTGATCAGTTCTATTGAATCTAATAGAAACTAGGGTAAATGTTGTACCAAAGGTTGAAGAAAACTATCAACAAAACTGGCCACTGTTTGTAATAGTGAGCCTCTGGCAGAGATGATCGGTCTTCCCAGAGGATGTTCTGGATCCTTATGTTTTTTCGGCAGGGTATAGATAATAGGAATGACCGTATGGTCTACTATAAGAAAGGCCTTATTTGCTGCACTGATATATCCCATTTCTATAATAGTTGTGATATAGCCATCAATACGCTCCTTGAACACTTTCATGGGGTCACCCTGTAGTCTCTTATAGGTCATGGACTCTGATAATTGTCCCAAGATTTCTTGCTGGTAATCTTTGTAATTCATCAGAACTAGGGCACCACCCTTATCCGCCTCACGGATGACTATATTTGGGTTTTTCTTCAGTGTGTCAAGTGCTTGCCATTCAGGTGCTGTTAGATTCTTCTTGACTTCTGCTTTATGATTATTGCAAGAATTAAAGATTTGTTCAGTCAGCATTCTGGAAAAGGTCTTAATGCTTGCATTTGTACTTTTAGGGTCAAAAGTACTTTTAGCCTTGAACTTATGATGTTCCATGCTGGAATCTTTGAAGAATTCTTTCAATTTCAAAGTCCTATTAAACTTATAGATATCAACATGTAAATCAAAATTATCAGCAACTGTAGTGGGAACAAAAGTAATTCCTCTTTGCAAAACCCTTTCTTCCATCTCAGTAAGTTGATGATCACTGAGGTTGATAATATTGCTGCTATCCCTCAGTATCGTCTCCTCCATTGTCGTGGCGGTCTCCCCCGACCTCTTTCTACCATGCCTCCCCCTTCTTGTGAACCGCCTACCTCGTTTTTTGAGTGAGTTACCATTCCATAGTTAGTTGGTTGTGCGGTCACTGCAGATTGCTGTACCTCACTGTCTGAGCTCTGGTCTGAGCTATACACAGTAGTGAGGTTGCAGGGTTTATAGGCTCTTTTTCTGTGAGGTCTCATAGTCCTCCTATCCTCTGGCCCCAGTGTCCATTTGTAAACTCGCTTTTCCCTGTAGTCAGCAATCACTGCTTGACATTTACGCTCCTTGAAGCTTACTAGTTCCTTCTCGTAATCATCAATTTGTTTCTTTAGAGTATCAAGCCAATTTTCTTCTTTATTATGTATCAATATATGCATCTGTGTACTCTCAGAAATCAGTAACTCAGTTTCACATTGTTTAATACTTGTGAGGTTTCCTCTATAACGAGAAGCATCAAGTCCAGAGAACATTTGTTCAGTAAGTCACACCATCTATTGCAAAATATTATATTATGTCTCCCAATGGTGGGGATATCCGAAATCCCCTGGGGATATACCTTTTGTGGTGATATTCAGATAAGTAACCTACCTTTTTCTTTAGTTTTAGTATATGTGTAAATAGGTGGTCTGGTCATTCTCTTTTATCCTTTATGTCAATAGATTCAACTCTGATCCTTGATGCATCCTCATCAGTAAATTGAAATTTACTTGCTCCCTGTATTTCCAACTCCTCCTGTGTAACAACACTTTGCCCATTAAGTGACATATTTAAAAAGTGTTTTTTTTTTAAATTATTAAATGAAAGAAAAGTCCAAGCGTCTCTTAGATGGGTGCTAAAGTCCAACACCAAATTCAATATTTTACTCACAGACCAGCACTCGCAAATAGCAAATAGCAATTCCAACAGAAGGCACTCACCGGCATTGAAAACAAAAATCTTTAATAGTGACTTTTTGGGGAGTTTAACACCTTCCTCAGACCACACAAAACATGTTACAAAACAAAGACTTACCCCATACTTATACCTCACACCGTGCAGTGGTGATTCTCAGCTGGAATGCACATCGGCGTCCCACTGGTGTCCCACGGACCCTTTGATAAAGCCAAATGTGGCGAAACATGTCAGGGATTAGTTTAATGTTTATAAAATAAGCATTTTTAAAAAATTAGCTGGAATAAATGTGGTGGTTATTATTATTCTGTACGACTTGATGCATAATAAGTGAGGACTACACGCAGCGGATACTAGCGCGTGGTAGATCATATAATTTAATATAGCTATTTAGCAAGCATCAGTTATCGCTATCATTTTAGCACATTTATTATACAGTTGTTTGCCATTCGCTTACGGGGGAATATAACTTAATCTTATGATAATACTATATACTATCGCAAGTGAATTGTGTCTATTGCTAAATATACTGTGGTTCAAATGACCGGATGTGACTAAGATCACTCCAGCATACTGAACACTAGCTGCCTCTTTAGTATTTAACTAAGGATATAAACAGATACCGCTGACCTCCTTAGTGTTGAGCTATAACCAGCATTTCTATATCAGACATAATTGTGCATATATAGTGGAGACTTGTATTTTTTGATACAAGGTATAATTTCAGGTTGATACTATATGAATATCATTTTATACGACAACCAAATTAATGCTGCATGAATGTAACGATAATGTTGCAATAAGTACACTTAATTGATACTACAGATTCAATGTACTAAAATAACAACTGCAATCTGTATTTATACTTTTCTATCATCCACTATTATTTATACTGATATAAATATTACTGCTGTTAAGACACTTAAAACTTAATATAGATTGATAACAATCTTTGCATTACATCCGTGGTTATCTAAGACTATCTGCTATTAGACTAGTAATTTAAGTCTTTGCAACTGACGGTTCATTACTTTAACTGTTTGTTATAATTATTCCTAAATGTTTCATTTAGCAGTATTATCTAATATCTAATAAATGATATAGTCTAATAGTAATAGCACACTTATGGGTTGCTTTTGTATTTTATTCATCCAAGATAACAGCAATTTATAGACGCAACCACCTGGAAATATTGTGTTATCTTTGTTTATATGCAATATCTATTTGCATTATAGATTTGAAATTATTCTCTTATGAGACCCCCTGGGCCTATATATCCATTCCTATAATACATTATATATACCCTGACTATGGATTAAAATCAACATCCTAGGCCAGTGCTATCTTACCATGTATAAGTTGTACCAGCTCTGAATTGGCATACACTGTTTTTGTGCATTTATATACCAATAACTTACCACTTCCAGTGTTTTTAGAGTTGTTTTTCTGTGTGTATTTCCCAATTTTTAATATCCTAATAAAGGTTAGATTTTATTTTTAGTTTCCTCCTCCTTCCCTCTATTTGACCACTAATCATTCCAATAGGCCTTAAGGATAGTGAGTGCTACACACGTGTACATATCCGTCAGCTCTGACTGACATTTTTGTTATGTGTGTGTGCTGTGTCTGATGTTCTCTTTAAGCTGTACCATGTGTGTGTGCTGTGTCTGCTGTTCTCTCTAAGCTGTACCATGTGTGTGTGCTGTGTCTGATGTTCTCTTTAAGCTGTACCATGTGTGTGTGCTGTGTGTGCTGTTCTCTCTAAGCTGTACCATGTGTGTGTGCTGTGTCTGATGTTCTCTTTAAGCTGTACCATGTGTGTGTGCTGTGTCTGCCATTCTCTCTAAGCTGTACCATGTGTGTGTGCTGTGCCTGACGTTCTCTATAAGCTGTACCATGTGTGTGTGTTGTGTCTGATGTTCTCTTTAAGCTGTACCATGTGTGTGTGCTGTGTCTGATGCTCTCTCTAAGCTGTACCATGTGTGTGTGCTGTGCCTGCCATTCTCTCTAAGCTGTACCATGTGTGTGTGCTGTGTCTGATGTTCTCTTTAAGCTGTACCATGTGTGTGTGCTGTGCCTGCCATTCTCTCTAAGCTGTACCATGTGTGTGTGCTGTGTCTGATGTTCTCTTTAAGCTGTACCATGTGTGTGTGCTGTGTCTGATGTTCTCTTTAAGCTGTACCATGTGTGTGTGCTGTGTCTGATGTTCTCTCTAAGCTGTACCATGTGTGTGTGCTGTGTCTGATGTTCTCTCTAAGCTGTACCATGTGTGTGTGTGCTGTGTCTGATGTTCTCTCTAAGCTGTACCATGTGTGTGTGCTGTGTCTGATGTTCTCTTTAAGCTGTACCATGTGTGTGTGCTGTGTCTGATGCTCTCTCTAAGCTGTACCATGTGTGTGTGCTGTGTCTGCCATTCTCCCTAAGCTGTACCATGTGTGTGTGCTGTGCCTGCCGTTCTCTCTAAGCTGTACCATGTGTGTGTGCTGTGCCTGCCGTTCTCTCTAAGCTGTACCATGTGTGTGTGCTGTGCCTGCCATTCTCTCTAAGCTGTACGATGTGTGTGTGCTGTGTCTGATGTTCTCTCTAAGCTGTACCATGTGTGTGTGCTGTGTCTTATGTTCTCTCTAAGCTGTACCATGTGTGTGTGCTGTGCCTGCCGTTCTCTCTAAGCTGTACCATGTGTGTGTGTGCTATGCTGACGTTCTCTTTAAGCTGTACCATGTGTGTGTGCTGTGTCTGATGTTCTCTCTAAGCTGTACCATGTGTGTGTGCTGTGTCTGATGTTCTCTCTAAGCTGTACCATGTGTGTGTGCTGTGTCTGATGTTCTCTCTAAGCTGTACCATGTGTGTGTGCTGTGCCTGCCGTTCTCTCTAAGCTGTACCATGTGTGTGTGCTGTGTCTGATGTTCTCTCTAAGCTGTACCATGTGTGTGTGTGCTGTGCCTGACGTTCTCTTTAAGCTGTACCATGTGTGTGTGCTGTGTCTGATGTTCTCTCTAAGCTGTACCATGTGTGTGTGCTGTGTCTGATGTTCTCTCTAAGCTGTACCATGTGTGTGTGCTGTGCCTGCCGTTCTCTCTAAGCTGTACCATGTGTGTGTGTGGTGCCTGCCGTTCTCTCTAAGCTGTACCATGTGTGTGTGCTGTGCCTGCCGTTCTCTCTAAGCTGTACCATGTGTGTGTACTGTGCCTGCCATTCTCTCTAAGCTGTACCATGTGTGTGTGTGCTGTGTCTGATGTTCTCTTTAAGCTGTACCATGTGTGTGTGCTGTGCCTGCTGTTCTCTTTAAGCTGTACCATGTGTGTGTGCTGTGTCTGATGTTCTCTCTAAGCTGTACCATGTGTGTGTGCTGTGTCTGATGTTCTCTCTAAGCTGTACCATGTGTGTGTGTGCTGTGCCTGCTGTTCTCTCTAAGCTGTACCATGTGTGTGTGCCGTGTCTGATGTTCTCTCTAAGCTGTACCATGTGTGTGTGCTGTGCCTGCTATTCTCTCTAAGCTGTACCATGTGTGTGTGCTGTGCCTGCTGTTCTCTCTAAGCTGTACCATGTGTGTGTGCTGTGTCTGATGTTCTCTCTAAGCTGTACCCTGTGTGTGTGCTGTGTCTGATGTTCTCTTTAAGCTGTACCATGTGTGTGTGCTGTGCCTGCCATTCTCTCTAAGCTGTAACATGTGTGTGTGTGCTGTGTCTGATGTTCTCTTTAAGCTGTACCATGTGTGTGTGCTGTGTCTGATGTTCTCTTTAAGCTGTACCATGTGTGTGTGCTGTGTCTGATGTTCTCTCTAAGCTGTACCATGTGTGTGTGCTGTGTCTGATGTTCTCTCTAAGCTGTACCATGTGTGTGTGCTGTGCCTGCCGTTCTCTCTAAGCTGTACCATGTGTGTGTGTGCTGTGCTGACGTTCTCTCTAAGCTGTACCATGTGTGTGTGCTGTGCCTGCCATTCTCTCTAAGCTGTACCATGTGTGTGCTCTGTGTCTGATGTTCTCTCTAAGCTGTACCATGTGTGTGTGCTGTGTCTGATGTTCTCTCTAAGCTGTACCATGTGTGTGTGCTGTGTCTGCCATTCTCTCTAAGCTGTACCGTGTGTGTGCTGTGTCTGATGTTCTCTCTAAGCTGTACCATGTGTGTGTGCATTGTCTGATGTTCTCTCTAAGCTGTACCATGTGTGTGTGATGTGCCTGCCATTCTCTCTAGGCTGTACCATGTGTGTGTGCTGTGTCTGCCATTCTCTCTAAGCTGTACCATGTGTGTGCTCTGTGTCTGATGTTCTCTCTAAGCTGTACCATGTTTGTGTGCTGTGTCTGATGTTCTCTCTAAGCTGTACCATGTGTGTGTGCTGTGTCTGCCATTCTCTTTAAGCTGTACCATGTGTGTGTGCTGTGCCTGCCATTCTCTCTAAGCTGTACCATGTGTGTGCTCTGTGTCTGATGTTCTCTTTAAGCTGTACCATGTGTGTGTGCTGTGTCTGATGTTCTCTCTAAGCTGTACCATGTGTGTGTGCTGTGCCTGCCGTTCTCTCTAAGCTGTACCATGTGTGTGTGCTGTGTCTGATGTTCTCTCTAAGCTGTACCATGTGTGTGTGCTGTGTCTGCCGTTCTCTCTAAGCTTTACCATGTGTGTGTGCTGTGTCTGATGTTCTCTATAAGCTGTACCATGTGTGTGTGCTGTGCCTGCCGTTCTCTCTAAGCTGTACCATGTGTGTGTGCTGTGTCTGGTGTTCTCTCTAAGCTCTACCATGTGTGTGTGCTGTGCCTGCCATTCTCTCTAAGCTGTACCATGTGTGTGTGCTGTGCCTGCCATTCTCTCTAAGCTGTACCATGTGTGTGTGCTGTGTCTGATGTTCTCTTTAACCTGTACCATGTGTGTGTGCTGTGTCTGCTGTTCTCTCTAAGCTGTACCATGTGTGTGCTCTGTGTCTGATGTTCTCTTTAAGCTGTACCATGTGTGTGTGCTGTGTCTGCCATTCTCTCTAAGCTGTACCATGTGTGTGTGCTGTGCCTGACGTTCTCTCTAAGCTGTACCATGTGTGTGTGCTGTGTCTGATGTTCTCTCTAAGCTGTACCATGTGTGTGTGTGCTGTGCCTGCCGTTCTCTCTAAGCTGTACCATGTGTGTGTGCTGTGCCTGCCATTCTCTTTAAGCTGTACCATGTGTGTGTGCTGTGCCTGTCATTCTCTCTAAGCTGTACCATGTGTGTGTGCTGTGTCTGATGTTCTCTCTAAGCTGTACCATGTGTGTGTGCTGTGTCTGATGTTCTCTCTAAGCTGTACCATGTGTGTGTGCTGTGTCTGATGTTCTCTCTAAGCTGTACCATGTGTGTGTGTGCTATGCTGACGTTCTCTTTAAGCTGTACCATGTGTGTGTGCTGTGCCTGCCATTCTCTCTAAGCTGTACCATGTGTGTGTGCTTTGTCTGATGTTCTCTCTAAGCTGTACCATGTGTGTGTGCTGTGTCTGATGTTCTCTCTAAGCTGTACCATGTGTGTGTGTGCTGTGCCTGCCGTTCTCTCTAAGCTGTACCATGTGTGTGTGCTGTGTCTGATGTTCTCTCTAAGCTGTACCATGTGTGTGTGCTGTGTCTGCCATTCTCTCTAAGCTGTACCATATGTGTGTGCTGTGCCTGCCATTCTCTCTAAGCTGTACCATGTGTGTGTGCTGTGTCTGATGTTCTCTCTAAGCTGTACCATGTGTGTGCTGTGCCTGCCATTCTCTTTAAGCTGTACCATATGTGTGTGTGCTGTGCCTGCCGTTCTTTCTAAGCTGTACCATGTGTGTGTGCTGTGTCTGCCATTCTCTCTAAGCTGTACCATATGTGTGTGCTGTGCCTGCCATTCTCTCTAAGCTGTACCATGTGTGTGTGCTGTGTCTGATGTTCTCTCTAAGCTGTACCATGTGTGTGTGCATTGTCTGATGTTCTCTCTAAGCTGTACCATGTGTGTGTGATGTGCCTGCCATTCTCTCTAAGTTGTACCATGTGTGTGTGCTGTGTCTGCCATTCTCTCTAAGCTGTACCATGTGTGGGAGCTGTGCCTGATGTTCTCTATAAGCTGTACCATGTGTGTGTGCTGTGCCTGCCGTTCTCTCTAAGCTGTACCATGTGTGTGCGCTGTGTCTGCCGTTCTCTCTAAGCTGTACCATGTGTGTGCTGTGCCTGCCTTTCTCTTTAAGCTGTACCATATGTGTGTGCTGTGCCTGCTGTTCTCTCTAAGCTGTGCCATATGAGTGTGATGTGCCTGCCATTCTCTCTAAGCTGTACCATGTGTGTGTGCTGTACCTGCCGTTCTCTGTAAGCTGTATCATGTGTATGTGCTGTGCCTGCTGTTCTCTCTAAGCTGTACCATGTGTGTGTGCTGTACCTGCCGTTCTCTGTAAGCTGTATCATGTGTGTGTGTGTAGTCCCTGCTGTTCTCTTTAAGCTCTACCATGTGTGTGTGCTGTACTTGCCATTTTCTCTAAGCTGTACCATGTGTGTATGCTGTGCCTGCCATTCTCCTTAATCTGTACCATGTGTGTGTGCTGTTCCTGCTGTTCTCTCTATGCTGTATCATGTGTATGTGCTATGCCTGCTGTTCTCTAAGCTGTACCATGTGTGTGGACCATGTGTGTGTGCTGTGTCTGCCGTTCTCTCTAAGCTGTACCATGTGTATGTGCTACCTCACCCGGGTTAGCCCCCCCATATTTTAAATTTTCATTCCATTTGTTAGATCTTTGTGAGATCAGGTTAGATAAGCTGTTTTTTTCATTAGATCTACTCTAAAATATGAAATATTAACAATCTTTTTCAGGGGGGGCTAACCCATAGCCAGCCCCCCCTCAACAAAAAATTTGACAAAATTTTATTGATTATGATAGCTCCACGTTAGATCAGGTTTGATCAGCCAAAAGTTTTGTTAGATCTAGTCTAATTACTGAGATATTGCATTTTTAAAGAGGGGGGACCAAATTTTATTGATTTTGATAGATATACGTTAGATCAACTGTTTTTTTCGTTAGATCTATCACGCAAGCGGCGGTATTAACAATCCTATTTTGTGTGCGGGGGAGGGGTGATCCCCGGGTTAGCCCCCCTCAACTGAAATCCGGACCAAATTTTATTGAATTTGATAGATATACGTTAGATCAGGTTAGATCAACTGTTTTTTTCGTTAGATCTATCACACAAGCGGCGCTATTCACAATCCTAGTTTGAATGGGCTAGCCCCCCCCCCTCAACTGAAATCCGGACCAAATTTTATTGAATTTGATAGATATACGTTAGATCTCTATATACACACACAAGCATACATATACACACAAGCATACATATACACTCATATGCACGCACATCACACATACACCTTACACACACTCATATGCACGCACATCACACATACACAGACTCATATGCACACACATCACACATATACCCACTTAAGGCTGTGACACACATACACATACACATACAAACATACTCAAATACATACAAGCATACATACACACATACATACAATCATACATATACACACATACAAGCATACATATATACACATATACTCACATACATACAAGCATACATAAACACACATACACACACATATATAAGCATACATATACACACTTACTCACATACATACACACACACAAGTATACATATCAGTGATGTGCAGTCAATAGAGGCAGGTGAGGCAGTGCTTCACCTCATGTGGAGAAAAATATATATTTTTTATTGGCTTAAAAAAAAAATTGCAATTATATTCCCCCAGCATTTTTTTTTTCACAGCTACATGTTGTGCAATGGAGAGGCACAAGCAGGTCTGCCCACCATTACACAACATGCTGCTCCACCTACTGGATGAATTTGGTTAAGATCATTGCATGGCCCATAACTGCTTATTTGAGGCAGTCCTATTTGGGCTGACCCAATCCAGTGAGAGGCATTAGTAAGTGGAACTTAGGGTTGGGGCTGGATGTTAAATGATATAAAACAAAACAAAAACGGAAAAAAACAACTTTCATTTAGTTTGTTGCTGTCCTGTGAAGCTGCCAGCTTTGCTAAAGTGAGAAAGAGAGTTCTGTACTACCCATCTAAGTGCAGTGGAATGTTTCACTGTCACTTCCTTACAGAGCAGCCAGGAAGAGATGCAGTCAATGAGCAGTGTTTTAGCCACATTTTATTGTATTAAGTTCTGCAACCTTAGATTTTACTGAAAGGGATTCTGTTAGTGAAAATGATAATTTAATGAATGTGGTTAAGTGTTTTTTGTTTTTTTACTCTTTTACAGCAGTTTAAGGATCGTTTTTGTATTTTGTTTACTCAAACTTTACACCCACTGCCTTATGTGTCTCTCTAACCCTCTGTGTTTGATTGTGTCTCTCTCTCTTTCTCTCTCTCTCTAACCCTCTGTGTATGATTGTGTCTCTCTTTCTCTCTCTCTAACCCTCTGACCTCTAGTTATCAAGCTGTCTACTTTCTAGCATTCGCCGGCCCCAATATGCTCAACTAAGCTCGCCTAAAATCGCCGCTGCGGACCTGAATACGTTCACCAAATTTATCAAGAAAGCTGTCAAAAAGCCGCGCACCAAGTACGGTGCGATGAGCAGCGGACTGTTGTTAACTAACAGTCATCGATCTCGCTGCTCTTCGGCTTATTCGCAGCTTTCTTGCTAGCCTGTCACTAAGCACCCACACTATACTATACTGTTTTACCCCCTATACCGCCGCTCCTGGAGCCCACCGCAACTCTAATAAATGTATTAACCCCTAAACCGCCACTTCCGGACCCCGCCGCAACTCTAATAAATATATTTGTGACAGACCCCTCTGTTAGTACTGGAAGGGTTAACTTTGTTCAGTTTTGAGAAACTATTTTCTAAAGACAGGTTTCCTGGCATCAGCTATTGTTTACTGTAATTAAGTTTAAGTGATAAGCGTTCACATTGTTTAATCACCTCCAGAGTTCAGACTGCCAGGTGTGAAGAAGGACTCCATTGTTTTCTTGTGTTTAATTTTTTATTTGGTTAAGTAATGTAATTATATTGTATCCTGTAAAAGGGCGTCTTCCCTCTATCTAATGTACTATCTTTTTCCAATCCCCCATCTGGTCTCCTAGGGAGTGTCAACCAGGTGGGAGACTTGCATAAATACTGAGCATATAGCCCTCAATAAAACACATTCTGTTTTACCCCCCTGTTGGAACATTGCTTCAACAAATTATCCGCAGGAGATAGCGAGTGGGTTCGGGGCCGTAAACCCTCCACCCTGCATGAAGCTGCTCACCTGGCAGATGAGTATACGGATGCCCGCAAACTGGACACTGCTACCACTAAGATCCCTACCAGACGGAGTACAGACCCCCAGTCACCACAGCAGCTACAAGTTACCAACCCCCGGCGCAGCGCTCTACCACATGGCCTCCAGCCACAAACCATCCTCAGACAGCCCGGTTCAACTCACGGGACTACTCACAGCCTATTCGGTGCTTTGGATGTAAGCAACTAGGGCACAAAAGACCAGAGTGTCCCTTAAACACAGCGAACCAAGCACAGTCCTGGAGAAGACCCACCGGCGGAAACCCACGTAACCCTCAGCCTGCGGCCCACTGCGTAGAGGATGAAGAATGCTAGGGCATCCTACATGAAGCAGACCCCATGCAAGCTGCCCACCGGGATAACCGGCAACTGGTTAAAATAAATGGGAAGGAGGTCAGTGGTCTACGGGATACTGGTGCTACCATGACCTTGCTCCAAAAGAACTTGGTGTCTGAGAACCAGCACACCGGAGACACTGTGGCTGTGAGGGTAGCAGGGGGTGCTGTGTTCCGCCTACCTGTTGCCTGGGTACATTTGGATTGGGGAGTGGGTGCTAGACATGTGAATGTGGGGGTCATGAAGGACTTGCCAGCTAATGTTCTCCTTGGAAATAACTTGGCTCCCCTTGTTTCTGCCTACGCTCCCATGGGTCCTGCCGATGTTAACCCTGTGACTTCCCGTGCCCAGATCCGTGCCGCAGAGACTGACCCACCTGCTGTTGAGCCCCAGGACGCTGAACTCAGTAAATCTCTATCCGCCATTGATACGTGGAAGTCCCGTTACAATGCGCTGATGAAGGAGAAGAGTCAAGTAGAGGATGAAATGGTCACGTTAAAAAATCACGTAATGGGGGCGTGTCTGACCATCGACCAAGATGGCTGCTTGTTAAAATCTGTCTAACTATGGGAGCTGATAAAACTGCTGTTTGTCTCTCCTGAAGCTGCTGGACCTTGTTTTTTTTAAGAGAACTGAAACAACCTTTATTTTTGCAGCAGACTTATATGACTTTTGTACACTATTAAGAATAAGTAGCCCAAAATAGAGAAGGTACGCAGCAGAGGTCTGGGAGCGGCCTGTTCCTTTCTCTACCCCCCATTGTTCTGATTTATCAGTATATCCAGCCAGTTGTGCTGCAGCAAGCTCACCTAAAAGATTTCATTATGGAAGATCGATTCAGCTATAGAATTATAGAGTCGCTAAGTGCTCACTTCTCTCGTGTGGAGGAGGCAGTGACCAGAGAATTGCGTCTATCTATGGAGGAGATCGCTACAAAAAGAACGCCTGACCTAGTGGCAGTTATCCCCCCGGGATTTAAAAAGATTTCATTACCCCACTCACCACATATAAATGAAGTGGGTTCACCTAAAGACTTGGATAAACTGTCTAATTGTCAAGAACTTGTCACCATAGCCCAGCATACGACGCATCTGCGACAGGAGACTATGGTGCAGGAGACAATTCGGAGAGATACACTGAATAAGGAGCGTATGTTATTGCAAAGTGTCACCCCAGACGACTATAGCTGTCAAGAGCCAAATACCTCTGGAGAAGCTTGCCGGTTAACACTAAGCCCCTGAAGAGCTTCCTACCTTGTCTTCACCTCACCGGGTATCACACCGATCCGTCCTGGCTCCGATATCTTCATCTAAGCCCAAGTGGGGGCTAGACATCCATCATCTGACGGCTGAAGAAGTCCAGAAGAGGCTCTAAAGTCTTTATCCTATCCGGGAAGCAGAGTAGATCCGGACCGGCAACCATCTTCTTCCAAGCGGCATCTTCTATCTTCATCCGATGAGGACCGGCTCCATCTTGAAGACCTCCACCGCGGACCCATCTTCTTCCGAAGACGACTTCCCGACGAATGACCGTTCCTTTAAGGGACGTCATCCAAGATGGCGTCCCTCGAATTCCGATTGGCTGATAGGATTCTATCAGCCAATCGGAATTAAGGTAGGAAAATTCTGATTGGCTGATAGAATCAGCCAATCAGAATCAAGTTCAATCCGATTGGCCGATCCGATCAGCCAATCAGATTGAGCTCGCATTCTATTGGCTGATCGGAACAGCCAATAGAATGCAAGCTCAATCTGATTGGCTGATCGGATCAGCCAATCGGATTGAACTTGATTCTGATTGGTTGATTCCATCAGCCAATCAGAATTTTCCTACCTTAATTCCGATTGGCTGATAGAATCCTATCAGCCAATCGGAATTCGAGGGACATCATCTTGGATGACGTCCCTTAAAGGAGCCTTCATTCGTCGGTAGTCCGTCGGGCCAGCAGGATGTTCCGCGTCGGAGGTCTGCAAGATGGATCCGGAAGAAAGAAGATTGAAGATGCCGTTGATAGAAGACTTCAGCCGGATCATGGACCTCTTCAGCTCCCGCTTGGATGATGACTTCAGCCGGATCATGGACCTCTTCAGCTCTCGCTTGGATGATGGATCAGGGCTTGGATCAGGACATCGGAGGAGCTCTTCTGGGTCGATCGCTGAACCTGTTATGGTGAAGATAAGGTAGGAAGATCTTCAGGGGCTTAGTGTTAGGTTTATTTAAGAGGGGTTTTGGTTAGATTAGGGGTATGTGGGTGGTGGGTTGTAATGTTGGGGGGGGTATTGTATGTGTTTTTTTACAGGCAAAAGAGCTGAATTCTTTGGGGCATGCCCCGCAAAGGGCCCTGTTCAGGGCTGGTAAGGTAAAAGAGCTTTGAACTTTAGTAATTTAGAATAGGGTAGGGCATTTTTTTATTTTGGGGGTCTTTGTTATTTTATTAGGGGGCTTAGAGTAGGTGTAATTAGTTTAAAATTGTTGTAATATTTTTCTGATGTTTGTAAATATTTTTTTATTTTTTGTAACTTAGTTCTTTTTTATTTTTTGTACTTTAGTTAGTTTATTTCATTGTAGTTATTTGTAGATATTGTATTTAATTAATTTATTGATAGTGTAGTGTTAGGTTTAATTGTAGGTAATTGTAGGTATTGTATTTAATTAATTTATTGATAGTGTAGTGTTAGGTTTAATTGTAGGTAATTGTAGGTATTGTATTTAATTAATTTATTGATAGTGTAGTGTTAGGTTTAATTGTAACTTAGGTTAGGATTTATTTTACAGGTAATTTTGTAATTATTTTAACTATTTTAGCTATTAAATAGTTCTTAACTATTTAATAGCTATTGTACCTGGTTAAAATAAATACAAAGTTACCTGTAAAATAAATATAAATCCTAAAATAGCTATAATATAATTATAATTTATATTGTAGCTATATTAGGATTTATTTTACAGGTAAGTATTTAGTTTTAAATAGGATTAATTTATTTAATAAGAGTTAATTAATTTTGTTAGATTTAAATTATATTTAAGTTAGGGGGGTGTTAGTGTTAGGGTTAAACTTAGCTTTAGGGGTTAATACATTTATTAGAATAGCGGTGAGCTCCAGTCGGCAGATTAGGGGTTAATGTTTGAAGTTAGGTGTCGGCGATGTTAGGGAGGGCAGATTAGGGGTTAATAACTTTATTATAATAGCGGTGCAGTCCGGTCGGCAGATTAGGGGTTAATAAGTGTAGGCAGGTGGAGGCGACATTGTGGGGGGCAGATTAGGGGTTAATAAATATAATATAGGGGTCGGCGGTGTTAGGGACAGCAGATTAGGGGTACATAGGGATAATGTAAGTAGCGGCGGTTTACGGAGCGGCAGATTAGGGGTTAATAATAATATGCAGGGGTCAGGGATAGCGGGGGCGGCAGAATAGGGGTTAATAAGTGTAAGGTTAGGGGTGTTTAGACTCGGGGTACATGTTAGAGTGTTAGGTGCAGACGTAGGAAGTGTTTCCCCATAGCAAACAATGGGGCTGCGTTAGGAGCTGAACGCGGCTTTTTTGCAGGTGTTAGTTTTTTTTTCAGCTCAAACAGCCCCATTGTTTCCTATGGGGGAATCGTGCACGAGCACGTTTTTGAGGCTGGCCGCGTCTGTAAGCAACTCTAGTATCGAGAGTTGAAGTTGCGTTAAATATGCTCTACGCTCCTTTTTTGGAGCCTAACGCAGCCATTCTGTGGACTCTCAATACCAGAGTTATTTAAAAGGTGCGGCCAGAAAAAAGCCAGCGTTAGCTACGCGGGTCATTACCGACAAAACTCTAAATCTAGCCGCTAGTTTGCATATATATGCACAAACAGTAATTAATGCCTAAGACTTACAACTTGTCTCATTTGTGTTACCATGCTTATACTGAAATACAGCTCTACATAATATTATGAACTGTGAACCTGCAACAAACCTTGGTTTGCACATATATGCACAAAACAGTAATTAATGCCTAAGACTTGCAACTTGTTTATCACTTGTGCTGCTGTGCTTAAATCTGACATACAACCTTATATAATATTATATACTGTGAACCTGCAACAAACCTTGGTTTGCATCTAAGTGTCAAACTTCTATCTGTTTACTCTGAAGCCTGTACATTGCACTTTGCTATATATTTCTCTCATTGAATCCTGCAGCTACTCCTGTTAACTAATTATAACTTTCAGTGAAGCCAGAATATTGTATACAAATATTGCACTCTCCATTAATTCTTCAATAACTTCTATCAATTAAGAATCACAGAATATCCTCTATCCACGTCCAGGATACTTCCCCCCCGGGTCAGGGGTCGGTGTCTTCAAATCCCTACCACTGTCCCGAGGGTCTGTTTCCTGAGCGCATGTACACCGGATCATGACAACCTCCTAGTCCGGTCATCCCCAAGTTGACCCACCAAAGGGTCAAGCCAGGTCTGCCAGAGTGTCCCACTAGGAGGGAGCCATGTGACAGACCCCTCTGTCAGTACTGGAAGGGTTAACTTTGTTCAGTTTTGAGAAACTATTTTCTAAAGACAGGTTTCCTGGCATCAGCTATTGTTTACTGTAATTAAGTTTAAGTGATAAGCGTTCACATTGTTTAATCACCTCCAGAGTTCAGACTGCCAGGTGTGAAGAAGGACTCCATTGTTTTCTTGTGTTTAATTGTTTATTTGGTTAAGTAATGTAATTATATTGTATCCTGTAAAAGGGCGTCTTCCCTCTATCTAATGTACTATCTTTTTCCAATCCCCCATCTGGTCTCCTAGGGAGTGTCAACCAGGTGGGAGACTTGCATAAATACTGGGCATATAGCACTCAATAAAACACATTCTGTTTTACCCCCAAGATGGAGCTTGGTCTCGTGTTTGGGGGGAATTAACTGGGGTCATGTGTTGCTGATCCCATATTCAGGGCATCTTTCACCTGGCATTAACCCTTGATATCCGGGTTATACCATAACAATATTAACCCCTAAACCGCCGCTCCCGGACCCCGCCGCCACATACATTATACCTATTAACCCCTATTCTGCCACCCCCTATACCGCTGCCACCTACATAAAGTTATTAACCCCTATCCTGCCGATCCCAGACCCCTCCGCAACTAAATAAATTGTTTAACCCCTAAACTGCCACACCCGGAGCCCGCCGCTCCCTAATTAGGGATCTCTAATCCCTAATCTGCCCCCCTACACCGCCACCACTATATTAAATGAATTTACACCTATACCTAAGTGTAACCCTAACACCCCCCCAACTTAAATATTATTTAAATACATCTAAATAAATTTAATATTATTACCTAATTTATTCCTATTTAAAACTAAATACTTACCTATAAAATAAACCTTAAGATAGCTACAATATAACTAATAGTTACATTTGTATCTATCTTAGGGTTTATTTTTATTTTACAGGCAACTTTGTATTTATTTTAACTAGGTACAATAGCTATTAAACAGTTATTAACTATTTAATAGCTACCTAGCTAAAATAAATACAAAATTACCTGTAAAATAAATCCTAACCTAAGTTACAATTACACCTAACACTATACTATAATAAAATAAATTAAATTAATTAAATACAATTACCTACAATTAAATAAAATTAACTAAAATTAACTAAAGTACCTAGACAGGCAAATCCTCAAAATAAATAATGTAAGCACCTTAGCGTGGCTTCCACCTTCCCAGCGACCTAGCATAATTAAGAATTATCATCTTTTAGCAGAAACATTTAACACTTGGGACTCAACTGTAGCAACCTCCACTCACATTTCCTCAAGACACTCCCCCTTAACACCAATCCTTGAAAACCCCGAAATTCCATATCACAAAATAGGATTCTTTAGATCCGCACCATATAAACTCAAAGGGGGTACGGTTCACGGGGTAGTTGAGAACGGGAAGATAATCCCACATGATACGCTTAGGAACGCTCACCCCAAGGTCTTCTCTTCTTGGCTGCATTACAACCAGCTAATACATTTTATATCCGGCCACAGACAAAAACAGGACCTGGGCAGGACACTTACCCCTTTTGAGAAACTTTTTTCAGGGGAATCCCTACCAAGACACCTAATATCTCTCCTCTACAAATTAGTCTCCTCTCAGAACACAGACACACTGCCGTCCTATGTCACACAATGGAACACCGAATTGGGGATAGATAATGATGAGCAACTATGGTTAAAAGCTTTTAGCTTGACTAAAAAATCGTCTGTATCGTCAACCATTCAGGAGCTTCACATCAAGCTCTTGAGTAGATGGTACCTGACCCCAGTCAGACTTCATAAGTTATTCCCAACAGCTAGCCACATGTGTTGGAGAGGGTGCGGAGGCAACGGCTCCTTGCTCCACATATGGTGGTCTTGCCCAATTATAACGCCCTTCTGGTCAGAAGTCTTCGATAAAATGGCTGAAATCCTCAATATCCCTCTTCTAAAAACACCCGAGGCTCTATTATTTGTAGAGCTCCCCAGAACGCAAAGCCGAACACACCTCGCCTTGCTGCTAATTATGCTCACTAGTGCGAAGAAACTGATTCCTAAAAAATGGAAGAAACAAAACCCTCCTACACTAGGAGAGTGGCACTCGCAAGTCGAGGAAGTCTTACTGATGGAAAGATACTTTTACCTTAAAAATCATAAGATAGATGAATATGAGCTCCTGCGAGCGCTGTGGCAGGGCACTATATAATCAAGTATTCCACTGTCTGCGCTTGCTAACCACAAAAGAAAAAGAAAAATCTGACTAGTACTAATTTTTTTTTTTTCTTCTCTCTACTCCCCCTCCCCTCCCTCCCTCCCCACCATGGCCCCTCCCTTACTACTCCTCTCTATCCTCTCTCTTTCTCTATCCAAACCCATTATACCTTTAAACGATCAACCTATGACTATAAGGTAAAATAGAAAAGTTTTTATCTGATTTCTCTTGCTCCTGCTGAGTGTCACGGAGCATGAGGTTTGCATTATTTTGAAGTGTACGATCTTTATGCACATTGAAGCAAATTGTATAGCTTCCTTTTTGGTTTGTCTTTGTTTTATACAATGTGCCAATTTGTTATTATACCCGATTATGTTATTGTAATCTTTACACTTCAATAAAGCTTGTTTAAAAAAAAAAAAAAAAAAAATATTAACTAAAGTACAAGAACAAACAAACACTAAATTACAGAAAATAAAAAAAATTACAAGAATTTTAAACTAATTACACCTAATCTAAGCCCCCTAATAAAATAAAAAAGCCCCCCAAAATAATAAAATTCCCTACCCTAAACTAAATTACAAATAGCCCTTAAAAGGGCCTTTTGCGGGGCATTGCCCCAAAGTAATCAGCTCTTTTACCTGAAAAAAAAGAAATACACCCCCCCAACATTAAAACCCACCACCCACACACCCAACCCTAATCTAAAACCCACCCAAACTCCCCTTAAAAAAACCTAACACTACCCCCTTGAAGATCACCCTACCTTGAGCCGTCTTCACCCAGCCGGGCAGAATTCTTCAACTGATTCGGCCAAAAGTCTTCATCGAATCCAGGCAGAAGAGGTCCACCAAGCGGCAGAAGTCTTCATCCAAGCGGCATCTTCTGTCTTCATCCATCCGGAGCGGAGCGGGTCCATCTTCAATCCAGGCGACATGGAGCCATCCTCTTCAAACGACGTCCTAACACTGAATGAAGGTTCCTTTAAATGATGTCATCCAAAATGGCGTCCCTTGAATTCTGATTGGCTGATAGGATTCTATCAGCCAATCAGAATTAAGGTAGGAAAAATCTGATTGGCTGATGCAATCAGCAAATTGGATTGAAGTTCAATCCGATTGGCTGATCCAATCAGCCAATAGGATTGACCTTGCATTCTATTGGCTGTTCCGATCAGCCAATAGAATGCGAGGTCAATCATATTGGCTGATTGGATAGGGGTTAATATGTATAATGTAGGTGGCGGCGGGGTCCGTGAGTGGTGGTTTGGGGGTTAAACAATTTATTTCGTTGCGGCGGGGTCCAGGAGCGGTGGTTTAGGGGTTAAACAATTTATTTAGTTGCGGTGGGGTCCGGGAGTGGAGGTTTAGGGTTTAATAAGTATAATGTAGGTAGCGACGGTGTAAGGGGGGCAGATTAGGGGTGTTTAGACTCGGGGTACATGTTAGGGTGTTAGGTGCAGACATTTCCCATAGTAATCAATAGGATATCGGGCAACAGCGAACATAAGCTTTCGCTACTGTCAGACTCCCATTGATTCCTATGGGATCCGCCGCCTCCAGGGCGGCGGATTGAAAACCAGGTACGCTGGGCCGGAATAGTGGCGAGCGTACCTGGTTGTTCTTTGATAACTTACAAAAGTATCCAAATAAAAATTCCAAGAAGGAAAGTCGCCAGTAAACAAAATAGTAAAAAACAAAATCTTTATTTCAATGATTTAAAAGTGATGGGACATCATTCCCCTTTAACTAACTAAGACTGACATGTTAGTCTTAGTTAGCCGTATTCATAGTCCTTAAAAACAAAGTGTGTGCACAGATTTAAAAAGCCCTCACTGGGCCCTGATTGGTCACAGGAAATTACCTGCTTTTCGCATTTAAAGGTACAGGGGATCAATCATACGTTCAATACATAGTAAATTTGATTCATTACTATATACAAAATAATTAACCAACTTATAGATCTATAAGTTGGTTAATTATTTTGTATATAGTAATACTATTTAAGCTGTAGATTATGGCATTCAAACGGTTCTTGTTTAGATTTTGTATAATGAATCAAATTTACTATGTATTGAACGTATGATTGATCCCCTGTACCTTTAAATGTGAAAAGCAGGTAATTTCCTGTGACCAATCAGGGCCCAGTGAGGGCTTTTTAAATCTGTGCACACACTTTGTTTTTAAGGACTATGAATACGGCTCACGCCGAAACATGTCAGTCTTAGTTAGTTAAAGGGGAATGATGTCCCATCACTTTTAAATAATTGAAATAAAGATTTTGTTTTTTACTATTTTGTTTACTGGCGACTTTCCTTCTTTGAATTTTTATTTGGATATATTATTGCCAGAAAAGCCAGTAAAACACCCTGCAGTATCGTTTGTGTGCAGCAGCTTTTATGTAATTTTCCACCTTTGAAGGAGCGCAACCGAAGGATATCTTTTCAACTCCAAGTCACACTATTCTCCTCCTGCTTTCATACCTGTATTGGATCCTATACTCAACCGGAGTTGAGTTCCGTGAGAACCCCTAAGCAGCCGGTGTATGCGAAGCAAGGAGGCGTGGTGCAGTCACTAGAAAAGTGACGTCATCGGCACTACGCGAACAAGGATAGTCGCTCAGCCGCGCATTGTGGACAGACCGGAGTCTGGGAGCAGAACTATCACACACTTGACAACGGGTAAGAAGCTATTTATTTACTCACTTGCTCAACCACTTAGTGTGGACAGACCGGTTTCTGGGAGCGTTAAAGCCTCAAGCAGGAAATTGGTGAGAAGCCTTTTACTACTACTATTGCTGCTGTTTTACTGCTTGTATAGTGGCATGCTCAGCGCTTAAGGGGTTCTGAAGAAATTGGAGAGGCAAAAGTGTGTAAAGAGACTGCTTGAGTACTATCATATTAGAAAGGAACATTTACATATACAGACCTATTAAAAACCGCAGATATCCATAAATGGGGCGCTACTTATACAGACTCAAAGGTGTAAGAATTGCAACTACCTTATGTTTTTGACAGGTTGCTTAATACTTATTATTATTATTGTTGGACAGTCTGCTGGATTATACTAATATTGAGATTATACACAGACGAGTAAATACTATAGTGTCTGAGTGAACTCTTTTTGTCTTTTTCTATAACTTACAAAAGTAGTCAGATTGTGCCGAACTTGCGTTTGGAACATCTGGAGTGACGTAAGCATCAATCTGTGTTGGACTGAGTCCGGCGGATCGTATGTTACGTCACTAGATTCTACTTTTGCAGGTCTGTAGGGCTTGATAACTATGGCGAATCAGCCTTGCCACAAATACGCTGCAGAATTCCAGCGTATTTGCGGTTGACGGCTTGATAAATAGAGGCCTCTGTGTGTGATTGTGTGTCTCTCTCTCTCTCTTTCTCTCTCTCTAACCCTCTGTGTGTGATTGTGTTTCTCTCTCTCTCTCTTTCTCTCTCTAACCCTCTATGTGTGATTGTGTCTCTTTCTTTCTCTTTCTCTTTCTCTCTCTCTAACCCTCTGTGTGTGATTGTGTCTCTCTCTCTTTCTCTAACCCTCTGTGTGTGATTGCGTCTCTCTTTCTCTCTCTCTAACCCTCTGTGTGTGATTGTGTCTCTCTCTTTCTCTCTCTCTAACCCTCTGTGTGTGATTGTGTCTCTCTCTCTCTCTCTCTCTCTCTCTCTAACCCTCTGTGTGTGATTGTGTCTCTCTCTTTCTCTCTCTCTAACCCTCTGTGTATGATTGTGTCTCTTTCTCTCTCTCTAACCCTTTGTGTGTGATTGTGTCTCTTTCTCTTTCTCTCTCTCTCTAACCCTCTGTGTGTGATTGTGTCTCTCTCTCTTTCTCTAACCCTCTGTGTGTGATTGTGTCTCTCTTTCTCTCTCTCTCTAACCCTCTGTGTGTGATTGTATCTCTCTCTTTCTCTCTAACCCTCTGTGTGTAATTGTGTCTCTCTTTCTCTCTATCTAACCCTCTGTGTGTGATTGTGTGTCTCTCTCTCTCTCTCTAACCCTCTGTGTGTGATTGTGTCTTTCTCTCTCTCTAACCCTCTGTGTATGATTGTGTCTCTCTCTCTTTCTCTCTCTCTCTAACCCTCTGTGTGTGATTGTTTCTCTCTCTCTCTCTTTCTCTCTCTCTAACCCTCTGTGTATGATTGTGTCTCTCTTTCTCTCTCTCTAACCCTCTGTGTGTGATTGTGTCTCTCTCTCTTTCTCTCTCTCTAACCCTCTGTGTGTGATTGTGTCTCTCTATCTTTCTCTAACCCTCTGTGTGTGATTGTGTCTCTCTCTCTCTCTCTTTAACCCTCTGTGTGTGATTGTGTCTCTCTATCTTTCTCTAACCCTCTGTGTGTGATTATGTCTCTCTCTTTCTCTCTCTCTAACCCTCTGTGTGTAGTTGTGTCTCTCTCTTTCTCTCTCTCTAACCCTCTGTGTATGATTGTGTTTCTTTCTCTCTCTCTAACCCTTTGTGTGTGATTGTCTCTCTCTCTCTCTTTAACCCTCTGTGTGTGATTGTGTCTCTCTATCTTTCTCTAACCCTCTGTGTGTGATTGTGTCTCTCTCGCTCTTTCTCTCTCTCTAACCCTCTGTGTGTGGTTGTGTCTCTCTCTCTCTTTCTCTCTTTCTAACCCTCTGTGTATGATTGTGTCTCTTTCTCTCTCTCTAACCCTTTGTGTGTGATTGTGTCTCTTTCTCTCTCTCTAATCCTCTGTGTGTGATTGTCTCTCTCTCTCTCTTTCTCTAACCCTCTGTATGTGATTGTGTCTCTCTTTCTCTCTCTCTAACCCTCTGTGTGTGATTGTGTCTCTCTCTCTTTCTCTAACCCTCTGTGTATGATTGTGTCTCTCTTTCTCTCTCTCTCTAACCCTCTGTGTGTAATTGTGTCTCTCTTTCTCTCTCTAACCCTCTGTGTATGATTGTCTCTCTCTCTCTCTCTCTCTCTCTCTCTCTCTCTCTCTAACCCTCTGTGTGTAATTGTGTCTCTCTTTCTCTCTATCTAACCCTCTGTGTGTGATTGTGTCTCTCTCTCTTTCTCTAACCCTCTGTGTGTGATTGTGTCTCTCTTTCTCTCTCTGTAACCCTTTGTGTGTGATTGTGTCTCTCTCTCTTTCTCTCTCTCTCTTTCTCTCTCTCTAACCCTCTGTGTGTGATTGTGTATCTCTTTCTCTCTCTCTAACCCTCTGTGTGTGATTGTGTGTCTCTCTCTCTCTCTTTCTCTAACCCTCTGTGTGTGATTGTGTCTCTCTTTCTCTCTCTGTAACCCTCTGTGTGTGATTGTCTCTCTCTCTCTCTTTCTCTCTCTCTAACCCTCTGTGTGTGATTGTGTCTCTCTATCTTTCTCTAACCCTCTGTGTGTGATTGTGTCTCTCTCTCTCTCTTTCTCTAACCCTCTGTGTATGATTGTGTCTCTCTCTCTCTCTCTCTCTCCCTCTAACCCTCTGTGTGTGATTGTGTCTCTCTCTTTCTCTCTCTCTAACCCTCTGTGTGTGATTGTCTCTCTCTCTCTCTCTCTCTCTCTCTCTAACCCTCTGTGTGTGATTGTGTCTCTCTCTTTCTCTCTCTCTAACCCTCTGTGTATGATTGTGTCTCTTTCTCTCTCTCTAACCCTTTGTGTGTGATTGTGTCTCTTTCTCTTTCTCTCTCTCTCTAACCCTCTGTGTGTGATTGTGTCTCTCTCTCTTTCTCTAACCCTCTGTGTGTGATTGTGTCTCTCTTTCTCTCTCTCTCTAACCCTCTGTGTGTGATTGTATCTCTCTCTTTCTCTCTAACCCTCTGTGTGTAATTGTGTCTCTCTTTCTCTCTATCTAACCCTCTGTGTGTGATTGTGTGTCTCTCTCTCTCTCTAACCCTCTGTGTGTGATTGTGTCTTTCTCTCTCTCTAACCCTCTGTGTATGATTGTGTCTCTCTCTCTTTCTCTCTCTCTCTCTAACCCTCTGTGTGTGATTGTCTCTCTCTCTCTCTCTTTCTCCTTCTCTAACCCTCTGTGTATGATTGTGTCTCTCTTTCTCTCTCTCTAACCCTCTGTGTGTGATTGTGTCTCTCTCTCTTTCTCTCTCTCTAACCCTCTGTGTGTGATTGTGTCTCTCTATCTTTCTCTAACCCTCTGTGTGTGATTGTGTCTCTCTCTCTCTCTTTAACCCTCTGTGTGTGATTGTGTCTCTCTATCTTTCTCTAACCCTCTGTGTGTGATTATGTCTCTCTCTTTCTCTCTCTCTAACCCTCTGTGTGTGGTTGTGTCTCTCTCTTTCTCTCTCTCTAACCCTCTGTGTATGATTGTGTTTCTTTCTCTCTCTCTAACCCTTTGTGTGTGATTGTCTCTCTCTCTCTCTTTAACCCTCTGTGTGTGATTGTGTCTCTCTATCTTTCTCTAACCCTCTGTGTGTGATTGTGTCTCTCTCGCTCTCTCTCTCTCTAACCCTCTGTGTGTGGTTGTGTCTCTCTCTCTCTTTCTCTCTTTCTAACCCTCTGTGTATGATTGTGTCTCTTTCTCTCTCTCTAACCCTTTGTGTGTGATTGTGTCTCTTTCTCTCTCTCTAATCCTCTGTGTGTGATTGTCTCTCTCTCTCTCTTTCTCTAACCCTCTGTATGTGATTGTGTCTCTCTTTCTCTCTCTCTAACCCTCTGTGTGTGATTGTGTCTCTCTCTCTTTCTCTAACCCTCTGTGTATGATTGTGTCTCTCTTTCTCTCTCTCTCTAACCCTCTGTGTGTAATTGTGTCTCTCTTTCTCTCTCTAACCCTCTGTGTATGATTGTGTCTCTCTCTCTCTCTCTAACCCTCTGTGTGTAATTGTGTCTCTCTTTCTAACCCTCTGTGTGTGATTGTCTCTCTCTCTTTCTCTAACCCTCTGTGTGTGATTGTGTCTCTCTCTCTTTCTCTCTCTCTAACCCTCTGCGTGTGATTGTGTCTCTCTTTCTCTCTCTCTAACCCTCTCTGTGTGATTGTGTCTCTCTATCTTTCACTAACCCTCTGTGTGTGATTTTGTCTCTATCTCTTTCTCTAACCCTCTGTGTGTGAATGTCTCTCTCTTTCTCTCTCTCTAACCCTCTGTGTGTGATTGTCTCTCTCTCTCTTTCTCTCTCTCTCTCTAACCCTCTGTGTGATTGTGTCCCTATCTCTCTCTCTAACCCTCTGTGTGTGATTGTGTCTCTCTTTCTCTCTCTCTAACCATCTGTGTGTGATTGTGTCTCTCTTTCTCTAACCCTGTGTGTGTGATTGTGTCTCTCTTTCTCTCTCTCTAACCCTCTGTGTGATTGTGTCTCTCTTTATTTCTCTCTCTCTAACCCTCTGTGTGTGATTGTGTCTCTCTTTCTCTCTAACCCTCTGTGTGTGATTGTCTCTCTCTCTCTCTAACCCTCTGTGTGTGATTGTGTCTCTCTCTCTTTCTCTCTCTCTAACCCTCTGTGTATGATTGTGTCTCTCTTTCTCTCTCTCACCCTCTGTGTGTGATTGTGTCTCTCTTTCTCTCTCTCTCTCTAACCCTCTGTGTGTGATTGTGTCTCTCTCCCTTTCTCTCTCTCTAACCCTCTGTGTATGATTGTGTCTCTCTCTCTAACCCTCTGTGTGTGATTGTGTCTTTCTCTCTCTCTAACCCTCTGTGTATGATTTTGTCTCTCTCTCTTTCTTTTTCTCTTTCTCTCTCTCTCTCTCTCTCTCTCTCTCTCTAACCCTCTGTGTGTGATTGTTTCTATCTCTCTCTCTTTCTCTCTCTCTAACCCTCTGTGTATGATTGTGTCTCTCTTTCTCTCTCTCTAACCCTCTGTGTGTGATTGTGTCTCTCTTTCTCTCTCTCTAACCCTCTGTGTGTGATTGTGTCTCTCTATCTTTCTCTAACCCTCTGTGTGTGATTGTGTCTCTCTCTCTCTCTTTAACCCTCTGTGTGTGATTGTGTCTCTCTATCTTTCTCTAACCCTCTGTGTGTGATTGTGTCTCTCTCTTTCTCTCTCTCTAACCCTCTGTGTGTGGTTGTGTCTCTCTCTCTCTTTCTCTCTCTCTAACCCTCTGTGTATGATTGTGTCTCTTTCTCTCTCTCTCTAACCCTTTGTGTGTGATTGTGTCTCTCTCTCTCTCTTTAACCCTCTGTGTGTGATTGTGTCTCTCTATCTTTCTCTAACCCTCTGTGTGTGATTGTGTGTCTCTCTCTCTCTTTCTCTCTCTCTAAACCTCTGTGTGTAGTTGTGTCTCTCTCTCTCTCTTTCTCTCTCTCTAACCCTCTGTGTATGATTGTGTCTCTTTCTCTCTCTCTAACCCTTTGTGTGTGATTGTGTCTCTTTCTCTCTCTCTAACCCTCTGTGTGTGATTGTGCCTCTCTCTCTCTTTCTCTAACCCTCTGTGTGTGATTGTGTCTCTCTTTCTCTCTCTCTAACCCTCTGTGTGTGATTGTGTCTCTCTCTCTCTTTCTCTAACCCTCTGTGTGTGATTGTGTCTCTCTTTCTCTCTCTCTAACCCTCTGTGTGTGATTGTGTCTCTCTCTCTTTCTCTAACCCTCTGTGTGTGATTGTTTCTCTCTTTATCTCTCTGTAACCCTCTGTGTATGATTGTGTCTCTCTTTCTCTCTCTCTCTAACCCTCTGTGTGTAATTGTGTCTCTCTCTCTCTAACCCTCTGTGTATGATTGTCTCTCTCTCTCTCTCTCTCTCTCTCTCTCTCTCTCTAACCCTCTGTGTGTAATTGTGTCTCTCTTTCTCTCTATCTAACCCTCTGTGTGTGATTGTCTCTCTCTCTCTCTCTCTTTCTCTAACCCTCTGTGTGTGATTGTGTTTTTCTCTCTCTCTAACCCTCTGTGTATGATTGTGTCTCTCTCTCTCTTTCTCTCTCTCTAACCCTCTGTGTGTGATTGTGTCTCTCTTTCTCTCTCTCTAACCCTATGTGTGTGATTGTGTCTCTCTATCTTTCTCTAACCCTCTGTGTGTGATTTTGTCTCTCTCTCTTTCTCTAACCCTCTGTGTGTGATTGTCTCTCTCTTTCTCTCTCTCTAACCCTCTGTGTGTGATTGTGTCTCTCTCTTTCTCTCTCTCTCTAACCCTCTGTGTGATTGTGTCCCTATCTCTCTCTCTAACCCTCTGTGTGTGATTGTGTCTCTCTTTCTCTCTCTCTAACCCTCTGTGTATGATTGTGTCTCTTTCTCTCTCTCTCTAACCCTTTGTGTGTGATTGTGTCTCTCTCTCTCTCTTTAACCCTCTGTGTGTGATTGTGTCTCTCTATCTTTCTCTAACCCTCTGTGTGTGATTGTGTCTCTCTCTCTCTCTCTCTCTAACCCTCTGTGTGTGGTTGTGTCTCTCTCTCTCTCTATCTCTAACCGTCTGTGTATGATTGTGTCTCTTTCTCTCTCTCTAACCCTTTGTGTGTGATTGTGTCTCTTTCTCTCTCTCTAACCCTCTGTGTGTGATTGTGTCTCTCTCTCTCTTTCTCTAACCCTCTGTGTGTGATTGTGTCTCTCTTTCTCTCTCTCTAACCCTCTGTGTGTGATTGTGTCTCTCTCTCTCTTTCTCTAACCCTCTGTGTGTGATTGTGTCTCTCTTTCTCTCTCTCTAACCCTCTGTGTGTGATTGTGTCTCTCTCTCTCTTTCTCTAACCCTCTGTGTGTGATTGTGTCTCTCTCTATCTCTCTGTAACCCTCTGTGTATGATTGTGTCTCTTTTTCTCTCTCTCTCTAACCCTCTGTGTGTAATTGTGTCTGTCTTTCTCTCTCTAACCCTCTGTGTATGATTCTCTCTCTCTCTCTCTCTCTCTCTCTCTAACCCTCTGTGTGTAATTGTTTCTCTCTTTCTCTCTATCTAAGCCTCTGTGTGTGATTGTCTCTCTCTCTCTCTTTCTCTAACCCTCTGTGTGTGATTGTGTTTTTCTCTCTCTCTAACCCTCTGTGTATGATTGTGTCTCTCTCTCTTTCTCTCTCTCTCTAACCCTCTGTGCGTGATTGTGTCTCTCTTTCTCTCTCTCTAACCCTCTGTGTGTAATTGTGTCTCTCTATCTTTCTCTAACCCTCTGTGTGTGATTTTGTCTCTCTCTCTTTCTCTAACCCTCTGTGTGTGATTGTCTCTCTCTTTCTCTCTCTCTAACCCTCTGTGTGTGATTGTGTCTCTCTCTTTCTCTCTCTCTCTAACCCTCTGTGTGATTGTGTCCCTATCTCTCTCTCTAACCCTCTGTGTGTGATTGTGTCTCTCTTTCTCTCTCTCTAACCATCTGTGTGTGATTGTGTCTCTCTTTCTCTAACCCTGTGTGTGTGATTGTGTCTCTCTTTCTCTCTCTCTAACCCTCTGTGTGTGATTGTGTCTCTCTCTCTTTCTCTCTCTCTAACCCTCTGTGTATGATTGTGTCTCTCTTTCTCTCTCTCACCCTCTGTGTGTGATTGTGTCTCTCTTTCTCTCTCTCTCTCTAACCCTCTGTGTGTGATTGTGTCTCTCTCTCTTTCTCTCTCTCTAACCCTCTGTGTATGATTGTGTCTCTCTCTCTCTAACCCTCTGTGTGTGATTGTGTGTCTCTCTCTCTCTCTCTCTCTCTCTCTAACCCTCTGGGGCATATTTATCAAGCCCCGTATTTCTGGCAAGCTTTCAGGCTTGCCAGGAACAGCAGTTATGAAGCAGCGGTCACAAAGACCGCTGCTCCATAACCTGTCCGCCTGCTCTGAGCAAGGCGGACAGACATCGCCGGAAATCAACCCGATCGAGTACAATCTGGTTGATTGACACCCCCTGCTGGCGGCCTAATGGCCGCGAGTCTGCAGGGGGCGGCATTGCACCAGCAGCTCTTGTGAGCTGCTGGTGCAATGCTGAATACGGCGAGCGTATTGGTCGCCGTATTCAGCGAGGTCTGTCGGACCTGAGCATATCTGTCGGATAAGGTCCGACAGACCGTAATAAAGAGAGTCCTCTGTGTGTGATTGTGTCTCTCTCTCTTTCTCTCTCTCTCTAACCCTCTGTGTGTGATTGTGTCTCTCTCTTTCTCTCTCTCTCTAACCCTCTGTGTGTGATTGTGTCTCTCTCTCTCTCTCTCTCTCTCTAACCCTCTGGGGCATATTTATCAAGCCCCGTGTTTCTGGCAAGCTTTCAGGCTTGCCAGAAACAGCAGTTATGAAGCAGCGGTCACAAAGACCGCTGCTCCATAACCTGTCCGTCTGCTCTGAGCAGGCGGACATACATCGCCGGAAATCAACCCAATCAAGTTCAATCGGGTTGATTGACACCCCCCTGCTGGCGGCCTATTGGCCGCGAATCTGCAGGGGGTGGCATAGCACAAGCAGCTCTTGTGAGCTGCTGGTGCAATGCTGAATACGGCGAGCGTATTGGTCGCCGTTTTCAGCGAGGTCTGTCGGACCTGAGCGTATCTGTTGGATCAGGTCCGACAGACCTTAAAGGGACACTGAACCCAAATTTTTTTCTTTGGGGATTCAGATAGAGCATGCAATTTTAAGCAACTTTCTCATTTACTCCTATTATCAATTTTTCTTCATTCTCTTGCTATGTTTATTTGAAAAGAAGGCATCTAAGCTTTTTTTTTTTGTTCAGTCTGTGAACAGCACTTTTTTTATTGGTGGATGAATTTATCCACCAATCAGCAAGAACAACCCAGGTTGTTCACCAAAAATGGGCCGGCATCTAAACTTACATTCTTGCATTTTAAATAAAGATACCAAGAGAATGAAGAAAAATTGATAATGTAAGTAAATTAGAAAGTAGCTTAAAATGGCATGCTCTATCTGAATCATGAATGAAAAAAATGGGTTCAGTGTCCCTTTAATAAATAGAGGCCTCTGTGTGTGATTGTGTGTCTCTCTCTTTCTCTTTCTCTCTAACCCTCTGTGTGTGATTGTGTCTCTCTCTCTCTCTCTCTCTCTCTCTAACCCTCTGTGTGTGATTGTGTCTCTCTCTCTTTCTCTCTCTCTCTAACCCTCTGTGTATGATTGTGTCAAGCGCCCCACCATCTTTAAATTTCACCAGCCGCCACTGGATCAAGACATTTTTATATTTACTGAATAATGAAGGAATCTATAAGCATAATTTGCATCATTAATGTAAAAAGTATGTTTTAAACATATAATTTAATGGGCCTGGATTTCTATGTGTGGCTGCACATAGCTACCTCATGCGATTGGCTCACACATGTGCATTGCTATTTCTTCAACAAAGGATATCTAAAGAATGAAGTCGTATCCTAGCCACTGCCTCACCAGCCTCTGACATCACTGCACGTCACTGCCAGTTAGGGATCAGATAAATAGATTCCTGGAAAATGTAAAACTGCCAACACTTTCAGATAATCAAATACAGATGCTGAATGCTCCTATTGCATTGGAAGAAGTAACTAAAGTCATACAAAATACCCCTCTTAGTAAAACCCCTGGTCCTGATGGAATGCCAGCCGAGTTCTATAAACTAATGAAAGATGAGATCTCTGGAACTATGACTAATCTATACAACAGCATGCTTTCATGAACTACTCAAACCAACCATAGATTTATTGAAGACCATATTAGCATGATCTTAAAACCAGAAAGAGGTCCACTACAACCTGAGTCATATCGCCCAATTTCCCTGCTTAACATGGACTATAAGATGTTGACAAAAATATTAGCCACTAGAATAGGATTAGTACGACCATCTATCATACATGAAGAACAGACAAGATTTGTGCAAGGTAGATACCCAGTCAAAAATATTAGAAAAGTCCAATTAATAATATCTTATTTCTGGAAAAATAGACACGATCCTCAGTTCACAAAACAACCTAAAGCAAGCATGTTGGCACTAGATGCGGAAAAAGCTTTCCATAAGGTATTATGGGGCTACCTCTTTCCCACACTTCATTTTTTTCTGGTGAAATCCTACAAGCTTTCCAAAACATATATAGAGACCCAGTTGCTGCTGTCATAATCAATGGTAGGGTTGCCCTGGCTTTTCACCTGCGCAGAGGCATGAGACAGGGCTGCCTACTCTCCTCTTTGACATTGCTATTGAACCCCTTGCCCAGGCCATAAGAATAATGACCAAAGGCTTAAAGATAGGCACATCCACCATGCATTTATCATTATACACAGACTATATGATATTATTCCTATCAGATCCACAATCTAACTTACCCAAGTTGATGACAATAATTGAGAGATTTGGCATCATCTCAGGTTACCATGTAAACCAAGATAAATCCGAACTGATTTGGCTAGATAAAGAGACCCCTCCAAGTACTTTTGTATTTTGCTTTAAAGTAGTCACAAACAAATTTAAATACCTGGGAATCAAATTGTCATTTAATCCCAAACGTTGGTACAGTCTTAACTATACCCCCTTTTCAAAAAAGTGACAGATCAACTAGAGAGTTGGAGAGGCTTGCCTCTCCCACTTTCTGGGCGCATAAATCTGATCAAAATGTATGTGTTCCAGATGCTGCCACCCCTCTTAGAAAGAAAAGACTTAAAACTACTCAACTCCAAAATTCTTAACTTTCTCTGGGCAGGGAAAGTTAAGAATTTTGGAGTTGAGTAGTATAAACTCTTCAAAACTATCAAGCTCAGTATGGTATGGAGGCTTTGGACTCCCTAACCTAATGCTATACAATTGGGCAGCCCTCTTCAAATTTGTGCTAGATTGGCTGAGTCAGCAATTTCATTTCACATTCCAAAATTTAGAAGAACTGATTAAACCCTGCCACTGCAAATACTTGCCACTCCATGGAAATCCCAACTTTGTAGCTGGCATTACAACACAACCCTTCCAAGTATGGCACCAATAGGGACTCTGCACTGTTTCTCAAATATTAGACAAACTCTGTAAAACGTTTCAGAACTCTAGAGACAGAATACTCATTGTCGAATAACCATCACTTTGCATATTTACAAGCCCAACATTACGTGACAGATTTATTAAAAACAAAATATTTTCTTAAACAAACAAGACCCATAACTCAATTAGTCTCGCTAGCTACTCAGGGAATACATACAATAACTCCAATATATAGGCTATTACTGGAACCACTAAACACCAACATAAGTGTACAAATAGCTGAAAATTGGTCTAAAACCAAAGGTGAGCAGATAAACACAATATTAATCAAATCAAGCATAAAAACTATGCGCAAAATAACGTTATCTCAAGACTTAAGAGACTCTCATGCCAGACTACTGCATCAGGCATACATAACTCCAAAAACATTCCAAAAATGGGCACCACAGACAGCTAATATTTGTCCTAAATGTCAAAAGGAAAACCCTGACCTGATACACTTAATATGGTGTTGTCCTCGCCTAACAAGGTATTGTAAGTCGATAGCATATTGGCTCAAAATAAAATGCGGTATAGATTTCACGCCAGATACTGATACTAAACTATTTTTACAGCTACCTAAGGGCCTAAAAAAGGAGAGATAAGTTGTTAGGTACAGTTATACTGATAGCCAGAAAACTAGTATTCAAAACATGGAACACGTCAATCATTCCCACTTTAACTCAGCTTAAAAACTCTATCCTACACTAATTGACAATATAGTTTATTACTCAGTTGGGGATATGTCACATAGAACATCTCAATTTGTGGGTAAATGGGAATGCTATTTGCACAGCCTGACTCAGCAACTACAAACACAGCTGTTGTATCCGCTCAGAAACACTGAATTTGTGTTAACTGCACAGCTTAAAGGATTTCAAAACTTTACATTTTCAAGCACAATTTGATCATCTAATTCTAATCACTAATGGTTATAGATCATAACGTACCTTACTTTACATCAAAACGATCATTCAGAATGTAATAAACATATAATTTACATTTCAAATATGACGTCCCTGAAGCCAACCCTCTATTATGGGCCGTCAACTAACAAATTAAATCGCCAATCCGATTGTGTTTTCGTGCATATAATTATTTGTCTATTTCATCACCGGACGCATGCGCACTGCGATACGATCACGCGCGCCTGCGCAGATTCTATCTTTGATAGGACACATATCAATAATGATTGATTTAATGCTCATTATTGTAAGGGAGATTCTCGCAGTGCATCGCTTCAATCTTACTTGCTTTATGCAGCATTGTCATCTTCTTGGATGGATGGAGAGTGACGTATTCTATGACGAGCCATAAAGATTGCGCATGCGCATAACGGCCAAAGTCCAACATTTTAATAACTCGGATTTGTGGATGCAAAAGAATAGGCGTGCGGTGGGTTTGGAAAACAATTAAATTAAGAAGCAGCATATATCGATAACGGTAAGAATATGAAACGCAAAGCACATTACATATATAATTATAATCAAAGAATCTTGCAATTGAAGATACATTTTTTGCATTGTTTAGTGTCCCTTTAAAGGAGAATGGATGTTAAATTTTGATCAACTCAAATTAAAGTGCACAATAACTAGGAACTTCAAATCAAAGTTATATAACTGTTGCACTGTTGGCAACATACTAAAAGATATTACAACTGTTGGAAATTAAAAATTATTTTCTACTGCATTTAATTTAATTTTGTTTGTTTGTGTGTTTTGTTCACTAAACTAAATACCTCAGAAGACTTTGGCATCTACTTATCAAGCCGTCAACCGCAAATCCGCTGGAATTCCGCAGCGTAATTGTGGCGAGCCTGATTCCACTTATTTATCAAAGCCTACAGACCGGCAAAAGTAGAATTTTGTGACGTAACATTACGATCCGCCAGTCTCAGTCCAACACAGATCGAAGCTTACGTCACTACAGATGTTCCGAATGCAAATTCGGCACTATCTGACTACTTTTGCTAGTTTAACAAATATCTAACAGGTACGATCGGCACTATTCTGGCCCAGCATACCTGGTTTTAAATCCGCTGCCCTGGAGGCGGCAGATGCCATAGGAATCAATGCGAGTCTGAAAGCAGCGAAAGCTTATGTTCGCTGCTGCCCGATATCCCATTGATCCCTATGGTAGAATAAAAGTTACGTTTACACCTAAAACCCTAACATATACCCCTAAACACCCCTAATCACCCCTAATCTGCCGCCGCCACCTAAATTATACTTATTAACCCCTAATATGCTGCCCCGACATCGCCGCCACCTACGTAATGTTATTAACCCCTAATCTGCCCCCCTACACTACCGCCACCTACATAAAGTTATTAACCCCTATCCTGCCGCTCCCGGAGCCCGCCGCAACTAAATAAATGTATTAACCCCTAAACCGCCAGCCCCCCACATCGCCATAAACTAAATTAACCTATTAATCCCTAAACCTAACAACCTGCTAACTTTATATTAAATATTAACTCATCCCCATCTTATAACAAATTTAAACTTACCTTTAGATTTAAATTAAACTATATTAAACTAATAATTAACCTATTCTAACTATTATACTACAATTACATTAAACTATATTAAATTATAAATTAATCTACCCGAACTTTTAAACTAAAATTACATTAAACTATCTTAAATTAATAATTAATCTACCCTAACTGTTATACTAAATTACATTAAACTACAAATTAAATTAACTATATTATATATTTAAACACCTAACCCTACTCAAATAATTTAAATCTACACTAAAAAATTACAAAGTTACAAAAAACTAAGTTACAAAAAATAACAAACACTTACGCCTAGATTTAGAGTTTTGCGTTAGCCGTCAAAACCAGCGTTAGGGGCTGGTTTTTACGCTGGTATTTAGAGTCAGTCAGGAAAGGGTCTAACGCTCACTTTCCAGCCACGACTTTTCCATACCGCAGTTCCCCCTACGCCATTTCAGTATCCTATCTTTTCAATGGGATCTTTCTAACGCCGGGATTTAGAGTCTTGGCTGAAGTGAGCGTAAGAACTCTAACGACAAGACTCCAGCCGCAGAGAAAAGCCAGGAGTTAAGAGCTTTCTGGGCTAACACAGGTTCATAAAGCTCTTAACTACTGTGCTCTAAAGTACACTAACACCCATAAACTACCTATGTACCCCTAAACCGAGGTCCCCCCACATCGCCGCCACTCTATTAATTTTTTTTAACCCCTAATCTGCCGACCGCACACCGCCGCAACCTACATTATCCCTATGTACCCCTAATCTGCTGCCCCTAACACCGCCGACCCCTATATTATATTTATTAACCCCTAATCTGCCCCCCCAACGTCGCCGCCACCTACCTACAATTATTAACCCCTAATCTGCCGACCAGACCTCACCGCTACTATAATAAAGTTATTAACCCCTAATCCGCCTCACTCCCACCTCAATAACCCTATAATAAATAGTATTAACCCCTAATCTGCCCTCCCTAACATCGCTGACACCTAACTTCAAGTATTAACCCCTAATCTGCCGACCAGACCTCACTGCTACTCTAATAAATGTATTAACCCCTAAAGCTAAGTCTAACCCTAACCCTAACACCCCCTAAGTTAAATATAATTTTTATCTAACAAAATAAATTAACTCTTATTAAATAAATTAATCCTATTTAAAGCTAAATACTTACCTGTAAAATAAACCCTAATATAGCTACAATATAACGAATAATTATATTGTAGCTATTTTAGGATTTATATTTATTTTACAGGCAACTTTGTATTTATTTTAACCAGGTACAATAGCTATTAAATAGTTAATAACTATTTAATAGCTACCTAGTTAAAATAATTACAAAATTACCTGTAAAATAAATCCTAACCTGTAGCGGCTGGCAGCAAGGGAGAAGAGCTCCGCATCGCAACTTCAGAAGATATACTTTTTTAGCTGCAAGCCGCCTCTCCCACGACGCCACCTTGTTAGGTTACAGCCCTAGGCACCCTAACTGGTAAATAGAGCCGTGGAGGGCAGAAGATCGATTAGATTACATTGCGCCACGCTGCGCACATTGCAACACATGCGGGAGCGCCATCTTGGAAGAGCCCTCCTGTCACTAACTAGTGTGCTGGCTCAGACAGGGCCCGAGGACTTCTCTGGTTGGGAGAGTGACTGCAGGGAATCGGTGTGCAAGATTTGGCACTGCGGGAGACCGGACACACATCAGTAGCCACTCGGACATTGACTGCAGGAGGCCGGTAAGGCATAAGCACTATAAACACCCCAGAGACCTTGCACATACTGAGAAGCCCAGAAACAACATGAGGGGGACTTTTTTTACTTTGTTTGCCTGCTCAGTTTAATCAAATAAACAACAGGGCACATTTACAAGTTTACTGAAACCCTAAGAAACCTGAGACTTGCTCATAAGTTGCATCCCAGCACTGTGATATCCTCTGTGTTAGTTGGAAAGACGTTGCAGAGCGGGTTGTTTGCACTAGAAGGGAAAATACAATCTAAGGGGCTAGAGTGTTGCGGATAAAACTGTGGTACCTGATAACATAACAGTTAAATAACTCTGTCTATGCCAAAGTGCAGAAGACAGGGCTGTGATACCAGATAACATTGCAGCAGAATGGGTCTACACTTATTCATGCTGGAGTGCCACAGACAAGATTGCAGCACTCAACAACAACACAGTTAAATAGATCTGCATTAACCATCTACCTGTGCTGCGGTATTGCAGATAAGGCCGCAGTGATTGCCAAAACTACAGTCACATAAATCTGAACTAACCACCTATCTCTGCTGGAGTGTTGCAGATAGAGCTGCAAAACTTGACAACGTTACTGTTAAACAAATCTGCACGGACTGTCTATGCTGCATTAACCATCTATGTAACTGCAGGCCTCCCCTCATTCATTCTCCATGTCCCTTCTTCAACTGTAACACAGCGGCGCCCTCTGGTGGCACACAATTACAGCTTGGAACGTCCACCTGTACTTTATTGTTGTAATATTCTTATTCACTACACCTCATATGGGGGTTGATAAAAATTTCAAGCCACTCTCTCACCCACTGGAGGACAAGATGACCTCAAAAGCTAAGCAAACAGATAGGAGGCAGCGGCATAATACAGAGGTTCAAATAGAAAATCCACCATCTCCAAGCCCCTCACCTCCAGCATTTAGTGATTCTTCAAGCCTACTGCAAGAATTAAAATCTTTCTTTTTGCCCAAAATGGAATCCCTCCAGGTGGGCATGGACACCTTAACAAGTGAGGTGCGCCAATTTTCTACAAGGATGAATCAGGCGGAACAGAGAATCTCTGACATTGAGGACCGTCAAAATGATACTTCTACCTCACCCAGGCAACTGCTATGCCAAAACCAAGCCTTACAAGACAAGGTAGACGACCTTGAGAACTGTAGCATACGCAATAATCTCTGCATAATCGGAATCCCGGAGCACATCAAGAATAAGGACTTACTAGAGTTCACAGCCCTAACCTTCCCAAGACTTCTGGGTGTAGACCCAGACCGTCTCCCACTGGATGTGGAAAGAGCACACCGCATTGGTCCCGACAATGGACTTTCTACCACTACCTCCACCAGACCTCGTCAGGTCATTTTCAAGTGCTTAAATTATCAAGAAAAACTCATGTTGCTAAGGGCATACAGATCACACAATGCTGATGTTCTCTTCGAGGGGAAAAAACTGCTGCTGTTCCAGGATTTCTCAGCGGAGGTGACGAAACTACATAAAGAATTTGCTCCCTTCTGTTCCCAACTGTATAAGGAGGGCAGACAAGTTGCACTACTATACCCTGTCAAACTCCGGCTACACACCTCAACAGGTGACAAGTTCTTCCGCTCTACCAGAACTGAACTGAAATCTTACCTGGACACAGAGAAACAACAAGCTGACCCATAGGGCTAACCTGGCACCAGGATAATGTAAGACTCTTTTGGAATGAGAGGTTCAGGACAGGATAATCGTTGCAAGGCACATGAAGCCTTGGAAGCTGGTGACCTCACTTTTGAGACTGCCACTGATCTCAGGAAACCCACATCTCAGGCTGCTTTCCCACCACAGGGATGGACCTTTATGTGGAGGACTTCCTACAAGTTTGAGACCCTTAGCTTACTAAGGGACAGTTTATTTAAAGTTCTTGTTGATTGTTATGTTTTTCTCCTATGCTTGCTTTTCCCCGCTCTCACTCTTGTTGCAGATTGTATGTCTGATCTGAAGAAGAAATACTGTCTTCTATTCTACCTTGAAAATGTCACATGTATTAACCATTCTTTCTCTCTAGCAGGAAATTCTAAGGCCGTGCTCGGCGGATGGGTGGACTGGAGACTGACCTTTAAATTACTAACATTCCATACCGGCTCATACTTACCAGCAATATCCGTGAGTCTTTACCTCTACTGCACCACATACTGTGTTCTATACACACTGATACCTCATTTTCTTACTCCCTTTATCTTGGGTTTTTTACTGAGACACCTAGACCCCCCTGGTTAGGCCCTAATCTGCCCTTTCACCAACCAATATATCTGCCACTTAGACTCCCTTGGTGGTCAGCCTAATGACTGAGACACTTAATGTGATATCTTGGAATGTGGGGGGCATAACATCCCCAGCCAAGCGAAGTAAAATCCTCCAACACTTAAAATCACTGCATGCGGACATTGCAATGTTACAAGAGACAGATCTTACTGCAGAGGAACAAGAGAAATTAAAGGTTAGATGGGTTGGGGAAGTCTATATTCACCATCAGAGGGAAGAAAACGTGGGGTGGCGATCTTAATACGTAAAAACTTGCCCATAACCTTTTCCAACACAAAGATTGACAGGCAGGGTCGCTACATTTTTACCTCATTTCACATACACACACATACTTTTCAACTATGTTATGTCTATGGCCCAAATCACTCTGATCAGTTTTCTGGTCATCCCTGCAGTCACTCATTGCCCAACACTCGGACTCCCCAGTGATAGTGGGGGGCGACTTCAATATGGCGCAGACCCACCCGTTGGACAGGTTTCTTGACCCCTCCCGCCCTGGCACAAAGAGGGGAATACACCCCAAACACAAACAGGAAACACAAATTGTATCCATGTTCAGAGATGGACTGGGGCTGAATGACCTGTGGAGATCCCAACATCCAGATCAAAGGGATTATACCTGTGTCTCTAAGACACATCACACTTTCTCACGTATTGACTTTTTTCTCACATCCCCACAATTTACCCCAAATATATTAGACACGTCTATTCTCCCGATCATGATATCAGACCATGCCCCAATAAGACTAAAGTTTCAGCCTCTCAAAATAGAACCTACTAGAAGGACCTGGAGGTTTCCATCCTACTTATATACAAACGCAGACTTTAGGCAGCATTTGAAGGCGTTTTGGCTGGAATACACATTTGACAATGCCCAGCATAGGGGCAATCCTGACCTGTTCTGGCATGCCTCTAAGGCAGTCGTTAGGGGTAAAATAACCGCATACACAGCGCACCACTTTAAGTCTCAAAAAAAAGTCACGACCCAACTTCTCTTGGAGCTCACTGGTGCATACAACACTTACTTAGCCAACCCTACAGTAACGAATCGCCAGAAATATTATGATGCCAAACAAGAGAGAGATGCACACTTGCAAATCCTTGACCACAAATTTAATCTGCACAGACAGGGTAGATTTTATCGTCACGGCAATAAAGCTGGAAAGCTCCTAGCTCCCACCCAAATCTATCATAGCAGGCATTAAATCAGGAACACGCATTAAAACAAACACTGAAGACATAATGCAAGTATTTACTGACTACTATAAGTCCTTATACACTAGATAGGAAATAAAGGAAGAAGATAAACATACATTTTGGCGCAACGTGACAGTACCTCGCTTGTCTGATGTTCAAAGAGATAGCCTTAACTCTCCCATACATGTACAGGAAGTGATACGTGCAATTGGCAGCTCAAAGCTAGGGAAGGCCGCAGGTCCAGATTCCCTCCCCATAGAGTACTATAAGATTCTAAGCGCTGATATAGCGCCAGTGTTAGCTGACGCCTACACTAGTTACCTAATGGGAACATCAACGCCAGATGCAAGATTTACAGACGCTAACATTTGCATAATCCCGAAGCCCAATAGAGATCCCATGCTGCCTTCCTCATACAGACCAATCTCTTTGCTCAACAGTGACTACAAACTGTTCACAAAGATTTTGGCAGACCAATTAGCAGAACTGCTTCCAGACATAATACACCCAAACCAGACTGGATTCATCAAACACCGCACCTCAGTGATTAATATCAGGAAAACGCTAGCTGTCATATCTCACTATAACAACTCATATTACCCTGACTCTCAAAGACCTAGTGTAGATGCTTGCCTTCTCGCTATAGACACTGAGAAGGAGTTTGATAGAATAGAATGGGACCATCTCTATACCTCCTTAGAAAAGTTTGGCATATCTGGTAATTTCCTTACTGTGCTCCAGCAATTGTACGTGTCACCCTCAGCTTCGGTGATTGCTAATGGCCAGGTCTCCCCCCCATTCCTTCTGGAAAGGGGAACTAGGCAAGGATGTCCTTTGTCCCAATTACTCTTTGACTTAGCAATAGAGCCCCTGGCATGTTACATTCGCCAAAGCAGTGAAGGCTTGAAAATCCATAGACAAACAGTACATCTGTCACTCTACGCTGACGACCTCCTCCTATACGTTCCCAACCCTCATGCCAATGTACCCAAATTGTTGCGTAAACTAGTTCAATTTGGTGAAATTTCAGGTTACAAAATAAAAAAAGATAAATCAGAATTAACATGGTTACTTAATACCCAAAAGACCCCATTACAAGGCACAGACCTGAAAATAACCAATTATATTTTACATACTTGGGGATTCACTTACATGTAGACACTAACAAATTATATCACCTAAACATAGGTTAAGTGATTACCCTCATTCAAAATCAAGTGAAAGGGTGGAGAAACTTACCCTTGTCGCTCACTGGCAGAATTCAACTCTTAAAAATGATCATCCTCCCAAAATTGCTCTACCCCCTCCAGATGCTCCCTATCCTGCTGACAAATAGGGACCTAAGTGGCCTGGCAACTCTATTTGGCGCATTTGTGTGGCGGCATGGGAAGCCAAGGTCTCCCAAATCTAAGATGGTATAATTGGGCATCTTTGACAAAGGTGATTGTGGGTTGGCTGGTACAATCCGATTACTTTTGCCCTCCAGTAGAGAAAGAACTACTAGCACCAACGCACCCTGCTTTTCTGCCACACACCCCATTATCATCCCTCCCCCCCAATATCATGCAAAACATACTTTTCAGAGACCCGCTTAGGGCCTGGGCTAAACTCTGTAAAACATGGGGGATGACGTTTACATTCAGCAGATACTTACCGCTTCAAGGTAACCCCAACTTCATACCAGGATATACAACTGCCACCTTTCAAAAGTGGGGACATCAGGGATTGACGAAGGTAGCACAACTGCTCAACCCCACAACACACCAAATACTCCCATTTTCAGACCTGCAAGCACAATATACTCTCCCTAACACACACAGGTTTGCCTACTTTCAGTGTCGACACTATGTCCAAAGCCTACTATCGGAGGGCCTGGCATCACTGGACATAACCAGGATTGCTACACTTTGTAACCTAGCCTCTCAGGGAACGCACTCTATTACACCTATATATAAACAAATAATGGCACATAACGAGACGCAAACAATACAATATATCATACTCAAGTGGCAGGGACAGAGGATCCCAGATGTCACACATGAACAAATCACGCATAGCATACTAGCAGTCAGAGCAGCTACACTATCTTCCTACTTACGCGAATCACAAATAAAGATGCTGCACCAAGCCTACATAACACCTAAAACTAGATCCAAATGGGTTAGAGATGAAGTAAACAAATGCCCCAAATGCTCAATATCCACCCCTGATCTGATTTACCTGGTCTGGGATTGTCCCAAGGTGCAGAGATTTTGGGGCAAGGTTAGATACTGGTTGTCCAAAATACTTAAAACTGACATAATGCTAACTGCAGCGAGTATAATCTTTTTTCAGGACATCCCCCTAACCCGTGCCCATCAGAGATTCCTCAACCTGGTTGTACTTATGGCCAGGAAATTAATTTTGCAATACTGGGCCAAGAACAGAGAACCCCCCTTCAAAAAGCTTACCCATGCATTTCACCAGCAGCTTTTGATAGAACATGCAGACACCCAGGGAGATCGGGAGGCTAGAATAAAGGCATTTATAGTTAAGTGGAAAGCATACTTACTTCACCTACCGAGAGGTCTGAGGGACAAACTCCTACTTCCTTTCCGGCACTCTACATTCATACTCAATGAAAACCTTCATGGCCGCTGGTGCCAACAAGACACTGACTTGGACGCCTGACCGACTGAGACAGTGACACCAGACGGATTGTTGCCTAAGTGAAGCGACCTGTAGACTGAGACAGCGCCCATCCGCCGACACCTATTCATCTTGGAAAAGGGTACTTACTTTATTTAATTTAATCACGCATGTTTAGGCTTCTAGCTGCTTTACTAATCACTGCATAGTCAGTGGGAGACCTGACTGAGACCAAAGCGGGGGAAACATATTTTGTTGTAAGTCAATTCATAACCTGATGTTAATAGGTAATTATCATTTGAGACCTGTTGGCTACCCTGCATTGTATCTCTTTGATTGTACAAGGTTATAGCTGGCGACACCACGCCTTTAAATTTAAACTTGTTTACATTAGTCAACACCAGTCACTAATTGTTGTTGTAATGTTTTGTTTAATTGTGTTTTGTATGTTATAGTGGATAGGAGACTTAGTCGCATCACATGGTTCATGAAACAGAATTTTTTAGACTAAGCCGTATGATGATTGTTATAGCATAATGCTATGTGGGCCCGCCCAAGCTCCTCTTCTACAATTTGTGTTTATGTTTTGTATGTTATAGTAATATATGGGACTTGGCTACAACACATGGCTCAGGAAACAGACTTTTTGGACTCAAACTAGATTCACCTATATTGATGGTACTACTTGTTGTTGCTGCTACTAAGCTTATGATGAAATGTTATTGTATCTTGCCGTGTGGGGCTGACCGAGTCCCTCTTTAAAAATTTCAAAAATAAAGTTTAAAAAAAAAAAAAAAAATCCTAACCTAAGTTACAATTAAACCTAACACTACACTATCAATAAATTAATTAAATAAAATACCTACAATTATCTACAATTAAACCTAACACTACACTATCAATAAATTAATTAAATAAAATACCTACAAATAAATACAATTAAATAAACTAACTAAAGTACAAAAAATAAAAAAAGAGCTAAGTTGCAAAAAATTAAAAAATAATTTACAAACATTATAAAAAGATTACAACAATTTTAAGCTAATTACACCTATTCTAAGCCCCCTAATAAAATAACAAAGCCCCCCAAAATAAAAAAATGCCCTACCCTATTCTAAAATAAAAATTGAAAAGCTCTTTTACCTTACCAGCCCTTAAAAGGGCCTTTTGCGGGGCATGCCCCAACGAATTCTGCTCTTTTGCCTGTAAAAAAAAACATACAATACCCCCCCAACATTACAACCCACCACCCACATACCCCTAATCTAACCCAAACCCCCCTTAAATAAACCTAACACTAAGCCCCTGAAGATCTTCCTACCTTGTCTTCACCACGCCGGGTATCACCGATCCGTCCAGAGGAGGCTCCGAAGTCTTCATCCAAGACCAAGAGGTCCATCATCCGGCTGAAGAGGTCCATCATCGGGCTGAAGAGGTCCATCATCGGGCTGAAGAGGTCCATCATGCGGCTGAAGAGGTCCATCATCGGGCTGAAGAGGTCCATCATCCGGCTGAAGTCTTGATCCAAGCGGGGCAGAAGAGATCCATCATCCGGCTGAAGTCTTCTATCAAGCGGCATCTTCAATCTTCTTTCTTCCAGATCCATCTTCATCCCGCCAATGCGGAACATCCTTCTTCACCGACGAACTCCCGACGAATGAAGGTTCCGATCAGCCAATAGAATGCGAGCTCAATCTGATTGGCTGATTGGATCAGCCAATCGGATTGAACTTGATTCTGATTGGCTGATTCCATCAGCCAATCAGAATATTCCTACCTTAATTCCGATTGGCTGATAGAATCCTATCAGCCAATCGGAATTCGAGGGACGCCATCTTGGATGACGTCCCTTAAAGGAACCTTCATTCTTCAGTTGGACGTCGCCGGATGAAGATGGGTCTGCGTCGGAGGTCTTCAGGATGGAGCCGGTCCTCATCGGATGAAGATAGAAGATGCCGCTTGGAAGATGATGGTTGCCGGTCCGGATCTACTCTTCTTCCCGGATAGGATGAAGACTTTGGAGCCTCTTCTGGACTTCTTCAGTGGATGTCTAGCCCCCGCTTGGGTTGGATGAAGATATCGGAGCCAGGACGGATCGGTGTGATACCTGGTGAGGTGAAGACAAGGTAGGATGATCTTCAGGGGCTTAGTGTTAGGTTTATTTAAGGGGGGTTTGGGTTAGATTAGGAGTATGTGGGTGGTGGGTTGTAATGTTGGGGGGGGGGTATTGTATGTTTTACAGGCAAAAGAGCTGAATTTCTTGGGGCATGCCCCGCAAAGGGCCCTGTTCAGGGCTGGTAAGGTAAAAGAGCTTTGAAATGTAGTAATTTAGAATAGGGTAGGGCATTTTGTTATTTTGGGGGTCTTTGTTATTTTATTAGGGGGCTTAGAGTAGGTGTAATTAGTTTAAAATTGTTGTAATATTTTTCTTATGTTTGTAAATATTTTTTTATTTTTTGTAACTTAGTTCTTTTTTATTTTTTGTACTTTAGTTAGTTTATATCATTGTAGTTATTTGTAGATATTGTATTCAATTAATGTATTGATAGTGTAGTGTTAGGTTTAATTGTAGGTAATTGTAGGTATTTTATTTAATTAATTTATTGATAGTATTGTGTTAGGTTTAATTGTAACTTAGGTTAGGATTTATTTTACAGGTCATTTTGTAATTATTTTAACTAGGTAACTATTAAATAGTTCTTAACTATTTAATAGCTATTGTACCTGGTTAAAATAATTACAATGTTGCCTGTAAAATAAATATTAATCCTAAAATAGCTACAATGTAATTATAATTTATATTGTAGCTATATTAGGATTTATTTTACAGGTAAGTATTTAGCTTTAAATAGGAATAATTTATTTAATAAGAGTTAATTAATTTCGTTAGATTAAAATTATATTTAACTTAGGGGGGTGTTAGTGTTAGGGTTAGACTTAGCTTTAGGGGTTAATACATTTATTAGAATAGCGGTGAGGTCCGGTCGGCAGATTAGGGGTTAATAATTGAAGTTAGGTGTCGGCGATGTTAAGGAGGGCAGATTAGGGGTTAATACTATTTATTATAGGGTTAGTGAGGCGGATTAGGGGTTAATAACTTTATTATAGTAGCGGTGCGGTCCGCTCGGCAGATTAGGGGTTAATAAGTGTAGGCAGGTGGAGGCGACGTTGAGGGGGGCAGATTAGGGGTTAATAAATATAATATAGGGGTCGGCGGTGTTAGGGGCAGCAGATTAGGGGTACATAGGGATAATGTAAGTAGCGGCGGTTTACGGAGCGGCAGATTAGGGGTTAAAAATAATATGCAGGGGTCAGCGATAGCGGGGGCAGCAGATTAGGGGTTAATAAGTGTAAGGCTAGGGGTGTTTAGACTCGGGGTACATGTTAGGGTGTTAGGTGCAGACGTAGGAAGTGTTTCCCCATAGGAAACAATGGGGCTGCGTTAGGAGCTGAACACGGCTTTTTTGCAGGTGTTAGGTTTTTTTTCAGCTCAAACAGCCCCATTGTTTCCTATGGGGGAATCGTGCACGAGCACGTTTTTGAGGCTGGCCGCGTCCGTAAGCAACTCTGGTATCGAGAGTTGAAGCTGCGTTAAAAATGCTCTACGCTCCTTTTTTGGAGCCTAACGCAGCCTTTTTTTGGACTCTCAATACCAGAGTTATTTTTATGGTGCGGCCAGAAAAAAGCCGGCGTTAGCTACGCGGGTCTTTACCGACAAAACTCTAAATCTAGCCGTATGTTCTTTTTTTATTTTTTGTACTTTAGTTAGTTTATTTAATTGTATTTATTTGTAGGTATTTTATTTAATTAATTTATTGATAGCGTAGTGTTAGGTTTAATTGTAGATAATTGTAAGTATTTTATTTAATTAATTTAATGATAGTGTAGTGTTAGGTTTAATTGTAACTTCGGGTAGGATTTATTTTACAGGTAATTTTGTAATTATTTTAACTAGGTAGCTATTAAATAGTTCTTAACTATTTAATAGCTATTTGTACCTGGTTAAAATAAATACAAAGTTGCCTGTAAAATAAATATTAATCCTAAAATAGCTACAATATAATTATAATTTATATTGTAGCTATATTAGGGTTTATTTTACAGGTAAGTATTTAGATTTAAATAGGAATAATGTATTTAATAAGAGTTTATTCATTTAGTTAAATAAAAATTATATTTAACTTAGGGGGGTGTTAGTGTTAGGGTTAGACTTAGTTTTAGGGGTTAATAAATTTATTATAGTAGCGGTGAGGTCCGGTCGGCAGATTAGGGGTTAATACTTGAGGTTAGGTGTCAGCGATGTTAGGGAGGGCAAATTAGGGGTTAATACTATTTATTATAGAGTTTGCGAGGCGGGAGTGAGGCGGATTAGGGGTTAATAACTTTATTATGGTAGCGGTGAGGTCCGGTCGGCAAATTAGGGGTTAATAATTGTAGGTAGGTTGCGGCGATGTTGGGGGCGGCAGATTAGGGGTTAATAAATATAATATAGGGGTCGGCGGTGTTAGGGGCAGCAGATTAGGGGTACATAGGTATAATGTAGGTTGCGGCGGTGTACGGAGCGGCAGATTAGGGGTTAAAAATAATATGAGAACAACATAGAAAAGGAAGTGGGGATTTCACAATAAGAAATTCCCAAAAGTCTAGGTAAATCCAGCACAACTGTAAAATTGAATAAAAGCGCTACAAAAAGCTTGTATGTCAAAAACAATGTAAATATTTATTAAACAAATGCACAATACACACATTCACATTCATACAGGGGATCCCACACAAAGCAGTATTAATGAAGTACTGGCCAAAAAATTATTATCTGGTGCACCAGGGGAAATAGACCAAAAACAGTCCATTTAAAACTTGCAGGTATTTGTAATCCAATAAGTGCAGCGTTAATGCAAGAAATGGATGCAGTTATACAGTCCCCGGTGTATAAAAACCAGTTACTTCAGACTTGAACCCCCAGAGTTACTGAGTCAGTTGGTGCTTAAAAGACATAGCATAGGAGGAGCAATAGAAACACGCGTCTTTATTCACAGGTGCTGTATTCCTTTAAGACAGTGATATTCGGTGTCCATGCTGCACTGACTGAAGGAGCGAAACGAGCATTTGGACTCGTCGTGCTTGGCAGCCCTTACAGCAGATCCCCTGCTCATCGTGACTTACCCCTGATGTCTGGACACTCCATGTACAAGGCAGCTAGGAGGAGCGACCGCGTGAACAAATACAGGTAGAATATGTTATACGCATCTGTACACCGAATATCACTGTCTTAAAGGAATACAGCACCTGTGAATAAAGACGCGTGTTTCTATTGCTCCTCCTATGCTATGTCTTTTAAGCACCAACCGACTCAGTAACTCTGGGGGTTCAAGTCTGAAGTAACTGGTTTTTATACACCGGGGACTGTATAACTGCATCCATTTCTTGCATTAACGCTGCACTTATTGGATTACAAATACCTGCAAGTTTTAAATGGACTGTTTTTGGTCTATTTCCCCTGGTGCACCAGATAATAATTTTTTGGCCAGTACTTCATTAATACTGCTTTGTGTGGGATCCCCTGTATGAATGTGAATGTGTGTATTGTGCATTTGTTTAATAAATATTTACATTGTTTTTGACATACAAGCTTTTTGTAGCGCTTTTATTCAATTTTACAGTTGTGCTGGATTTACCTAGACTTTTGGGAATTTCTTATTGTGAAATCCCCACTTCCTTTTCTATGTTGTTCTCATATGTATCTTTCTAGGAAGCACCTGTTCTCTAGTTAATTACTTATTAGTGTGCAACTCTCACCTTTTGTGTTTCTTTTGTTTAAAAATAATATGCAGGGGTCAGCGATAGCAGGGGCGGCAGATTAGAGGTTAATAAGTGTAAGGTTAGTGGTGTTTAGACTCGGCGTACATGTTAGGTGCAGACTTAGGGAGTGTTTCCCCATAGGAAACAATGGGGCTGCATTAGGAGCTGAACGCTGCTTTTTTGCAGGTGTTAGGTTTTTTTTCAGCTCAAACTGCCCTATTATTTCCTATGGGGAAATCGTGCACAAGCACGTTTTTTAAGCTGGCCGCGCAGTAAGCACCGCTGGTATTGAGAGTTGCAGTGGCGGTAAATATGCCTCTACGCTCCCTTTTTGGAGCCTAACGGAGCCATTCTGTGAACTTTAAATACCAGCGGTATTTAAAAGGTGCGGGGGAAAAAAAGCACACATAGCTAACACACCCCTTCTAATGTAAAACTCTAAATCTAGCCGTAAGTTACACAAAGAAATAAACACTAAGTTACAAAAAATTAAAAATAAATTATCAAAGCTTTAAACTAATTACACCTAATCTAAGGGCCCTATGAAAATAAAAAAGCCCCCCCAAAATAAAAAAACCCTGACCTACAATAAACTAGAAATAGCCCTTAAAAGGGCCTTTTGCAGGGCATTGTCCCAAAGTAATCAGCTCTTTTACCTGTAAAAAAAAAAAAAACATACCCCCCCAACAGTAAAACCCACCACCCACACAACCAACCCCCCAAATAGAAGCCTAACTAAAAAAACCTAAGCTCCCCATTGCCCTGAAAAGGGCATTTGGATGGGCATTGCCCTTAAAAGGGCATTTAGCTCTATTGCAGGCCCAAGTCCTAATCTAAAACTAAAACCCACCCAATACACCCTTAAAAAAAATCCTAACACTAACCCCAGAAATTCACTTACAGTTTTGAAGATCCGACATCCATCCTCCAAGAAGCCGGGAGAAGTCCTCAACGAAGCAGCCGAAGTCTTCATCCAAGCCCGCAGAAGTCTTCACCCAGATGGCATCTTCTATCTTCATGTCAGGGTTTTTTCCCCTTTTGTTTGCCATGTGCTGCTGGCAGCCATTTTACTCACCTCTCTTCCTGACTATGGTGCATTGTGGGGGATGCTGTTCATTTCCTACACTTCCTTTTATGGCCAGACTGGTGTGCATCATCCATGTGAGACAGGATGCAGTCTCAGAATTGTGATGTCATCACTTGTTATTTAAAGGGCCTCTGTTCAGTATGCTTTGCCTTTGCGTGTCTCAGACCTGTTTGTGAGAGTTCCTGTGTATTACCTGGCTGCCTGACGTCCTTCCTGGTTCCTGATCCCTGGCTTGTTCCTGACTTTGCTGTTTTCCTTGTTCCTGATTCCGGCTCGTCTGACTATTTGCTTTGACTCCTGACTCGGCTCGTCTGACTACCAGCTCTGGTTTTGACTCCTGGTTTGTTATTTGACTTGTGGACTTTTTATTATTTTTTGCTATGAATAAAGGTGTGATTATTTTTGCACTTCTCATCTCAGTCTGATTCCTGGCACCCTGACATTACACAAAGGCCATGAATCCTGATGGTGCTAATTATCCACCTTTACCTGCCATAATTTCCAGGATGGATGAACAGAATCACCGCATGGACCAATTTGCGCTAGCCCTGCAAACCCTGCTGACTCGCACTGCACATTTGGACCAAAGTGTCCCACAAGTTATGGCTGCTCCTGTTTCCGCTGCTGCATCTATGCCAACCAGGAGCATGTCCGGTTCTGAACCTCTACCTCAGCGATATGGAGGCGATCCTATTCAGTGCAGAGGGTTTTTGAACCAGGTGGGCATTTACTTTGAGATGTTACCTCAGGCGTTTCCCTCTGACAGAGCTAAGGTGGGATTTCTCAGCTCGTTACTCTCTGACACAGCTCTTGCCTGGGCTAATCCCTTGTGGGAGACTAATAAACCTGTGATTTCAAATTACCCTGAATTTGTGGCCTTCTTTCAAAGGGTATTTGATGTTCTGGCTTGCTCCTCCTCTGTTGCTAAACAGCTTATGTCCATTCAGCAAGGTACAAGATCTGTTGCTCAGTATGCTATTGAGTTCCGTATGCTTGCCGCAGAGGTAGGTTGGAACAATGAAGCCCTTGTTGCCGCCTTCTTTCATGGGCTCTCTGATGCGATTAAAGACAAAGTTGCTGCCAGAGATTTACCAGAGGATCTCAAGGCATTGATGTCTTTTTTTATCCTAATTGACATCAGACTCAGAGAGAGGCCCTCTTTCAAGGAGCGTTTGCGGAAGCCTCCTGTTCCGTTGTCTCCTACGTGTTCGTTCCAACCCATGCCTCCCTCTCCTCCCATGCCTCCTGGTCCCAAGTCACCTGGTACTTCTGAGCCAATGCAGTTGGGATTCACGCATCTCTCCATGGCGGAGAGGCCCTTTAGGAGGAGGGAGGGGCTCTGCCTCTATTGTGGGTTACAGGGCCACCTTTTGAGGTCTTGTCCTACACGGCCGGGAAACGCTCACACCTAAGGTCCTGTCGGGGGCAGACCTTCGGTGGTTTATCCTCATCCCCGGAACCGCTAAAGGAGAAACCTTTGGTCACGGTTGTCCTTTCCTGGGTAGACTCCTCCATAGTCACCCAGGCTCTTTTTGACTCCGGTGCTGCGGGCTATTTCATTGCCAGTGCTTTTGTATCAAAGCACTCCATTCCTGTTTTGCCTCGGTCCGTTATGCTTGCTATTGAGGCCATTGATGGCAGGCCCCTTCATCCCGCACTCGTTACTCGCGACACTGCTCCGTTGTCCATGGCTGTTGGGGCTCTCCATTTTGAAACCCTCCAGTTCCAGGTGATAAACTCTCCGCATTTTCTGGTTGTTCTGGGTTATCCCTGGCTCCAAAAGCACAATCCCAGTCTCGACTGGCGCAGGTCCAAAATTATGTTGTGGTCCCTCCAGTGTATTTCCACTTGTCTTCGGAAACCAGTTAAAATCTTGTGCACTTCTTCGGTATCTCAATTGCCAGAGGAGTACCGAGAGTTCCTAGACGTGTTTGACAAGGTGCGTGCCGGTACGTTGCCTCCTCACCGGTCTTACGATTGTGCCATAGACCTGCAACCCGGAGCCATTCCTCCTCGGGGCCGGGTGTACCCTCTGTTTGTTGCAGAGAATTGTGCTATGGAGCAGTATGTTGCCGATGCTCTGTCGCGGGGAATCATCCACAAATCCTGCTCTCCTGCAGGGGCTGGATTCTTCTTTGTGAATAAAAAGCGTGGCGAGTTAAGACCATGTATCGATTATAGGGGTCTTTATCATCTTACCATTAAGAATGCTTACCCTATTCTGCTTATTACAGAACTCTTTGACCGCCTCAAGGGAGCTATGGTCTTTACTAAACTTGATTTGAGAGGAGTGTACAATCTCGTTAGGATTAAAGAGGGTCACGAATGGAAAACAGCATTTAACACCAGGAGCGGGCATTATGAGTATCTTGTAATGCCCTTTGGCCTATGTAATACTCCTGCTGTTTTTCAGGAATTTATTAATGATGTCCTACTAGATATGTTGCAACAGTGTGTTGTGGTGTACTTAGACGACATCCTCATACACTCACCCACACTTGAGGCTCATCGTTCTGATGTTACACAGGTTCTTCAGAGACTACATGAGAACGGCCTGTTTTGTAAACTCAAGAAATGTCAGTTCCATCAGACTTAAGTATCCTTCCTAGGTTTTGTTATCTCCGTTGCAGAGTTCTCCATGGATCCTGACAAGTTATCTGCAGTTCTACAGTGGCCTCGCCCAGTTGGTCTTCGGGCTATTCAACGTTTTTTGGGGTTCGCCAGTTACTATAGAAAGTTTATTTTCTTCCTTGGTCAAACCTATCACAGACATGACCCGTAAATAGAATGATCCACTCCATTGGTCACCTACTGCCATTAAGGCCTTTGATAGTCTTAAGACTGCCTTTGCTGCCACTCCAGTTCTGGCTCATCCAAACCCTGTCCTGCCTTTCATTCTTGAGGTCGATGTGTCTGAGACTGGAGTAGGTGCCCTCTTGTCTCAACGTCCTACGCTTACGCCTGACGGTTCCTTGCATCCGTGTGGTTTCTTCTCTAAGAAATTGTCTCCAGTGGAGTGCAATTATGAAATTGGCAACAGTTAATTACTGGACATAATTTTGGCACTCAAGGAATGGAGGCATCTTCTTGAGGGTACTAGCGTGCCAGTGCTCATTCTTACTCACCACAAGAATTTAACTTATCTATCTGAAGCAAAACGTTTGTCGCCCCGACAGGGCAAATGGGCGCTATTTTTGTCTCGGTTTAATTATGTGGTCTCCTACCTGCCTGGTAATAAGAATGTTAGGGCTGATGTCCTCTCTCGACAATTTTCGCCTCTGTCCAAGGAGGAGTCTGTACCTACTCCTGTTATACCTCCTGACCATATTTTGGCTACCATACGTACTAATTTGACTTCTCCCTTGGGGGAGGAGATCCTGGCTTCACAAACTAATGCCCCTTCTGAGAAACCTAGTGATAAGTGTTTTGTTCCTGAGAATCTTTGAACTAAACTTTTGCACTCTTACCACTATCCTAAAGCCGCAGGTCACCCAGGCAAGAACCAAATGATTTGGTCTGTCACTCGACAATTCTGTTGGCCAGGTCTTCGTTCTGATATTGCTGCGTATGTTGCCGCCTGCTCAGTTTGTGCACAGAATAAGACTCCTCGACATCTTCCTGCAGGTCTTCTTCAACCTATTGCTAATGGCGAGTGTCCTTGGACACATCTTTCCATGGACTTCATTGTCAAGCTCCCTGTTTCCAATGTCAATACTGTTATCCTTATGGTGGTTGACCGTTTTTCTAAAATTTCACATTGCATTCCCTTGGTGAAGCTGCCTACCGCTCAGGAGCTTGCTTCGATTTTTGCCCAGGAGGTCTTCCGTTTACATGGGTTACCCAAGGAGATAGTGTCGGACCGGGGTAGCGAGTTTGTCTCCAGATTTTGATGTTCCTTTTGTGCTCAAATGGGGATCCAGCTTTCCTTCTAGTCGGCATATCACCCTCAATCCAATGGGGCTGCGGAACGGTCTAATCAAGCTCTGGAACAGTTCCTCCGTTGCTATGTCTCAGATCACCACAATTATTGGTCTGAACTGTTACCTTGGGCAGAGTTTGTTCGTAATAGTGCTATTAATGCTTCCTCGAAGTTATCCCCGTTCATGGCGAATTATGGGTTTCAACCATCCTTGTTGCCTGATTCATTCATGTCTCAGGGTATTCTGGCTTTGGAGGAATAAAGAGAACAAACAGAGTCTCTAAAGAAGTGCGCAAATGATCACAGCATGTGGCAGATGGCGGATTCGGCAACCAGCAATCCAGGCAGCTCTCTTAGAAATAGTAGGTGAACGTCGGGAACCTGTGGATGACAGATAGAAGAGGCGCCTCATGGGACAAGTATCGTTTTGAGCATCAGAGGGAAACACAAAAACAGCGGACCCCCCACACAGAGTATTACTCACAAGAGCGGCGGTACAAACGTGTACCCAGACAAACAGGACGGAACCAAAAGTCGCCCGTCAGACAGGCGTAAGCTCGGTACGCTAAGGCAGACGTCACTCAGCAGGCAGTGTCAGAGTCGACCCAGCAGGGGAACCAATGGAGTGGAAGGAAACTCGGCACAGCAGACCTGATTTTAGAGATAAGTGCCTGAAGCCTTTTTTGCAATGTTCCCTGGTCATCTGCGGGAAGATTCTATAGATCTTTGGCAGGCTATTTAAATGTAAAAGAAGAACTGCTTAGGCCTCTTCAAAGAGCTTATGCCTGTCTGACGGGCGACTTTTGGTTCCGTCCTGTTTGTCTGGGTACACGTTTGTACCGCCGCTCTTGTGAGTAATACTCTGTGTGGGGGGTCCGCTGTTTTTGTGTTTCCCTCTGATGCTCAAAACGATACTTGTCCCATGAGGCGCCTCTTCTATCTGTCATCCACAGGTTCCTGGCTTTGGAGGAGCATCTCCGGCAACTCCGTTCCACGTGGGTGCAGATTCAGGATTGCCTTCATCGTTCTATGCAGCTTCAAAAGTTTCAGGCTGATTGTAGGCATCTGCCCGCACCTTCCTACCAGGTTGGTGAGAGAGTTTGGCTGTCCTCCCGCAACTTGAACCTTCATGTGCCTTCCAATAAATTGGCTCCCCGTTATGTTGGTCCTTTTCGAATACTCCGACGAGTTAATCCTGTGGCCTACGCTCTTGACCTTCCTCCTGCTATGCGCAACTCCAATGTTTTTCATGTCTCCCTCTTGAAACCATTGTTTTTTAATCGGTTTACCACTGTGTTGCCTCGTCCCCATCCTATCTTTGTTGACAACCATGAGGAGTATGAGGTCAGCAGCATTATTGACTCTCGTATGTCCAGGGAGCGTGTACAGTATTTGGTTCACTGGAGGGGCTAATGGTCCGGAGGAGCGTTCTTGGGTTCCCTCCTCTGATGTTCATGCTCCCGCCCTCCTCTGTGCCCTCCATGCCCGTTTCCCCAATAAGCATTTTGTCCTCCCGCAGGGGAGGGGTCGTTGAGGGGAGGGTACTGTCAGGGTTTTTTCCCTGTTGTTTGCCATGTGCTGCTGGCAGCCATTTTACTCACCTCTCTTCCTGACTATGGTGCATTGTGGGGGATGCTGCTCATTTCCTACACTTCCTTTTATGGCCAGACTGGTGTGCATCAGTATTCTTTGCCTTTGCATGTCTCAGACCTGTTTGTGAGAGTTCCTGTGTATTACCTGGCTGCCTGACATCCTTCCTGGTTCCTGATCCCTGGCTTGTTCCTGACTTTGCTGTTTTCCTTGTTCCTGATTCCGGCTCATCTGACTATTTGCTTTGGCTCCTGACTCGGCTCGTCTGACTACCAGCTCTGGTTTTGTCTCCTGGCTTGTTATTTGACTTGTGGACTTTTTTATTATTTTTTGCTATGAGTAAAGGTGTGATTATTTTTGCACTTCTCGTCTCAGTCTGATTCCGGGCACCCTGACACTTCATCCATCCGGCGCAGAGCGGCTTCATCTTCAAGACATCCAACGCGGAGCATCCTCTTAATTCTGACGACTACAGACGAATGAAGGTTCCTTTAAATGACGTCATCCAAGATGGTGTCCCTTAGATTCCGATTGGCTTACAGAATTCTATCAGCCAATCGGAATTAAGGATGAAAAAATCCTATTGGCTGTTGCAGTCAGCCAATAGGATTGAGCTTTCATCCTATTGGCTGATCCAATCAGGTTTTTTTAGTTAGGCTTTTATTTGGGGGATTGGTTGTGTGGGTGGTGGGTTTTACTGTTGGGGGGTATTTGTATTTTTATTTACAGGTAAAAGAGCTGATTACTTTGGGACAATGCCCCGCAAAAGGCCCTTTTAAGGGCTATTTCTAGTTTATTGTGGGTTAGGGTTTTTTTTTATTTTGGGGGTGCTTTTTTTATTTTCATAGGGCCCTTAGATTAGGTGTAATTAGTTTAAAGCTTTCTTTTTTATTTTTTGCAACTTAGTGTGTATTTTTTGTGTAACTTAGTGTTTGTTATTTTTTGTAACTTTGTAATTTTTTTGTGTAGATTTAAATTATTTGAGTAGGGTTAGGTGTTTAAATATATAATATAGTTAATTTAATTTGTAGTTTAATGTAATTTAGTATAACAGTTAGGGTAGATTAATTATTAATTTAAAGGGCATAATACCCAAATGTTTAAACACTTGAAAGTGATTTAGCATAGCTGTAAAAAGCTGACTAGAAAATATCTCCTGAACATTTCTATGTAAAAAAGAAAGATATTTTACCTCAAAAGTTCCTCAGTAGCTGTGACGGACCCATCTGTCAGGACTGAAGGAGTTAACTGTGTTCAGCTTTATGAAGCTGAATTCTAAAGACAAGGTTACCAGCCTCAGCTATTGTGTACTGTCATTAAAGTTAGTGATAAGCACTCCATTGTTTAATCACTCTCAGAGAGCAAACGCCTAAGTGATAAGGAAAGCCAAGAGTGTCTTGTGTTTAAGTTGTTATCAGTTTGAGCAAGGTATTCTATTGTATCATGTCAAAAGGGCGCTTTTCCCTTTTATCTAATGTACAACATTCTTTCAACCCCCATCTGGGGGGGGTCTGACCTGCATAAATACTGGGCAAATGGCCCTTAATAAAGTACACTTTTGTTTTACCTTGAATGTGGAGCCTGGTCTCATGTTTGAGGGAAATACTGGCTGGGTTGGGAATTGCTGATTTCCTATGCAGGACATTGTTCATCTGGCGTTAACCCTTGGTACACTGTTGGTACCGTAACAATTGGTGGCAAGCGACGGAATGAACCTTATCGCCCAGAAGAGCAACTACACAAGCCAGTAACCTCAGGAAGAGGGGGATTATTACAATACTGACTAAGATGGAAAGAGTACCAGGGACAGAAGGAACCAATGGGCCCAGCATAGCAGACAGAACCCCTGAAGAAGCAAGTTTTGACCGGGCTGTCAAAATAAGACTGGCACATTATGGCCTTAACCCATCTGCGGAAATTATCGACCGGGTCATAGCAGCTGTGGAAGCCAACCTACTTCGCCAAAGCGGCGCTGCAGCAAACCCAGTGGAAAAGAGAAAAGTAAATTTTGCAGCTTTTAAAAACTTCCTGGAAACAGAAGGAGAGATTGATGGGTACCTTGCGGATTTTGAGAGGCAATGTGCACTACACAAGGTACCCGCAGAGGATTGGGTCACGATATTATCCGGAAAATTATCCGGCCGGGCCAGGGAGGCTTTTCGGGCCATTCCAGATGAGGAAGTTGGGGATTATAATACTGTGAAAGAGGCTCTGCTCTCCAGGTATGCGGTTACACCGGAGGCATACCGGAGACGGTTCAGAGACACTGTTAAATTGGCTGGCGATTCCTACGTTGAGTGGGCATGTAAGGTGCACCGCACAGCATCGCACTGGATGGCGGGGTGCCAAGCCGTGTTTGGGGAAGAGGTGCTGCAGCTATTCCTGTTGGAACATTGCTTTGACAAGTTATCAGCAGGAGTTAGAGAGTGGGTTCGGGACCGTAAACCCTCCACCCTGCATGAAGCTGCTCGCCTGGCAGATGAGTATACGGATGCCCGCAAACTGGACACTGCTACCACTAAGCCCCCTGCTAGAGTGGAGTACAGAACCCCAGTCACCCCAGCAGCTGCCAGTTACCAACCCCCGGTGCACCGCTATACCACACGGCCTCCGGCCACGAACTACCCTCAGAGAGCCCGGTTCAATTCACGGGGCTACTCACAGCCTATTTGGTGCTTTGGATGTAAGCAACTAGGGCACAAAAGACCAGAGTGTCCCCTAAATGCAGCTAACCAAGCACAGTCCTGGAGAAGACCCGCCGGCGGAATCCCACGTAACTCTCAGCCTGCGGCCCGCTACGTAGGGGCGCAAGAATGCTGGGGCATCCTACATGAGGCAGACCTTGTGCAAGCTGCCCACCGGAATAACCGGCAACTGGTTAAAGTGAATGGGAAGGAGGTCAGTGGTCTACGGGATACTGGTGCTACCATGACCTTGCTTCGAAAGAACTTGGTGTCTGAGAAACATCACACAGGAGACACTGTGGCTGTGAGGGTAGCAGGGGGCACTGTGTTCCGCCTACCTGTTGCCAGGGTACATTTGGATTGGGGAGTGGGCGCTAGACCTGTGAATGTGGGGGTCATGAAGGACTTACCTGCTGATGTTCTCCTTGGAAATAACTTGGCCCCCCTTGTTTCTGCCTATGCTCCCATGGGTCCCACTGATGTTAACCCTGTGACTACCCGTGCTCAGATCCGTGCAGCAGAGACTGACCCCCCTGCTGCTAAGCCCCAGGACGCTGAGCTCAGTAAATCTCTATCCGCTATTGATACGTGGAAGTCCCGTTACAATGCACTGATGAAGGAGAAGAGGAGCGCAGAGGAAAAAGCACGTTTAGAACGTGAATCTCTGCTAGACAAGCTGCACCGAGAGACTGCAGAAAACACCAGCTTGAGAGTGGGACATGAAACATTAAAGACAAACTTAGCGACACTTGAGGAGAAGCTGATGCTGGCTCATAGTGAGGTGCAGCAACTCAAGGGCACCCTATGTCAGTATGAAGGGATTGTGGATACCTATAAAGAGCAGGTACAGAAAACTCGTAAAGAAGCTGATGGGATTTTGAAGGACTGTTTAGCCCTAGTCTGGGCACTGAGGAATTTGTACCCTTGTTTGTATGGACAGGAATTCTCTCTCATAAAGGGAATACAGATGGATTGTCCTGGCAAACTGACATGCCTACCACCTCCTAGTCCGGTCATCCCCAGGTTGACCCGCCAAAGGGTCAAGCCGGGTCTGCCGGAGTGTTCCACAAGGGGGGAGCTATGTGACGGACCCATCTGTCAGGACTGAAGGAGTTAACTGTGTTCAGCTTTATGAAGCTGAATTCTAAAGACAAGGTTACCAGCCTCAGCTATTGTGTACTGTCATTAAAGTTAGTGATAAGCACTCCATTGTTTAATCACTCTCAGAGAGCAAACGCCTAAGTGATAAGGAAAGCCAAGAGTGTCTTGTGTTTAAAGTGTGAAGTAATGTAATTCTATTGTATCATGTCAAAAGGGCGCTTTTCCCTTTTATCTAATGTACAACATTCTTTCAACCCCCATCTGGGGGGGGTCTGACCTGCATAAATACTGGGCATATGGCCCTTAATAAAGTACACTTTTGTTTTACCTTGAATGTGGAGCCTGGTCTCATGTTTGAGGGAAATACTGGCTGGGTTGGGAATTGCTGATTTCCTATGCAGGACATTGTTCATCTGGTGTTAACCCTTGGTACACTGTTGGTACCGTAACAGTAGCCACCTCCCATTGTAAAGGATTTCTAAGCAGCATTTTAGTATGTCTGTCCTGGGACAGCTTAGGGGATGAGCTTCGTGAACTCTCATATTATTTTACCAATCAGGTAAAGGAAGCTTACTATGAAATCTCATGAGAGTTAAGTCAAATCTCATGAGATCACAGTAAGAGTTCATGACCTCAGCACTGCTGATGCTGATTGGCTGCTGTTCATTTCTTCATTTTTTTTATTTTTACCTGCAGCTGGGAGCAGGTGAAGTATAACTTTTTACACAGAACTTACTCTGCTGAGCTGAGGAGATTGTGAGGTAAAATATCTTCCTTTTTTACATAGAGATGCTCAGGTGATATTTTCCTGTCAGCTTTTTACAGTTATACTGCACCAATTTCAAGTGATTTAGCATATGAGTATTATGTCCCTTTAAGATAGTTTAATGTAATTTTAGTTTAAAAGTTCGGGTAGATTAATTATTAATTTAATATAGTTTAATGTAATTGTAGTATAATAGTTAGAATAGGTTAATTATTAGTATAATATAGTTTAATTTAAATCTAAAGGTAAGTTTAAATGTATTATAAGATGGGGCTGAGTTAATATTTAATATAAAGTTAGTGGGTTGTTAGGTTTAGGGATTAATAGGTTAATTTAGTTTATGGCGATGTGGGGGGCTGGTGGTTTAGGGGTTAATACATTTATTTAGTTGCGGTGGGCTACGGGAGCGGCAGGATAGGGGTTAATAACTTTATGTAGGTGGCGGCGGTATAGGGGGTGGCAGATTAGGGGTTAATAAGTATAATGTAGGTGGCGGCGGAGTAGGGGGCAGCAGATTAGGGATTAATAAGTATAATGTAGGTGGTGGTGGGCTCCGGGAGTGGCGGTTTAGGAGCTAATAACTTTATTTAGTTGCAGCGGGGTCCGGTAGCGGTGGTATAGGGGTTAAACAGTTTAGTATAGTGGCGGTGTTTAGTGACAGTATACAAATAAAGCTGGGAAAAAGCCGAATAGCAGCGAGATCGATGACTGTTAGTTAACAACAGTCCGCTGCTCATCACCCCGTACTTGGTGCGCGGATTTTTGACAGCTTTTTTGTTCAATATGGAGAGCTTATTCAGGTCCGCGGCAGCGATGTTAGCCGATGTCAGGTGAGCGTATTGGTGCCGGCGAATGCAGCACAGTTGACGCTTTGATAAGTAGATGCCATTGGCTTTAATTCTGCGCTTCAATCCTTGCAGGAAGGACTATTTTATCAATAATTATTAACTGGAGCAAAATAAACTCATACAAACATATCTGTTAACAACAATGATTGCTGATGTATTGTACTTGAAGTGTATATTCCTGTACATTGTTAATGTCGCTGAGAGAATAAATAAATATGTAAAAAAAAAAAACTCAACCACAGGGATATGAAACCATAACAATAATGTATTCAGTATTAGGGTCCGGTTTATCACGGACCAAATGGGGCCGTATACACCTTTTTTCCGCTCTAGCCTTCAGGCTCGCCGGAAACAGGAGTTAAGAAGCAGTGGTCTTAAGATCGCTGCTCCTTAACTCATGCCGCCACCTTTGATTGCCAGACCCTGCTAGCTGCCAATTGGCCACGAATCTGCAGGGGGCGGCATTGCACAAGAATTTCTAGTGAAATGCTTGTGCAATGATAAATGCTACAGCGGATCATGTCTGTCCGCACATTAATAAATGGGCCCCCAAGTCAGTAGCGTCCCTATTGTGTCTGAATACAGCTTATTTGCTTGCCCAAGGCTGATAATTTATTACATGTGCAGCTAATAATTGAATGCTATTTTTATTAGTCATATTTAATATCTATATTCCTCCATTTAATCACAATTATAAATGATTATTTAGATGACTATTTAATCTTTTTCATTATTTAAATTGTGTGATTTGAGTTTAATTATAAACTTTTTTTATAATGAGAAAACTATTGTGTTTTATTAACCAATGAACTGAGCTGCACAAAACGTTCATATTAAAAACAGAATTTATGCTTACCTGATAAATTACTTTCTCCAACGGTGTGTCCGGTCCACGGCGTCATCCTTACTTGTGGGATATTCTCTTCCCCAACAGGAAATGGCAAAGAGTCCCAGCAAAGCTGGCCATATAGTCCCTCCTAGGCTCCGCCCACCCCAGTCATTCGACCGACGGACAGGAGGAAATATATATAGGAGAAACCATATGGTACCGTGGTGACTGTAGTTAGAGAAAATAATTCATCAGACCTGATTAAAAAACCAGGGCGGGCCGTGGACCGGACACACCGTTGGAGAAAGTAATTTATCAGGTAAGCATAAATTCTGTTTTCTCCAACATTGGTGTGTCCGGTCCACGGCGTCATCCTTACTTGTGGGAACCAATACCAAAGCTTTAGGACACGGATGAAGGGAGGGAGCAAATCAGGTTACCTAAACGGAAGGCACCACAGCTTGCAAAACCTTTCTCCCAAAAATAGCCTCCGAAGAAGCAAAAGTATCAAATTTGTAAAATTTGGCAAAAGTGTGCAGTGAAGACCAAGTCGCTGCCTTACATATCTGGTCAACAGAAGCCTCGTTCTTGAAGGCCCATGTGGAAGCCACAGCCCTAGTGGAGTGAGCTGTGATTCTTTCAGGAGGCTGCCGTCCGGCAGTCTCATAAGCCAATCAGATGATGCTTTTAAGCCAAAAGGAAAGAGAGGTAGAAGTCGCTTTTTGACCTCTCCTTATACCAGAATAAACAACAAACAAGGAAGATGTTTGTCTGAAATCTTTTGTAGCCTCTAAATAGAATTTTAGAGCATGGACTACGTCCAAATTGTGTAACAAACGTTCCTTCTTTGAAACTGGATTCGGACACAAAGAAGGTACAACTATCTCCTGGTTAATATTTTTGTTAGAAACAACCTTAGAAAGAAAACCAGGCTTAGTACGCAAAACCACCTTATCTGCATGGAACACCAGATAGGGCGGAGAACACTGCAGAGCAGATAACTCTGAAACTCTTCTAGCAGAAGAAATTGCAACCAAAAACAAAACTTTCCAAGATAGTAACTTAATATCTATGGAATGTAAAGGTTCAAACGGAACCCCTTGAAGAACTGAAAGAACTAGATTTAGACTCCAGGGAGGAGTCAAAGGTCTGTAAACAGGCTTGATCCTAACCAGAGCCTGAACAAATGCTTGAACATCTGGCACAGCTGCCAGTCTTTTGTGTAGTAAGACAGATAAAGCAGAGATCTGTCCCTTTAGAGAACTTGCAGATAATCCTTTCTCCAAACCTTCTTGTAGAAAGGAGAGAATCCTAGGAATCTTTATCTTATTCCATGGGAATCCTTTGGATTCACACCAACAGATATATTTCTTCCATATTTTATGGTAAATTTTTCTAGTTACCGGTTTTCTGGCCTGAAGCAGAGTATCTATCACAGAATCTGAAAACCCACGCTTCGATAGAATCAAGCGTTCAATCTCCAAGCCGTCAGCGGGAGGGAGACCAGATTTGGATGTTCGAATGGACCCTGAACAAGAAGGTCCTGTCTCAAAGGTAGCTTCCATGGTGGAGCCGATGACATATTCACCAGGTCTGCATACCAAGTCCTGCGTGGCCACGCAGGAGCTATCAAGATCACCGAGGCCCTCTCCTGATTGATCCTGGCTATCAGCCTGGGAATGAGAGGAAACGGTGGAAATACATAAGCTAGGTTGAAGGTCCAAGGTGCTACTAGTGCATCTACTAGAGTCGCCTTGGGATCCCTGGATCTGGACCCGTAGCAAGAAACCTTGAAGTTCTGACGAGACGCCATCAGATCCATGTCTGGAATGCCCCATAATTGAGTTATTTGGGCAAAGATCTCCGGATGGAGTTCCCACTCCCCCGGATGGAATGTCTGACGACTCAGAAAATCCGCCTCCCAGTTTTCCACTCTTCCCGAGACCATAGACCCTGAGCTTTCAGGGATTCCCAGACCGCGCCCCAGCCCACTAGACTGGCGTCGGTCGTGACAATGACCCACTCTGGTCTGCGGAAGCTCATTCCCTGGGACAGATGGTCCAGGGTCAGCCACCAACGGAGTGAATCTCTGGTCTTTTGATCTACTTGAATCATTGGAGACAAGTCTGTATAATCCCCATTCCACTGTTTGAGCATGCACAGTTGTAATGGTCTTAGATGAATTCGTGCAAAATGTCCATTGTTGCAACCATCAACCCTACTACTTCCATGCACTGCGCTATGGAAGGACGAGGAACAGAATGAAGCACTTGACAAGAGCTTAGAAGTTTTGATTTTCTGACCTCTGTCAGAAAAATCCTCATTTCTAAGGAATCTATTATTGTTCCCAAGAAGGGGTTTTCTATGTTCACTTTCCATCCGTGTGATCTGAGAAAGGCTAGAACGATGTCCGTATGAGCCTTTGCTTTTGACAGGGACGACGCTTGTATTAGAATGTCATCCAAGTAAGGTACTACTGCAATGCCCCTCGGTCTTAGAACCGCTAGAAGGGACCCTAGCACCTTTGTGAAAATCCTTGGAGCAGTGGCTAACCCGAATGGGAGAGCCACAAACTGGTAATGCTTGTGCAGAAAAGCGAACCTTAGGAACTGATGATGTTCTTTGTGGATAGGAATATGTAGGTACGCAATCCTTTAGATCCACGGTAGTCATAAATTGACTTTCCTGGATAGTGGGTAGAATCGTTCGAATGGTTTCCATCTTGAACGATGGTACCCTGAGAAATTTGTTTAGATCTTCAAATCCAAAATTGGTCTGAAAGTTCCCTCTTTTTTGGGAACTACGAACAGATTGGAATAAAATCCCATTCCTTGTTCCTTTATTGGAACTGGGTGTATCACTCCCATCTTTAACAGGTCTTCTACACAATGTAAGAATGCCTGTCTCTTTATTTGGTTTGAGGATAAGTGAGACATGTGGAACCTTCCCCTTGGGGGTAGTTCCTTGAATTCCAGGAGATAACCCTGAGAAACTATTTCTAGCGCCCAGGGATCCTGAACATCTCTTGCCCAAGCCTGAGCAAAGAGAGAGAATCTGCCCCCCACTAGATCCGGTCCCGGATCGGGGGCTACTCCTTCATGCTGTTTTGTTAGCAGCGGCAGGCTTCTTGGCCTGCTTACCCTTGTTCCAGCCTTGCATCGGTTTCCAGGCTGGTTTGGGTTGTGAGGCATTACCCTCTTGCTTAGAGGATGCAGAATTAGAGGCTGGTCCGTTCCTGAAATTACGAAAGGGACGAAAATTAGACTTATTTTTAGCCTTGAAAGACCTATCTTGTGGAAGGGCGTGGCCCTTTCCCCCAGTGATGTCTGAAATAATCTCTTTCAATTCTGGTCCAAATAGAGTTTTACCTTTGAAAGGGATGTTAAGCAATTTTGTCTTGGATGACACATCCGCTGACCAAGACTTTAGCCAAAGCGCTCTGCGCGCCACGATAGCAAACCCTGAATTTTTCGCCGCTAATCTAGCTAATTGCAAAGCGGCATCTAAAATAAAAGAGTTAGCCAATTTAAGTGCGTGAACTCTGTCCATAACCTCCTCATATGGAGTCTCTCTACTGAGCGACTTTTCTAGTTCCTCGAACCAGAAACACGCTGCTGTAGTGACAGGAACAATGCACGAAATTGGTTGTAGAAGGTAACCTTGCTGTACAAAAATCTTTTTAAGCAAACCCTCCAATTTTTTATCCATAGGATCTTTGAAAGCACAGCTATCTTCGATAGGAATAGTAGTGCGTTTGTTTAGAGTAGAAACTGCCCCCTCGACCTTAGGGACTGTCTGCCATAAGTCCTTTCTGGGGTCGACCATAGGAAATAATTTCTTAAATATAGGGGGGGGAACAAAAGGTATGCCGGGCTTTTCCCACTCCTTATTTACTATGTCCACCACCCGCTTGGGTATAGGAAAAACGTTGGGGTGCACCGGAACCTCTAGGAACTTGTCCATCTTGCATAATTTCTCTGGAATGACCAAGTTGTCACAATCATCCAGAGTAGATAACACCTCCTTAAGCAGTGCGCGGAGATGTTCTAATTTAAATTTAAATGTCACAACATCAGGTTCAGCTTGTTGAGAAATCTTTCCTGAATCTGAGATTTCTCCATCTGACAAAACCTCCCTCATGGCCCCTTCAGATTGGTGTGAGGGTATGACAGAACAATTATCATCAGCGCCCTCCTGCTCTTCAGTGTTTAAAACAGAGCAATCGCGCTTTCTCTGATAAATAGGCATTTTGGATAAAATATTTGCTATGGAGTTATCCATTACAGCCGTTAATTGTTGCATGGTAATAAGCATTGGCGCACTAGATGTACTAGGGGCCTCCTGCATGGGCAAAACTGGTGTAGACACAGTAGGAGATGATGTAGTATCATGTTTACTCCCCTCATCTGAGGAATTATCTTGGGCAATTTCATTATCTGTGGCAGTACTGTCCTTACTTTGTTTGGACGCTATGGCACAATTATCACATAAATTTAAATGGGGAGACTCATTGGCTTTCATACATATAGAACATAGCTTATCTGAAGGTACAGACATGTTAAACAGGCTTAAACTTGTCAACAAAGCACAAAAAACGTTTTAAAACAAAACCGTTACTGTCTCTTTAAATTTTAAACAGAAAACACTTTATTACTGAATATGTGAAAAAGTATGAAGGAATTGTTCAAAAATTACCAAAATTTCACCACAGTGTCTTAAAGCATTAATAGTATTGCACACCAAATTTCAGAGCTTTAACCCTTAAAATAACAGAACCGGAGCCGTTTATAAATTTAACCCCTAAACAGTCCCAGCTATAGTCTTTGCTGAGACCCAACCAAGCCCAGAGGGGAATACGATACCAATTGACGCCTTCTAGAAGCTTTTCCAGCAATTTTTAGATCCTCACACATGCATCTGCATGCCCTGCTCTCAAAAAACAACTGTGCAGTAATGGCGCGAAAATGAGGCTCAGTCTATAACTAGGAAGGCCCCCTGACTGGAAAAGGTGTCTAACACAGTGCCTGCCATTTAATAAACGTTCCCAAAGTTTATAAATGCAAATTGTCAGCATAAATATGAATAAAATGCCCAAATAAAGCAATCGATTTAGCCCATAAGAATGTCTACCAGTTTTTTAGCCCATAATAAGCCCTTTATTCTGTTTGTTTGACTAAGAAAATGGCTTACCGGTCCCCATGAGGGGAAATGACAGCCTTCCAGCATTACATGGTCTTGTTATAAATATGGCTAGTCATACCTTAAGCAGAAAAGTCTGCTAACTGTTTCCCCCAACTGAAGTTACTTCATCTCAACAGTCCTATGTGGAAACAGCAATCGATTTTAGTTACTGTCTGCTAAAATCATCTTCCTCTCACAAACAGAAATCTTCATCCTTTTCTGTTTCAGAGTAAATAGTACATACCAGCACTATTTTAAAATAACAAACACTTGATAGAAGAATAAAAACTACATTTAAACACCAAAAAACTCTTAACCATCTCCGTGGAGATGTTGCCTGTGCAACGACAAAGAGAATGACTGGGGTGGGCGGAGCCTAGGAGGGACTATATGGCCAGCTTTGCTGGGACTCTTTGCCATTTCCTGTTGGGGAAGAGAATATCCCACAAGTAAGGATGACGCCGTGGACCGGACACACCAATGTTGGAGAAAATATGTTGTGTAAACAGCCAAAACAATTCTACTAAAATGAGCAAAAAATGTCTTTTTAAAAAGTCTAAGGTATTAGATAACTTAAAAATATGGTGCTAAAATACAAGAGAAATCTCTTTTTTTATGGTTTAAAATAACAGTTTTATTTCATCCCATATCAGTCATTTTTAACCCTTTGAGTGCTAATGATGGCTAATGATGGCTCCCATCGCTAGCACTCACCCACCTTGAGGGCAATCTGGGGGCTCCCATCAACTCCCACCCCGGCAATCGGGCATGTATAGTGACAGGCATCGCCGGGGCTTCACGTTTTGTATTTCTTTCTTGACACGGTGAGTCCACAGATCATCTAATTACTATTGGGATATTCACCTCCTGCCCAGTAGGAGGTGGCAAAGAGCACCACAGCAAAGCTGTTAAATATCATCTAACTTCGCTCCACCCCAAGTCATTCGACCGAAGTAAAGGAGAGAAAGGAAGTAATAAGGTGCAGAGGTGACTGAGGTATATTCAGTTTTACAAACTCTGCCTCCCTATGGAGGTGGTGAAGTAAGTTTGTGCTTGATTTTCTTCTCAGCATTTTGAAGCCCAATTCCTCTCAGAGTACAGTGAATGTCAGAGGGATGTGAAGAGTGTATTGCCTATTGATTTTATGGTTTTCCTCATGTAAATCTTTTCAAAGGGTCTCTGTTATCAGTTGTAGAGATACATCTCCTACCTCACTTTTCAGATCGACGATATGCTCTCATATTCCATTACCTCTACTGTTACTGTTTCAGTACTGGTTTGGCTATCTGCTATATGTGGATGGGTGTCTTTCGGTAAGTATGTTTTCATTACTTAAGACACTCTCAGCTATGGTTTGGCACTTTATGTATTAATATAAAGTTCTAAATATATGTATTGTACTTATATTTGCCATGAGTCAGGTTTATGCATATTTCCTTTTGCAGACTATCAGTTTCAAAATTGGGAAAAAACATATTTAAGAAAAAAAAATTCTTACCTGGGGTACATTTTTTTTCAAATTGACTGCTTTTTCATTAAAATTTCACAGGCAAAATAAGGCTTACGAGGTCGCAAAATGGTGATGTTTATTTTGTCACTTTTGGCGCGATAATTTTTTTGGTGCAAAGGTACATCCAGTTTTCTTGCACTAGGTTGCGTCTGCAACGACGCGAGTTGTGTCATTTACAGATGTTGTTAGAGCCAAAAAATTTCATTTTGCATTGTGCGTTGTACTTGGCGCCAAATATTTCATTATTTAAACCCCACTTCCTATATGCCTCTTGCCTTTTTCTATGTTCAGAGGGCTATGCCTTTTGCATTTATTTCCCATTCCTGAAACTGCCATATAAGGAAATTGATTATTTTATAAATTATAGGAATGTGTGCACTCTATCTAGATTACAAACAAAAGACAATTTTGGTGCTAGCAGTCACTAGCTAAATCCCTGGCAGCTGGTCTAAAGCATACCGAGTTACCTGGATGTGGTTCAGACAACTGATAAGCATGCAGCAGTCTTGAATAGGAGTTCCGGTTTTTGAATACAAGGAGGTACTGAAACCGTTATGGAGCTTTTAACACACATCGCTTTGTTTGGAGAATTACCAGGATCCGGCATGAGAAATATGCAGAGTTTGGAGTGATCAAGTGGTAATTATACAAGCTAGTGTTGAAGCGAATACTGGAACTTTGTACCGCGAATGTGGTGAGACTGTTTGCTCAGTAATCTATAACAGTTGGCCTTCCAATCAGTAACGCTGGAACTGCTTCTTTGTAACATATTTCAATTGCAGAGCGTGTGATTCACACTAAGTGCTCTGGTAAACGGACATTTGTTAATCTGTGTCTCTTTTGAATATTGTTGCAACAGTTTATCTTTCACACATTGTTTGTTTGTCTGTAACAGTGCATAGTTCAAATATGTCATCTACTTCGAACAATCATTTGTAATAACCGTAGTTTACGGTAGTGTGTTTGATAAAGTACAAACCAGGCCTGGGTTTATTAGTTACTCCTTTTTAGTTTAATTAAGGGTTTTTGGGAATTGTTTTTGACATGTGCAGGTTTACCAAATAAACCACTTGTTATTTATGCAATTTGAGTGCTGCCTTGTCATTCTTTTTCACAGCATGTACTTTATAGCTGTGACTACTCTCTTATCTATTTATTTAAAATTGATTATTTTGCTTTATATGTTGTTTTTTCTCTTATATTTGCAAGATGTCTCAATCTGATCCTGTCTCAGAAACCACTGTTGGAACCCTGCTGCCTGATAACAGTTCTACCAAAGCTAAGTGTATCTGTTGTAAAGTTGTGGAGATTATATCTCCAGCTGTGTGGTATGTAATAGTTGTCATGATAAGCTTTTACATGCAGAGAATGTATCCATCAGTACTAGTACAATGCCTGTTGTTCCTTCAACATCTAATGTACATGATATCCCTGTGAATATTTTATTGCTGATGTGATTCAGAAGGCTTTGTCTGATATTCCGCCTTCTAATAAACGTAAAAGGTCTTTTAAAACTTCTCATAAAGTTGATGAAATTTTAAATGACAGACAAAATACTGAATTATCCTCCTCTGATGAGGATCTATTTAATTCAGAGGATCCTACCTCAGATATTGACACTGACAAATCTACTTATCTATTTAAAATGGAGTATATTCATTCCTTGTTACAAGAGGTGTTGATTACTTTGGATATTGAGGAAACTAGTCCTCATGATACTAAAAGTAGTAAAGGTTTAAATTCTGTTTATAAACCTCCTGTGGTTACTCCAGAGGTTTTTCCAGTTTCTGATGCTATTTCTAATATGATTTCAAAAAAATGGAATAGGCCTGGTACTTCTTTTATTCCTTCTTCAAGGTTTAAAAAATTGTATCCTGTCAGTATATTTATGAAAATCTTAGTAGTGCTATCCAAATAATATATCAGCTTATGGTAGGGTTATAATCACAATACAAATAATAATTTTCCTTAAAAATAGAAACCCTTAATCAACATGCACCTACTAGACCATACAATTAATATAAATATCTGAATTCTTTTATTTAGTTAATATCCATAAACATATTGAAATATATTTGCAATAAAAGGAAATGAAATAATATCATATGCGCTTGAAAACTATTTAAATATGCTATGCAAAATTCATACACGCTTATCTTAAAAACCAGCCTTATTTACAAATCTTTTAACATCCAAGCAATACAATTTTAAACTGTGCTCTTAAGCAATAGGATAATATATATATTCTGCTATTTAACTGCAATTTATCCTAATACAAAATTTACAGTATCAGAACTTGCACAGATGAATTACTTAACAAATCAGATACAGATTTAAACAATATATAGGCTGTGAAATGTTAACTTAAAATCCAAACTATTTCTTTAACTCTGCTACATACAGTAATAGTAAATGCTTATTTTAAATGCTTGCATACAAATAGGCAGGTTAAGAGCTATCTGAAACAATGGCATACAGTTTAAAAGTATAATCTGCTCTTTAAATCTATTAACTGTAAAGGCTATGCATATGACTTATCTTACAATAAAACTTTTGTATACATCACCAAATAAACAGCAATCCAGTTTCCAATGTTTCGCAACAGATCCAATTTCACCTCAGAAATTTCAAAATTGGGGATAATGCATATGGAGTCCAATAGTAGGTGTGTGCTTTAATAATAACTGCAGTAGTTATTCCTTCTGGTTCAGTCAACACCACAACCTCTTTCTTAGTCTCTATGCTGGGGTTTAAATCATCTGATCTCACCCCTCCCTGTTTTTGGTTATTATCTTAATGAATTTTCTGATCATTTTGATATGAAATATCAAATACATATAACATTATATTAAAATAATTTATATTTCATTTAGCCTAACAGAAAATTTATATTTCATAGTCATATCACATCAAAGTAACTTCCATATCTTCATCTCACTATATTTTAAAAGATGTATTTAAAACTTTATAAACATTTATTGCACATTCATATGATATGACTTCTTTCATTTCATGCAGGCATTTCATCTCTTTCTAAGTGCATAGATTGATGCCCATGACCAATGGTTGTCTGCAATAAAAATAGAAATAATTATTAGAAATGATCCAAGCATTCATATGTCTATGGTCCATCTGAAATAAGATTAAGTATTATTAATCATTCACTTTTAGGTCCACAAATATTTATTTATATTTTTAAAAACACAGAGGTTAAGATATTCATGCTTTCAAAACATACATGTACATATCACATACACACACACACACACACATATATATATATATATATATATATATATATATATATATATATATATATGTCTCATATCCATTAAAATATATACAGTTGTTTTGAAATCATGTGCTGTTATCCTAACGTTCTCACTGCCCTTTAAGTAACTTCAGACTCCAGACTCCCTGTCTCCCACTCACCACATGGGGTCCCCTGCACTTAAGTGCAAATGCTAAAATTCTTATAAAACATGTTACTTTTGAGATCCTATTACACCTTTTCAGTTTGAAAGACAAATGGTATCCTGATTCCAGGTATCAGAATGCTGTCATTTAACATTGGTTCCCAGGCAATCATACAGATGGTTCATGAAACTGTGTTAATTTTCAGTTCTTTGCTAAATTATACAATTGCATAATTTAGCATATTGAGTGTGTGAGATCTCCCAGAAACAATCCTTTGTTCTCATTTTAGCCAGGAATGTCTCCTTCAAAGTAATCTCTATGAGTCTCCTATGCAATTGAAGAAGTGGGGGAGAACTAAACCTGTCTGAAGTCAGTTCTTCTGAATGCAATGAGTTATTTTTTTTACTGATCAGTGAAAATATCTGATCGAAGATACAGATTTATTAATCTTGAAATATATGATTAAAATATATATTTATTAACCTCACATATACCTTGACAATCCTTTGCCAGCAGTTAGATTGGAGTTTTGGGAAAAGTTCCCCAAAGTTTATGGGGGCTATTTCTACTCTTGCCAAATGTACTATATACCTTGACATAAATCCCCTTTCCAATTTTAAATAGATGTAGGACACATGTATTTAAATTGGCCTAAAGTCAATGGTATTTGGTGAGGACGTTAACCGTATACATCAGAGGCAGTCCTTTAAGTAGAAAGTCCGTTATTTTTGAGCCAGTCATCTTGTATGTCTTTAGTGTAGTTGGGGATATGACACTTCATTCTCCCTCTATAACTTGTAGTTGGGATCTGGGATGACATGCCCGCAATTAATTGATATGGACCCATTTATCTATGAAACTTTCATTTTTGGGGATCCGTATTTTATAGGCCACTGGAGATATTTTGTCAGTAATGACGAAAGGACCTTTCAATGAGGGAAGAAATTTCTTCTCCCTAACCTGATCTCTTCCAAAGTTATAAAGATAAACTTTAGCATTTATTTCATATTCCTTTTTGGATGTTTTGAGATCATAATAGGTTTTAGTGGCAGTTGCGGCTCTTTCTAAATTCCTTTGAGCAAATGCAAAGGCATATTGCAGGTGCTTTCTTAGGTTTTCCAAATATTGATGTGTATTGGCAGCGTTTATCAAGTTTTGGTCTGATGTACGGTACAGCAGATGCTGAGGTAGAACCATTCTTCTACCAGTCATCAGTTAAAAAGGTGACATCTTGGTAGCACTACTTGGAGTTGCTCTTAATGCCATTAAGACTAGAGGTAGTTTTACATCCCAGTCTTTACCCGTTTCACTCACAAACTTTTTGAGGATTTTAACAATGGACTGGTTGTAACGCTCTACACCACCACTTGAGGCAGATCTATAAGCAATATGGAGCTTTCTTTTTACCCCTAGTATTTTCCACATTTTGGTCATCACTTCGCTAGTGAAGTGGGTCCCCCGATCTGACTCGATTCTTTGGGGCAAACCAAATCTGGAAAATACATGGTTTATGAGCAACGCTGCACATGTTTCCGCACTATTGTTAGGTGCGCTAATGCACTCTACCCATTTAGTGAACAGGCATGTCACGGTTAACATGTATTTGTTACCTCTTGATGATCTTGTTACTGGACCAATAAAATCAATTTGTATATCTGACCATGGCATTACCATCCCCCTTTTCTGCAATGGTGCTCTATGCATTGGTGCAGTGGGTTGAAACTGTGGGCAGATTAAACACCCTTGACAGTAGGTTTGACCATCTTTCAACATGTGTGGCCATAAAGCGTAATCACGTAATATTTCATATGTGAGTTTGGCACCGCGATGACCAGATGTGGGAGCATCATGGGCATGTTGAAGCATTAGACCTCTGAACTTGGTGGGTACTACCCACTGCTGGATGCCAGTTTTGGAGGTTCTAATTAACAAACCATCCTGTAACTTGAATTGTGATCTAGATTTCATTAAGATTCTAAGATCTTCTTTGACAATGCAATCATCTTTTGAGATGGGGTTGCTTTTAGGATCTTCTATGTGTTTATAGAAGATGCCTACAATGGGGTCTTCTTTTTGACTAGTGATCAGGTCCTCACTAGGAGAATCCTGACTCCATTGTACCAAGTTAGACTCACTCTGTTGTTTTGCCTGGTTTCTGGTAATGGCTTCTACCTGAATTGCACACATTAAGTGGTCAATATTAAGGAGTTCTCCAGTTATGGCTCCTTATTTGGCTAACGAATCCGCAAGGTCATTGCCTTCCTTATCAGGACCTAGAACTCTGGAATGACCCTTGGTCTTTTTCCAGTGTATGGTTAAATCATTTGATACCACCAGATTATCAATCTCGCAGAACAACTTGCCATGCTTGACTGGTTTGTTATTGCTTTTCTGCATGCCATTTCTTTTCCAAGTTGTCAGGTATTCAACAAAACTGTCACGCACATAATTTGAGTCAGTTATGATCACAAATTCATGAATACCATGTTCAATAGCCATTTCAATGGTTTTGAAAATAGCAGTTAGTTCTACAACTTGACTGAATCTTGGTCCAATGTTGAAACCTACAGATATATTTGAGACTCCATTTGTCCAAGTTATACCAATGCCAGCGACTAATCTGCGCTCATTATCAATAGTGGCATGGTAAGAACAACCATCAACATATACCCAAGGTAATGTTTGACAATCGTCCTTATTGTACATTTTATATGGGGAAAGCAATTGTTCCGCCAGAAAATCATCTTCTGATAACTCTTCCCCAGGATCTCTAGCAGTACAGTCGTGGAGCTCAGCAAGCCCTTGTGCGACTGGATTCTTTTTATTCTGCTTGTAGCGAATTTCTAAGGGCCAGCCTTGTAAGGAAAGAGTCCACGCTGTTATGCGGCTATTAGACAAATTCCCATCTCTTATTCTCTCACTTTGCAAATATAGCAAAGGCTGGTGGGCCGTTTCTACAAAAAAATTCTCGCCCTGTATATAGCTGCAGAAATTTTGTAGAGCCCATACAGTAGATAAGAGGGCTTTTTTGCAATCGTTAAACTTTATTTCTACTGGGGATAGATTTTTGCTTGCATAAGCAATGGCTTTGTTCAAATTATCATGCTTTTGGTATAAAACAGCACTCATGCTTATATCTGTGTAACCTGTCTCTAAGAGGAAAGGTTTACCACCTTCAGGGTACGCTAAGCAAGGTGCTTGAGTGAGTTTTCTCTTCAGCTCTCTGATGACTGTCTCTTGAGACTCACTCCAGTGCCATTTCACATCTTTCTTTAGAAGAAGTAGTAGTGGTTTAGCTAATTCTGTATAATTATCAATGAATTTGCGAGAATAATTTGTCATACCCAGGAATGATCTCAATTCCTTTAAGTTAGTTGGGTTTTTAGAATTCACTATAGCTTCCACCTTTTTCTTCTGGGGGTTTAATCCTTCAGAAGTAACTTCATGTCCCAAGAAGTTTACACGAGTGCGGCACCATTGAGCTTTTTGCAGGGATAATTTGACACCTGCCCTTTTAAGTTGGCTGAGGACGTGTTTAAGCTCTGCGATGTGTTTTTCAAAGTCTGTGCTTTTGATTAAAACATCATCAACATAAGATAAGGTCCCCCTTTCCAGTGCGTCAGGCATAGCCTTATGCATGAATACAGCAAATTGATGTCCAGAATTTATGTATCCAAATGGAAGTCTCTGGAATGCATACTGAACCTTTTGGAAGGAGAATGCTAGCTTATATTGGTCCTCTTCGTGTACCTTTATGGTCCAATATCCCTGTGCACAATCAATGGCAGTGAATATTTTGGATCCCTGCATTTGTGCTAGGCACTGGTCAATGTATGGTACAGGCCAGCCAGACATGTACACTCGTTTGTTTAGCTGTCTTAAGTCAGCACACAAACGCCATTGTCCATTGGGCTTAAGGACACCTAGAATAGGATTATTATAAGAGCTGTGCACCTGTCTGATAATACCTCTTTCTTCCAAATTCCTTATGATCTCTGCAAGAGAATCATATGAGGCTAAAGGAAGTCTGTATTGTTTAACAAAGACAGGTGGTGCATTAGGATCTGTTTGTATCCTTGCAATGTGCAAGTCTGTAGTACCGCAGTCATAAGAATCCTTAGCAAAAATATCCTTGTACTCCATCCTTGTACTCCATCAGGAGTTCTCGCAGCTGTTGGCGTTCATCAGCCATTAGCTAAGGATATTTGCTCTTCGACTATTTGCTGAAATCCTGGAAAGATTTCAGGCTGTCCTATTTCATAGGCTTCTTCCAATCTAGAGGTGAGATCCCCTTGATTATAGTTTACATTGCTCCCATGACTCTGGGTATTGGGGTAATCTTGTTGTTTGATTGGCTGATCAAACACTAGAGAGGCTTCTTCAATTTTACAGATGCCTTCCTCTGAGCTGAAGGGATAAATAGACTGAATATTAAATAGACCCTCTGGCATAGATGCAAAGGATTGTTCTATTAATTGTTCTTCAGTTAAGTATCCTTCAGGTATTAGCCCAATTTCATTATTCTGGAATCCAAAAGTGTAATAACTTGATTCCAGTGCATATCCTATGGTAGTTCCCTTGGATAATGTTATATCCTGTGGGATCATGTTATGCACAACAATATGTATTGGAACAGTTCCAATATTCACCATAGGAGTGTAGGTTACTGTGACACCCAGATTTTGTATTCTATGGGAGAGGCAAATCAGTGTTTCAGAAGTTTTTAATTTCTGACCTCTCTTTACCTGTAAGGGTAAAAGAAACTTATCAGCCCCAGCAGGAATTATAACATCGCTAGATACCTGCATATTCACAGCATATGGCAATTGCTGGTTTGATTTCAGGGCTGCATTTTCATCCTGAAATACTTCAGGGTCCCCCTTTAACCTGCTCCAGAGGCAAGAGTTAATCAAATATATTTGTATGGCATATCTATGTAAGATATCATTGCCAATGTATATTTGATTATGGGGAGTATTTAAAACTAAAAACAGGTGCTTCACTGCCTTATTACCAATAGAGATAGATAATAAGCACTTAGCTGTGATGTTATAGCTTTCAGACCTGTCATCCAGGCCGTTGACACTGTGGTCTTGGGGAGAAAGATATTTAATCACTTTAGGTTCAGCTATTTGCGCTAATAAACCTTCGCTTATATAGCTAGCTTCCTGTTTTAAGTTTATTTTAGCATACTTGGTTTTACCAATGTCATGCACTTGTATAGGGATAAATAGATCCTCTTTAACTCTCTCAATCCCTGTGAGGTATTGAGCGTGGCCTCCCCCCTTAGGGATTTTATGATCCCCCTTGTGGAGTGATATGGTTAATACATCGCCATCTAGGGAAATAATCGCTATCTTTCCAGGCGAAATTTTAAAAGTATTACCATCAGAGCCACTAAAAGGAGTCTGATCATCTATTTGTAGAATAGTGATTTCAGGTACAGAGTTATTCCTGAAATGAATCTCTTCCACTACGTGACAGCTATGTCGGGCGCAAGATATACCAGATTTTTCATAATTGATAGGTCTCTTAACTTGTGACCAAATTACATTATTTATGCAATCGATTATGGTGCTTAATCGCTTCAGGAGATCACTACCAATAATTAAACGATCAGTTGGCAGATCCACTATAATGACAGGGTGTCTTATGACCCTGTTCCCCAATTTAAATTTTAACCAGGCAGTACCGTAGACTTTTAGGGAGTAACCCCCAACACCTATTAGAGAACCGTCAAATTCTCTTATTTTAGGTTTGTGGGGTGTTAGCTCATTTAGTTGTGTGTAGTATCTGTGGGATAAGATAGTTGCCTGGGATCCAGTGTCAATTAATCCCATGATAGGGTTGGAGACTGAATCTTGCAGCTCAACTAATACATAATACCTTCCTGCAGTTTCTACCATTTCACACATAAAGTTGGCGTTATCATACATTTGTGGGCTTCGTCACGTGTTACCTGAGTTTGCCATGCTTTCCGATGCAGAAGAAGCTTCATACCTACCGGTCTCCTCTAGGACAGGTTCGGCTGGATTCTTGAGTACTGCATCTGTGGAGATAAGGTTAAGAGAGTGCTGCAAAGGAAGAGGTTTGTTAATTTTTCCCGGATGAGGTTGCCTGTCATCACAGCTAAATTGTCCGTTTTCGGTCTGTGGGGAGAGAACATGATTAGTATCATTGATATTTATTATTACATTTTGTACATCTCTCCCCTCCCCTTCAGGTGATACTGCAGTATTTATGACTGTGCCTGTGGTCCACTGCTGACCACTGGCTGCACCCCTAAAAAAGTATTATTCGGTTGCTGAGCCGTAGATTTTTGACTCATATTAGCGATTTGTTCGCTCAACCGATTTAACTGGGTAAACAGCATATCTACCTGATTGTACAAGTTACCTCTACCCCTGGGCCTATCTCCTGGTGCCCCATTGTAATGATTCCTGGACCATTGGGTTCCCTCAGAATCAGGGCCGCTATTTCTATTCTGGCGTGGTTGCCCCTGGGGTTCAGCTTGCTCAGTATTAGTACTTTGGGGAGCATTATATACCTGGGGTGTCTGGTTACCCTGAGAATATCTTCGCCGTCTATTGTATCTACCCTTGCGCGGATACCAATTATTTGGTGAGTATTCTCTTTGTGAGTAATTATTCACCTGATTATGTCCCCCACTTTGGTTATAGTCTCCCTGCGCCTCAACCTGTGTAGGAAAGGGGGCAGAGTTAAACCTCTGTGGAGATGGCCTGTTTTGACTGGCCACCTCTGCATAAGTTCTCTTTTTAGACAAATTGAGAGGGCTAGGTGACCCTAGTTTCTGCCACAATTTTGGGTTTTGACTCCTTTTTAACCCCCTGTTCACTGGACTGCTGAATAGAGTATAATTTTGTACTCTCTTTGATCAGCCATTCCAATGAGCAGTCCTCATCAAAATCTCTAGCTAAGTTAATTTTGATGGGTGTAGGCAGTGCTTCAAAAAATAAATTTACAAATTCTGAGCCATCAAATCTGGGATTATCTTCAGCCATACTGTACGCATTTTTCAATACAGAAAGGAATTCGATTGGACTCTGATTCGCACGACACTTTAAACCATATACCACTATTTTCGCGGCAGTTTTAGTGCGATATTGCCCGAATTCTTTTCTGCATTGTCGTTTTATCCCATTCCAGGAATGAATATTCATATCCTTTAGTGAAGCAAAGAATTTGTGATGTTTACTGTCAAATACCCAAGGCAGAAATTCAATTTTCAATTTCTCACTTGTAACATTCATTATAGCTAACGCATTTTCAAAAGCCTGTAAATGATCAATTACAGATGTTGTTCCCTTATTGGAGAATATAGGTACTGCGCGTTGTACGAAGGTGATTATTTTATGGGAATCATAGACTTTATCAGACTTATTTTGGGCTTCTCTGTTAGAGTTTCCCTCCCCTGCGCCAGCTGCGCTACAGCAGTCCTCTGGATTTATATCATGAGGTGACTGCCTATTTGGGAAATCTATTTCTGACCCATTAGGGGTCATTTGTCTATATTGTTCTATATATTTTTGTACCTCGTCCCTGACGCGTTCGCTAAAGGAGTTAGTATTATCTGTATTATTCTCACTGTTAACATAAGGGTTTTCATTATGGCGATATGACCTTTTTAAATCGCTTAATTCTCTCTGGCTTTGCACAAGCTGTTTATTTAAATCTTGTATCTGTGCGAGTAAGTCGATGTTATGTTTATCTAAGGTGGCTAGGTTTTGGGCAAATTCATCCATCTTATTTTTGGCTATTTGTAAATCCTCTTCGCGTCTGCGTGAGGAACGAATACTATTTTCTAGCTCCTGTATTTGCAATCGTTTGTCTGTGACACAAAACGACATTTCGTCAATCATGCATATTAGGAGGGGCCAAGATTTTAGTATTAGTTCCTCTCGCTTTTTGGGAGTTTTGCATTGATTAATCATTAATAATTCCTGGAAGAATTCATTCTCTTCATTCCACATATTATTATTAACAGTAATATTTTTAGCTCTAGTTTCAAGCATATCCACAAAATCATTTAATTTACCAGCAATATTTAACTTCCCTTTAATGTAACTTAAGATATCTTTCTTAAGGACCTGACCTTTAGTAATGGGTATTGTAATGGGACCAATTTCATCGCTATGTATAGAATTAAATGAGTCACTTCTGGCTACAGACATTATTGTATTGGTTTCGTATTTAGTTAAATTAAAATGCAAATACAATTTTTGCCAATAAAAAGAGAAAAGAAATTTATATTTAAAAAAAAAAAAATACTATTAATTTTGAAATATGAAAAATTAATATTTCGAAATATGAAAAATTAATATTTTTGATTAATTTTGAAAATATGAAAAATTAATATTTTTGATTAATTTTTAAATATGAAAAATTAATATTTTTATTAATTTTTCAAAAATTAATCTTTAATAATATTTCAAGATAATAATATCAATCTCGAAATACGAAAATCAATATTTCAACCTTTCAAAAATTATATCTTCAAAATATTAATATCGAAATATGATTTTTTTTTTCTTTTATAATAATTTCTATTTACTACAAATATATTATATCAAATATGATGGAATATTAATAAATCTCAGAACAGTGCCTCCAATTATTATGTCATTATATTTATGAAAATCTTAGTAGTGCTATCCAAATAATATATCAGCTTATGGTAGGGTTATAATCACAATACAAATAATAATTTTCCTTAAAAATAGAAACCCTTAATCAACATGCACCTACTAGACCATACAATTAATATAAATATCTGAATTCTTTTATTTAGTTAATATCCATAAACATATTGAAATATATTTGCAATAAAAGGAAATGAAATAATATCATATGCGCTTGAAAACTATTTAAATATGCTATGCAAAATTCATACACGCCTATCTTAAAAACCAGCCTTATTTACAAATCTTTTAATATCCAAACAATACAATTTTAAACTGTGCTCTTAAGCAATAGGATAATATATATATTCTGCTATTTAACTGCAATTTATCCTAATACAAAATTTACAGTATCAGAACTTGCACAGATGAATTAATTAACACATCAGATACAGATTTAAACAATATATAGGCTGTGAAATGTTAACTTAAAATCCAATCTATTTCTTTAACTCTGCTACATACAGTAATAGTAAATGCTTATTTTAAATGCTTGCATACAAATAGGCAGGCTAAGAGCTATCTGAAACAATGGCATACAGTTTAAAAGTATAATCTGCTCTTTAAATCTATTAACTGTAAAGGCTATGCATATGACTTATTTTACAATAAAACTTTTGTATACATCACCAAATAAACAGCAATCCAGTTTCCAATGTTTCGCAACAGATCCAATTTCCCCTCAGAAATTTCAAAATTGGGGATAATGCATATGGAGTCCAATAGTAGGTGTGTGCTTTAATAATAACTGCAGCAGTTATTCCTTCTGGATCAGTCAACACCACAACCTCTTTCTTAGTCTCTATGCTGGGGTTTAAATCATCTGATCTCACCCCTCCCCATTTTTGGTTATTATCTTAATGAATTTTCTGATCATTTTGATATGTAATATCAAATACATCTAACATTATATTAAAATAATTTATATTTCATTTAGCCTAACAGAAAATTTATATGTCATAGTCATATCACATCAAAGTAACTTTCATATCTTCATCTCACTATATTTTAAAAGATGTATTTAAAACTTTATAAACATTTATTGCACATTCATATGATATGACTTCTTTCATTTCATGCAGGCATTTCATCTCTTTCTAAGTGCATAGATTGATGCCCATGACCAATGGTTGTCTGCAATAAAAATAGAAATAATTATTAGAAATGATCCAAGCATTCATATGTCTATGGTCCATCTGAAATAAGATTAAGTATTATTAATCATTTACTTTTAGGTCCACAAATATTTATTTATATTCTTAAAAACACAGAGGTTAAGATATTCATGCTTTCAAAACATACATGTACATATCACATACACACACACACATATATATATATATATATATATGTCTCATATCCATTAAAATATATACAGTTGTTTTGAAATCATGTGCTGTTATCCTAACGTTCTCACTGCCCTTTAAGTAACTTCAGACTCCAGACTCCCTGTCTCCCACTCACCACATGGGGTCCCCTGCACTTAAGTGCAAATGCTGAAATTCTTATAAAACATGTTACTTTTGAGATCCTATTACACCTTTTCAGTTTGAAAGACAAATGGTATCCTGATTCCAGGTATCAGAATGCTGTCATTTAACATTGGTTCCCAGGCAATCATACAGATGGTTCATGAAACTGTGTTAATTTTCAGTTCTTTGCTAAATTATACAATTGCATAATTTAGCATATTGAGTGTGTGAGATCTCCCAGAAACAACCCTTTGTTCTCATTTTAGCCAGGAATGTCTCCTTCAAAGTAATCTCTATGAGTCTCCTGTGCAATTGAAGAAGTAGGGGAGAACTAAACCTGTCTGAAGTCAGTTCTTCTGAATGCAATGAGTTATTTTTTTTACTGATCAGTGAAAATATCTGATCGAAGATACAGATTTATTAATCTTGAAATATATGATTAAAATATATATTTATTAACCTCACATATACCTTGACAATCCTTTGCCAGCAGTTAGATTGGAGTTTTGGGAAAAGTTCCCCAAAGTTTATGGGGGCTATTTCTACTCTTGCCAAATGTACTACTATTCCTATGGAAGATAGTACTTCCTTTAAGGACCCTTTAGATAGGAAATTTGAATCTTATCTAAGGAAAGCTTATTTATATTCTGGCTATCTTCTCAGGCCTGCCATTTCTATGGCTGATGTTGCAGCTGCATCAACTTTTTGGTTGGAAAGTTTAGCACACCAGGAAATGGATCCTGATTTGTCTAGCATTGTTCACTTGCTTCAATATGCTAATCAGTTGATCTGTGATGCCATTTTTTATATCATCAAAATTGATGTTAGATCTATGTCCTTAGCTATTTTAGCTAGACGAGCTTTGATTACTATCTCATTCTTTCCAAGGTAATAACTTATTTGGTCAGTTGGATTCGATAATTTCAACTGTCACTGGGGGGGAAGGTTTTTTTTTTTACCTCAGGATAAAAAACCTAAGGGTAAATCTAAAGCTTCTAATCATTTTCGTTCCTTTCGACAAAATATGGAACAGAAACCCAATCCTTCCCCCAAAGAATCTGGTTCCAATTGGAAACGTTCTTCAAGTTGGAATAAATCCAAGCCGTTTAAGAAACCAAAGCCAGCCCCCAAGTCTGCATGATGGTGCAGCCCTCATTCCAGCTCAGCTGGTGGGGGGCAGATTAAAATGTTTCCAAAGCATTTGGGCAGATTCTGTCCAAAATCAATCCAAAATCAAAATTCAGAGAATTGTCTCTCAAGGGTATCGGATAAGATTCAGAGTAAGACCTCCTGTGAGAAGGTTTTTTCTCTCACGCATCCCAGCAAATCCAGTGAAGGCTAAGACTTTTCTGAAATGTGTTTCAGATCTAGAGCTTTCAGGGGTAATCATACCATTTCTGTTTCAGGAACAGGGTCTGGGGTTTTATTCAAATCTATTCATTGTCCCAAAGAAAGAAAATTCTGAACATTTTGAATTGTTTTGTAAGAGTGCCAACTTTTAAAATGGTGACTATTCTGCCTTTTGTTGAGCAAAGGTCATTATATGTCCACGATAGATGTACAGGATGCATATCTTCATATTCCGATTCATCCAGACCACTCTCGGTTTCTGAGACTCTCTTATCTAGACAAGCATTACCAATTTGTTGCTCTTCCATTTTGCCTAGCGACAGCTCCAAGAATCTTTTCAAAGGTTCTCGGTGCCCTACTCTCTGTAATCAAAGAAAAGGGTATTGCAGTGTTTCCTTATTTGGATGATATCTTGGTACTAGCTCAGTCTTTACATTCTGCCGAATCTCACATGAATCAACTAGTGTTGTTTCTTCAAAGACATTGTTGGAGGATCAATTTACCAAAAAGTTCCTTGATTCCTCAGACAAGGGTCACCGTTTTAGGTTTCCAGATAGATTCAGTGTCCATGACTCTGTCTCTAACAGACAAGAGATGAATAAAATTAGTTTCAGCTTGTCGGAACCTTCAGTCTCAATCATTCCCTTCAGTAGCTATGTGCATGGAAGTTTTAGGTCTCATGACTGCAGCATTGGATGCGATTCTCTTTGCTCGTTTTCATATGAGACCTCTCCAGCTTTGTATGCTGAATCAATGGTACAGGGATTATACAAATAGATCACAGTTAATATCCTTAAATCCCAATGTTCGACTTATAGCATGTGCATATGTGTGTTAGTTGTTCACCGGGATTAGGGTAGATTACTATCAAAGTAAGTACCACCTAGGAGATTCAAAATATAAAAGGATTGTCAGTTACTTATATAATATATCAGTTATAGAGAGATGATGTTCTATGCCTTGAGAGATGATGTACTATTTGTACTCGATTATACTTGTATATCAAAAAATAGTTTCCACTCTTAGGCTTGTTGCCATACATATGTTGATTGCCAGTTATTATATTCTAAACATAGCCTTGTCAGTGTGATCTAAGTGCTAAATTGTATGTTACCATATCACACAGGCATCTATTGAGCATTAGTTACTATTCACATCAATAATTGTTTACCAAAATGAAGCTTTTGTGATTTTGCAACACAGTAGCTGCATTCCTTCAGGAAATAATAATTGTTGCACAGAATGTTTAGTTAATTTTTGGGCTTATAGCCATTCAGATATTACACTGTGGATTTTTGTATTATTGTTATTATAAACGTGACTATATAGGTCAACTATTTGAGCTTACTTGCAGGTCATCCGAGTAACATTGCCGAGTATCTATTGAACAATGGCTACTGTTTGCAGAAATAATGGGGTAACTGACTAGATCAGAGTGTGTCACGTTTTATTATGTTTCTGAGCATTTAAATGGAAGATGGGCTAAGTGTCTCTACAGTTTAGACTGGAGCGTCTATATAGTTAAAGTAACCGCTAAATCGATATGCCTGTTTTTGAGGCTTAAAGTTAAAGAACTACTGGGTCGCTATGTTTAGCTTTATGCTACCATTTCTATAATGTTTGTTTTCGTTTGCCGGATATTATTTCAGTTGGCCCACTATAGCGATAAACAGTTGTTCACTGTGAATCCCAATTGGATTATGATCAAATAATATAATGAATCAGTAATAAGGACTGAGCTTTGCAGGGACCTATTCTACATATCTACGTATATCCTAATCGAGGCGAAACCTCATGTTGTAACGGTACTATTATATATGAGATTTGGTAAAGTATGGGCTATCGCTGACTTATTTAAAATAAAGGATACCTTCCTGTTTCCCCCTTAACATGTTTTGCCAGCAAGGACTTTTTCAAAACCAACATAGTATCTGGATAGTGTTCCCTGTAATATAATAGAGTAGTGCCATTTTTTTCTCTTTTTTCTACAATTTATTTGGAGTCAGGTCAGGCCCCGCCTCAGAGAATTACAGCTCATTCTACTAGATCAGTCTCCACTTTGTGGGCTTTTAAGAATGAAGCTTCAGTTGATCAGATTTGCAAAGCAGCAACTTGGTCTTCTTTGCATACATTTACTAAATTCTGCCGTTTTGATGTATTTGCTTCTTCCAAAGCAGTTTTTGGTAGAAAAGTTCTTCAGGCAGCTGTTTCAGTTTGATTCCTCTGCTTATGTTTACATTTTTTCTTTTCAACTATGAGAAAAACTTATTTTTGGTTGTGGTTTAATTTTTTCAGTGGAAAATGGCTGTTATTATTTTTATCCCTCCACTCTCTAGTGACTCTTCTGTGGAGTTCCACATCTTGGGTATTGTGATGAGAGCAGGATGTGATGTCACTAGTTGGGGGCGGGGCTTAGGTCCGGTAGTCTGTGTCGCAGTTAGTTAGTGAAATCAACCTGACTAGATGTATGTTTCTGTGCTCTGTAATAAAATAGAGTTGTACCATCTTTGCTGTGTCCTGCATATGTCCTGCATCTCATGACATGGTGTCAGAAGTTCTGGCCTGCACTTCTGTTCCTGATCGATTGCAATGTCAAAGTTTACCCCACCTAAGCCTTTTGACTTCTCTCAGCCTGCAGCTTGGCCCACATGGCGTCAGCGGTTTCAGCGCTTCAGGATTGCTTCCAAACTGAACAATGAGAGTGGTGATGTACAAGTTAATTCTCTTTTATACTCTATGGGGAAAGATGTGGAGCCAGTGTTCAATGCTTTTACTTTCCAAGAAGGGGAAGAATTTAAAGGGACAGTACACTGTAAAATTGTTTTTCCATAAATGTATTTTAAATGACTTGTTATACCAATTGCAGGGTATAAAATATTTGAGAAATTGCATTTTTAGGTTTATTTGTGTATCTGAAGTAGCTGGTTTTGTGCTTTGAAACCACAGCCTATTACAATGGGTTGAGCTGCAGGTAATATCAGATCTCATTATGTTATCACTTTTATGTACACAGACTTGCTTCCTTATCTTATATTTGTCTGGAACACCAAAGCTCAATACATAGAGAGAACAATGGAAAATTATAATTTTATTACTTAACTATCATGCCCCCCACTGAGGGTGTAATCTCTTCTGCTGACTGTGTTTACTTAGGCTTGTCAATAGCGTATACGCCAGTATCAAAACTTTCAGTATAGGTTGGGAAACCACAAGCTAAATCAGCTATTTCAAATGCTGAAATATGAGTAAAGGAGCTACTTGCAACCAATTTAATACACTCTAGCATGTAAAAAGGATAATTGGGAATAATTTAAAGGGGAGAAAGTTTTTGGGTGAACTGTCCCTTTAACTTTGAGATAGTTATGGATAAACTCAGTGCCCACTTTGTGCCCAAAAGAAATGTGATTCATGAGAGAGCTTGTTTTCACAAACATAATCAGCGTGTGGGAGAATCTGTGGAGTCATTTGTGCGCAGCCTGTATGAACTAGCTGAATTCTGTGAGTTTGGTGTTGCTAAAGAAGAGCAAATCAGAGACAGAATAGTTATTGGAATTGCAGATGCTGAAGTCTCACTGAAGCTGCAGTTAGAGCCTGATTTAACATTAGATGGGGCTATTAGGATGGCCCGCCAGAGTGAACTGGTGAAAAAGCAGAGTGCTGATCTGAGGTCTGAGAGTATTGTGGATGAAGTGCAACAGTCCAGGAAAACTGCTAGTGAAAGGCACAGTGTGAGCGGTAGATTTAAAGTAATGGAAAGGCCTAGAAGTGGATGGGCGCAACATGCCCAATGCACACAGTGCTACCGTGCCCATGATCAGAGTGTTATATGCCCGGCCAGAGATAAAAGATGCAGAAGATGTAACAGAATGGGCCATTTTGAAGTGGTGTGTAAAACTGAATACATTAAGGAGATGCAGGTGGACAGTGACCAGGATGGTCAGGAAGTGTCTTTTGTGGGGTCCGTTGTGGAACGGCCAAGCTCAGAGGAAGATTGGAAAGTTACTTTTACTGTAATGGGAGCCAAAGTTGATTTTAAGATTGACACAGGAGCCGATATCACTGTAATGTCTTTTGCTGAATTTATGAAACTGCCTCGACAGCCCCAGCTGGCGAGGGTTACTACAAATGTCCATAGTCCTGGTGGCCGCATTGATTGTGTGGGGAAATTTCTTGCCAGCTGTGAGTACAAGAAAAGGAAGTTCACCATGTGGGTGCATGTGATTCGAGGTCAGTGTGTTAACAATTTATTGAGCAGAAAAGCAGCCTGTGACTTGGGCCTCATGGCCAGAGTGAATGAGATTTCCGAAGATATGTTTGGCGAGTTGGGCCTACTGAATTGCAAACCAGTCCGTATAGCACTTAAAAGTGACGCAGTCCCATACAGTATTTCTACTCCCCGTAGAATTCTGTTCCCGCTCATGCCTCAAGTGGAGAAAGAGCTTATGCGCATGAAGTCTATGGAGGTTATTGAAGAGGTTGTTGAAGCGACTGATTGGTGTGCCCCCATTGTTCCAGTTGCTAAGAAAAACAGAAAGGTGCACATCTGTGTGGACCTGAAAAGGTTGGATGAGGCAGTGAAGAGAGAGAGATTTGTGCTGCCGACATTAGAAGATATAGCTCCAAAGTTGGCTGGGGCGAAGTTCTTTTCCACATTAGATGCTTCTAGCAGCTTTTGGCAGATCCCCCTGGATCCAAAGTGCCGCAAACTGACTACCTTTATCACACCAGTAGGTCGGTTCTGCTTCTGCAGACTCCCCTTTGGGATATCCTCCGCTCCTGAAATCTTTCAAAGGGAAATGAGTTCTCTCCTGAGTGACCACGTGGGCACAGTGGTCGTCATGGACAACATTCTAGTGTATGGGTCTACAGTGGAGGAGCATGATCAGCATTTAAGTTGTGTGCTACAGGCTATCAAAGAGTCTGGTCTGAAGCTGAATAAAGAAAAATGTCATTTTAGGAAAACTGAATTATGTTACTTTGGGCATATCATCAACGGGGATGGCATCAAGCCAGATCCCGAGAAAATTCGTGCTATTGAACAGATGAAAAGTCCTTCTGATGTACATGAGCTGAGACAGATATTGGGCTTTGTAAATTACGTGGGCAAGTTTCTTCCAGATTTATCAACAGTTTTACACCCCATCACAGAGTTGCTTAAGAAACACGTTGTTTGGGTCTGGGGACCTTCACAAGAAAAAGCTTTTCTGCAGGCCAAGTCCCTGCTGGGGTCTGCACCAGTGCTGGGGTTCTACGACCCTTCAAAAAAGACTGTGGTTAGTGCCGATGCAAGCAGTTATGGGTTGGGGGCTGCACTCCTGCAGCTAAATGAAAATAAACTACAGCCCATTGCTTACTGTTCCCGCACACTGACGGCTGCGGAGTCAAAATACGCTCAAATTGAGAAAGAGTGCCTGGCTGCAGTTTGGGCCTGTGAGCGCTTTCAGCGTTATCTAGTGGGTTTGGAGAAATTTAGTCTGGAAACTGACCACAAACCGCTAGTCCCTCTAATCAACTCTTATGACATTGACAAAACGCCTTATGAATTATCCTTCTCTGATGATGTTTTTTCTCATTTAGAATATACTTCATCAGATATTTGACACTAACAAATCTACTTTTTTATTTTTAAATAGAGTACATTCGTTGTTGAAAGGTGTTGATTATATTGGATTTTGAGGAGTCTAGTTCTTTTGATTTAAGACTAGCTAACATTTAAATTCTGCTCTTTCACCTCCTGTGGTTTCTTCAGAGGTTTTTTTCCCAGTTCATGGTACTAGGAAATGGAATAGGCCTAGGACTTCTTTTATTCCTTCTTTAAGGTTTTTAAATTGTATCCTTTGCCGGCAGTTAGTTTTAAGTTTTAAGGAAGATCCCCAAAGTTAATGGGGCTATCTCTTCTCTTGCTAAACATACTACTATTCCTATAGTAAATAGTATTTATTTTTTTCCTTCAGATGGGAAACTTGTATCTTATTTAAGGAAAATTATTTTATTTCAGGTCCTTTTCTTAGGCCTGCAATTTATTTGGCTGATGTTGCAGATGCTTCAACTTTCTGGTTGGATACTTTAGTGCAACAAGTATTAGATTATGATTTGTTTTAGCATTGTTAAGTTGATCAACATGCTAATAATTTCAATTGTGTCGTCATTTTTTTGATATTTTCACAATTGAGGTTTTATCTATGTCTTTAGCTATTTTTAGCTAGAAGAACTTTGTGACTTAATCTTGGAATGCTAATTTGATTTCTAAAACTCATATTTCTTTTTTTTCCAAGGTAATCAATTATTTGGTTCACAATTGGATTCAATTTTTTCCAACTGTTACTCTGGGGAAGGGAGTTTTTTGTTGCTTCAAGATTGAGTTCTAAGAGTAAATCTTAAGCTTATATTAATTTGTTCTTAATAAGGAACGGAATCCTAATTCTTCCCCAAGTAACATGTTTATAATTGGAAGCTTTTCTTCAACATGGAATGAATTTAAGCTATTTAAAAGATCAAAGTCAGCCCCCCAAATTTGCATGTAGGTGCGTTTTTTTTATTCCAGCTTAGCTGGTAAGGGGCAGGTTTTTGACTTTTTTTAAATTTGTTTGGTTCAATTCGGTCCAAACTTTTTAGATTGGGGTACTGAATAGGATTCAGAGTAAAACCGCCTGTGAGAAGTTTTTTTCTCTCTAGCATATTCAAGCTATTCCAGTATAGGCTCACACTTTCCTGAAGTATGTTTCAGACCTGTATGTGTTGGGTACTTGTGAGGCGCGGCTGGTTACCCGTTGGGGTCTCAAGGCACTGCTCAGTCCTGGAGTTATCTGGGGTATTCATACCAGTTCCATTTCAGGAACAGGGTTTGGGGTTTTGTTCAAAACTATTCATTGTCCCAAAGATAGAAAATCTTTTTGATTCGTCATATAAGAGTTCCTTCTTTCAGAATGGTGTTTATATGGTCTATTCTGCCTTTTTGGTCAGTAAGGGCATTATTTGTTTACAATAGATACAATAGATGCATATCTTCTTCTGTTTTCATTCAGATTATTTTCATTTTCTGAGATTCTCTTTTTTTGACAAGCATTACCAATTTGTTGCTTTTCCTTCTGGTCTAGCGACAGCTCTGAGATTCTTTTCAAGGTTCTCCGTGTTTCCTTATTTGGATGATCTCATAGTACTGGCTCAGTCTTTTCGTTCTGCAGAATCTCATACGATTCAACTTTTGTTGTTTCTTCTAAGACATGGTTGGAGGATCTTTTTATCAAAAGATCCTTGGTTGCTCAGACAAGGGTCACCTTTTTTAGGTTTCCAGATAGATTGTGTCAATGTCTTTGTCTCTAACAGACAGGAGACAATTAAATTGGGTTCAGTTTGTCGGAACCTTCAGTCTCTATTATTTCCTTCAGTAGCTATATGCATGGAAGTTTTAGGTCTCATGGCTGCAGCATTGGATTCAATTCTCTTTGCTCATTTTCATATGAAACCTTTCCAGTTTTTTATGCTGAATTAATGGTGCAGGGATTCTAGGATATCATTTTTAATATCTTTGAATTCCAATATTCAACTATCTTTGACTTGGTGGTTAGATCACCATCATATAATTCTACGGTCTCTTCGATTCATCCAACCTGGACCTGGATCACTACAGATGCAAGTCTTTTAGGTTGGGAGGCTGTCTGGGGATCTCTGTCAGCACAAGGGGTTTGGAAATCTCAGGAGGCGAGATTACCATTCAATATTTTGGAACTCCGTGCATTCTCAGAGTTCTTCAGTTTTGGCTTCTTTTTGAAGAGAGAGACGTTATTGTTTTTCAGACAGACAATGTCACAACTGTGGCGTATGTCAATCATCAGGGTGGGACTCTCAGTCCTTAGACTGTGAAAGAAGTATCTCGGATACTTGCTTGGGCTAAATCCTGCTCCTGTCTAATTTCTGCGGTCCATATCCCAGGTTTAGACAATTGGGAAGCGGATTACCTCTGTCAATCAAGCTTTTCATCCGGGAGAATGGTCTCTTTACCCAGATGTGTTTTTTCAAATTGTTCTGATGTGAAGGTTTCCAGTAATAGTTCTAATGGCATCTCATCTAAACAAGGAAACTTCCCAGGTACCTATTCAGGTCCGGGGATCCTCAGGCGGAAACAGTGTATGCATTGACAATTCATTGGAATTATCAATCTGCCTATATTTTTGCTCCTTCTGGTTCTTCTTTTTAAGAGTGATTTTTCAAAATCATCATGGAGCAATCGTTTGTGCTGCTGGTGGCTCCAGCATGGCCGCTCAGGTTTTGGTATATGGTTCTTGTTCGGATGTCCAGTTGCCAACCTTGGTCACTTCCATTTAGGCCAGACCTTATATCTTAAGATTCGTTTTTTCCGTCAGGAAATCAAATTATTAAATTTGATGGTATGGAAATTAAAACGCTTAGCGCTTAGTCATAGAGGTTTCTCTGACTCAGTGATTAATACTATGTTGCAGGTTCGTAAATCTGTGTCTAGAAAGATTTTTTTATCGAGTTTGGAAGACTTACATCTTATGATGCTCATAATTTCTCTTGGCATTCTTTTAGAATTCCTAGGATTTTATAGTTTCTTCATAAGGTTTTGTCTGCAAGTTCCTTGAAAGGTCAAATCTCTGCTCTTTCTGTGCTGTTTCACAGAAAAAATTGCTAATCTTTCTGATATTCATTGTTTTGATCAGGCTTTGGTTCGTATCAAGCCTGTCATTAAGCCAATTTCTCCTCCTTGGAGTCTTAATTTGGTTCTGAGGGCTTAACAGGCTCTTCCATTTGAGCATATGCATTCTTTGGACATTGAATTACTTTCATGGAAAGTATTGTTCCTTTTGGCCATCTCTTCTGCTAGAAGAGTTTTTTAATTTTCTGCTCTTTCTTGTGAGTCTCCTTTTCTGAATTTTCATCAGGATAAGGTGGTTTTGCTGTCTTTATTTAAAATTTTACCTCAAGTTGTGAATTCTAACAACATTAATAGAGGAATTATTGTTTCTTCCTTGTGTCCTAAATCCTAAGAATTCTTTGGAAAGATCCTTACATTCTTTGGATGTGGTCAGAGTTTTGAAATATTATGTTGAAGCTACTAAGATTTCAGAAAGACTTCTAGTCTATTTGTTATCTTTTCTGGTTTTACTAAAAGTCAGAAGGCTTCTGCCATTTCTTTGGCGTCTTGGTTAAAGCTTTTGATTCATCATGCTTATGTGGAGTCGGGTAAATCCCCGCCTCAAAGGATTACGGCTCATTCTACTAGGTCAGTTTCTACTTCCTGGGCTTTTAAGAATGAAGCTTCTGTTGATCAGATTTGCAAAGCAGCAACTTGGTCTTCTTTGCATACTTTTACTAAATTCTACCATTTAGATGTTTTTTATTCTTCAGAAGCAGATTTTGGTAAAAAAGTACTTCAGACAGCTGTTTCAGTCTGATTCTTCTGCTTATAATTTCAGTTTTTTTCATTATAAAGATTAAAACTTTGATTTGGGTTGTGGATTGTTTTTTCAGCGGAATTGGCTGTCTTTATTTTATCCCTCCCTCTCTAGTGACTCTTGCGTGGAGTTCCACATCTTGGGTAATTGCTATCCCATACGTCACTAGCTCATGGACTCTTGCCAATTACATGAAAGAAAACATAATTTATGTAAGAACTTACCTGATAAATTAATTTCTTTCATATTGGCAAGAGTCCATGAGACCCACCCTTTTTTGTGGTGGTTATGATTTTTTATATAAAGCACAATTATTCCAATTCCTTGTTGATGCTTTCACTCCTTTCTTATCACCCCACTTCTTGGCTATTCATTAAACTGAATTGTGGGTGTGGTGAGGGGTATATTTATAGGCATTTTGAGGTTTGGGAAACTTTGCCCCTCCTGGTAGGAATGTATATCCCATACGTCACTAGCTCATGGACTCTTGCCAATATGAAAGATATGAATTTATCAGGTAAGTTCTTACATAAATTATGTTTTCCTCCTTATATACAGACAGCTTACAGCTTCTTTTGCTATCTTTACTGCTTTCCAATACCTGGTAAGGGGATAAAAATACCGTCACATGTTGTAGCATGTATTGGTTTAAATCATTGCTGTTTGGTGTACTTATATCGGTGTTTTAAAGGGACGTGAAACCGCAATTTTTTTTTAATTATTCATACAGAGCAGACATTTTAAAAAACTTTCCAATTTTATTCTCTTATCACGTTTTCTTCATTCTTTTTTTATCCTTTTTTGAAGGCATAGCAATGCACTACTGAGAGCTAGCTGAGCATATTGGTAGAGTCAATGACAAGAGGCGTATATGCTGTTGAACAAAGGATATAAAGAGAACAAAGCAAATTAGGTAAATTTTAAAATGGCATGCTCACTCTATATCAAGTTTAATTTTGACTGGGATCTTACTGTTCATTATCAACCCTTTAGAGTGTAAATATGTGTTGGGGGGGCAGTGAAGCTCTGTTTGCAGAGGAAACTGTACCAGTGAAACTGAAGCAAGTGGCGCATTGCTGGGCTGGCATAGCATTGGCAATTACTTACCACACCCCCTGAACTCTGAAGTAAGAGAGTCAACTTGAGACAGAGCAGAGGAGGACGGTGTGTGCGAATGTGCACTGACTGGCACAGCAGCATTAACCCCACACACAAAATTTAGTTAAACAGTCCCTGTCAGACATGATTCAATTTATTTAAATATATTGGCCTTTTTAATTAAAATAGAATAGAAGGAAGTGAACTTACTGGCATACATAGGGTGATAGGGCTGCCATAGCAGACTTTACCTGTTGGGCCTGGAGGCTGGGGCCCAGCCAAGCCACTGAGTTGTACATACACTTTTTTTGTTTTTTTATCTCTTTCCTGGGGTTAAAATAAATTTCAGTTTGGGCATGGGCAATGCTAGTGGGACAGTAGTGAAGGATTATTGATGTGGTCATATTTGGGGCAGGGGGCGTCAAAATGCACCTTCGCCTGTGTAGACAAAAATCCTTGCACCGGCCCTGTAAAGACTTCTTTATTACGTAAAAATAATTATTTTCTCCCCTATGTACAACTATGTACAACTCCTAACACTGGCATATTAATAAACAACACTGGGGTGCTTTGGTGGTGAATGGCTGTGTAAACTGGTCAGTATGAGGACAGATTTGTATATTCCTGTGAGGTGTTTGGATTCTATCACATTTATATGAGAGAAACTGAGGTGCACATATATAGAGGAACAAAAGACAACAGGAGAGCACTTCCAATCTGGGGCTTTTATAACTGGGATTTAGGAAGTATTATTTACAATAACATCTCTTTTGATGCTTCTATTTAGAGAGTTTGTCCTCTTTAGGATAATTGTAAAAAGGTTTGTACACTGTGTATATAAAGTTTATTTGTGTGTAAATATTTGGTGTGACGGATACCCCGCGACTACCCCGGCTGGGTAACTCTGCCAAACAGGTCCTGCTTCCTCCCTGCCAACTGCAGCTATGTAGCTGGCAAGTGACCATAGCCTGTAGCCACCCCTGATGCCTGACAGCACTAGTATACAGGGTCCCTCCCTGTGGCAGACTCCGGCTACCCAGACTAGGTAGATCTGCCAGAGGGTCCTTCCTCTCCCAGACAAGGGGCTGCTATGTAGTGATGTTGCGAACAGTTCACCGGAGAACAGTTCCCGGCGATCTTAGCTTGTTCGCATTCGCCGCGGCGGGCGAACATATGCAATGTTCGATCCGCCCCCTATTCGTCATCATTGAGTAAACTTTGACCCTGTATCTCACAGTCTGCAGACACATTTCAGCCAATCAGCAGCAGACACTCCCTCCCAGCTCCTGGGCAGCAACCATTTTAGATTAATTACGATCCTGCATTCTTAGTGAGAGGAAGGATAGTGCTGCTGCTGGTGATTTTATAGGGAAATTGATAGCTAGGCTAGTGTATTCAGTGTCCACTACAGTCCTGAAGGACTCATCTGATCTCTGTTGTAAGGACAGCACCCCAAAAAGCCCTTTTTAGGGCTAGAACTTCAGCCCAAAAAGTCCTTTTTAGGGCTAGAACTTCAGTCTTTTTTTTTTGTAATCTAATTGCATTTGCCTGCCTGTCAGCCTGTGTGTCAGGCCCACAGCATATACTGTGAATAATTGCTCTGTGCCACCACTCATATCTGGTGTAACATTAGTGTAAATTAAAAAAAAAAAAAAAACTTTTACATCAGTTTGCTAGTGTAATCTAATTTCATTTTCCGTCAGGCCCACAGCATATACTGTGCCTAATTACTCTGTTTTCAACCACTCATATCTGGTGTAACATTAGTGTAAACTTTTTTAAAAAAAACTTTTACATCAGTCTGCTAGTGTAATCTAATTTCAGTTCTCAGGCCAGCCTGCCACTGCCAGCCTCAGTGCCATCACTCATATCTGTTGTAACATTAGTGCAACTTTTTTTAAAAAAAAACTTTTACATCAGTCTGCTAGTGTTATTTAATTTTAGTTGCCAGGCCAGCCTGCCACTAGTGCCAGCCTGTGTGTCAGGCTCCCAGCATATACTGTGCCTACTTCCATCCTCAGTGCCACCACTCATATCTGGTGTAACATTAGTGTAATTTAAAAAAAAAAAAACTTTTACATCAGTCTGCTAGTGTTATTTAATTTTAGTTGCCAGACGCCAGCCTGCCACTAGTGCCAGCCTGTGTGTCAGGCTCCCAGCATATACTGTGCCTACTTCCATCCTCAGTGCCACCACTCCTATCTGTTGTAACATTAGTGTAACTTTTTTTAAAAAAAAAACTTTTACATCAGTCTTCTAGTGTTATTTAATTTTAGTTGCCGTGCCAGCCTCTGTGTCAGGCTCCCAGCATATACTGTGCCTACTTCCATCCTCAGTGCCACCACTCATATCTGTTGTAACATTAGTGTAAATTTTTTTTAAAAAAACTTTTACATCAGTCTGCTACTAGTGTTATTTAATCGCAGTTGCCTGTCTGCCTGCCAGCGTGTGTGCCAGGCCCACTTTCCAACAAGTGCCACCAATCATATTTGTTATAACAGTAGTGTAAATATTTAAAAAAAAACTTTTTTGACTGTGAAACATCAGTCTGTTAGTGTAATCTAATTAAAGTTGCCTGCCTGCCAGTGTGTGTGCCAGGCCCACTTGCCAAGTTAGTGGCACCACTCATATTTGTTGTAACAGTAGTGTAAATATTTAAAAAAAAAACTTTTTTGACTGTGAAACATCAGTCTGCTAGTGAAATCGAATTGCAGTTGCCTGCCTGCCAGAGTGTGTGCCAGGCCCACTTGCCAACTAGTGCCACCAATCCTATTTGTTATAACAGTATTGTAAATATTTAAAACAAAACTTTTTTGACTGTGAAACATCAGTCAGCTACTGTAATCTAATTGCAGTTGCCTGCCTGCCAGCATGTGTGCCAGGCCCACTTGCCAACTAGTGCCACCAATCATATTTGTTATAACAGTAGTGTGCTTTTCTGTGTCAGGCTCACAGTGTATACTGTGCCCACTTGTCCAGTGCCACCACTCATATCTTGTTTAATAGTAGTGTAAGTGTACATTTAAAAAAAATAAACTTTTTGGATTGTGAAACATCAGTCTGCTTTTTTTATGTCAGGCTCACAGCGTATAGTGTGCCCACTTGCCCAGTGGCACCACTCATATTTTGTTTAATAGTAGTGTAAGTCTACATTTAAAAAAAAAAATGACAGACAGAGGCAGGCCACCCCGCAGGTGCCGTCGTGGTCATGGTGCTGTGATTCCCTTTGACCTTACAATAATGCCCAGTGTTCAGAGGCCACGTGCAAGTTCTGAGGACCTAGTTGAATGGCTAACACAGGACACCCAATCTTCTACAGCTTCCGCTCCTAACCTTGATGCACCATTCACCTCCAGCTTAGCTTCGGGCACCTCTCAAGTGACCAGTGCCACTCGCCCGCCTGCCGCCACCACCAACACTAGCACCACAGCCGCTTCACTTGATCTGTCAGAGGAGTTACTGACACATAAGTTGGAAGAAATAAGTGATGAGCAACCATCATTGACAGAGGATGTAGATAACAGTGATATGTCTCAGTCAGGCAGCATTACAGACATGGACGTACGGTGTGATGATGATGGTGATGTTGTACCCGCTGCTGCTTCCTTTGTTGATTTGTCAGATACAAGTGAAGCGGTTGATGATGATGCGTCCGTGGATGTCACGTGGGTGCCCGCTAGAAGAGAAGAAGAAGAGGGGGAAAGTTCAGATGGGGAGACAGAGAAGAGGAGGAGGAGACGACGAGTTGGAAGCAGGGGGAGGTCGTCTCAAGGAGCTAGTGGCACAGTCAGACAGCATGCATCGGCACCCGGGGTCAGCCAGACAGCACGCCAATCAACGCATGCTGTTGCCACCACCAGAATGCCGTCATCGCAGAGCTCAGCAGTGTGGCATTTTTTTTGTGTGTCTGCCTCTGACAACAGCGATGCCATTTGCAACCTGTGCCAAAAGAAACATAGTCGTGGGAAGTCCAACACCCACCTAGGTACAACTGATTTGCGAAGGCACATGGTCTCACATCACAAACACCGATGGGATGAACACATGAGTAGAAGCAGCACACAAACTCAAAGCCGCCATCCTCCTCCTGGTCCAGCATCTTCAGCCACGCCAACCACTGCTGTCCTCCTTGCCCCCTCTCAACCATCCACCACTCTGTCTCTCTTACGTACCAGTTCCTGGTCATCTGCCCAGAGTCAGGTGTCTGTCAAGGACATGTTTGAGTGTAAGAAGCCAATTTCCCAAAGTCACCCCCTTGCCCGGCGTCTGACAGCTGGCTTGTCTGAACTCTTAGCCCGCCAGCTTTTACCATACAAGCTGGTGGAGTCTGAGGCGTTCAAAAAAAAAATTGTATCTATTGGGACACCGCAGTGGAAGGTACCCGGCCGAAATTTCTTTTCACAAAAGGCAATCCCCAACCTGTACTCGATTGTGTGAAAGGAAGTAATGGCATGTCTGGCACACAGCGTTGGGGCAAGGGTCCATCTGTCCACTGATAGCTGGTCTGTAAAGCATGGTCAGGGCAGGTATATCACCTACACTGCGCATTGGGTAAACCTGCTGACAGCTGACAAGCATGGAATGCGTGGGTCTGCAGAGGAGTTGGTGACACCAACACGACTTCCAGGCAGGCCTGCTGCTACCTCCTCTACTCCTCCTACTCCATCCTCTTCCATAACCTCTTCCTCGGCTGAGTCCTCTTCTGCTGCTGCGTCTTGCTCCACATCAACGGCACCCCCCAGCTCCCCAGGTACTATTCAACATCCCAGATATGGCAGTGTCACGCCGTCTTGGGGTTGACTTGCCTGAAAGCAGAGAGTCACACCGCACCAGCACTCCCCCTCCACCCCGGAACGCACAGGTGGATCAGTGGCTGACTCCACACCAACTGGAGATTGGCAAAGTTGTTTCTGACAATGGAAGTAATTTGGTGGCGGCATTGAAATTGGGCAAGTTGACCCATGTGCCGTGCATGGCACATGTGTGTAATCTGATTGTACAATGCTTTGTGCATAAGTACCCAGGATTACAGGACATCCTGAAGCAGGCCAGGAAGGTGTGTGGCCATTTCAGGGGATCCTACACGGCCATGGCACACTTGTCAGATATCCAGAGGCGAAACAACCTGCCAGTGAGGCGCTTGATTTGCGACAGCCCGACACGTTGGAATTCAACACTCCTAATGTTCGACCGCCTGCTACAACAAGAAAAAGCTGTTAACGAGTATTTGTATGACCGGGGTGCTAGGACAGCCTCTGGGGAGCTGGGGATTTTTTTGCCACGTTACTGGACGCTCATGCGCAATGCCTGTAGGCTCATGCGTCCTTTTGAGGAGGTGAAAAACCTAGTCAGTCACACCAAAGGCACCATCAGCTACATCATACCATTTGTTTTCTTCCTGGAGCGTGCCCTGCGAAGAGTGCTGGATCAGGCTGTAGATGAGCGTGAAGAGGAAGAGTTGTGGTCTCCATCACCACCAGAAACAGCCTTATCAGCATCGCTTGCTGGACCAGCGGCAACGCAGGAAGAGGATTGTGAGGAAGAGGAGTCAGAGGAGGAATGTGGCTTTGAGGAGGAGGAGGAAGACCAAGCACAACAGGCATCCCAGGGTGCTCGTTGTTGTCACCTATCTGGTACCCGTGGTGTTGTACGTGGCTGGGGGGAAGAAGATACCTTCAGTGACATCAGTGAGGATGAGGAACGGGACATGATTAGCTCGGCATCCAACCTTGTGCAAATGGGTTCTTTCATGCTGTCGTGCCTGTTGAGGGACCCTCGTATAAAAAAGCTGAAGAAGAACGACCTGTACTGGGTGTCCACGCTACTAGACCCCCGGGATAAGCATAAAGTGACTGAAATGTTACTGAATTCCCGCAAGTCGGAAAGGATGGAGCAGTTCAAAAATAAATCAAAAAGTATGCTTTACACTGCGTATAAGAGTAATGTCACAGCACAATGGGAATCTAACAGGGGAAGAGATTAAAGTAATCCTCCTCCTCCCACGACCATGCTGGCAAGGACAGGACGCTTTCCAGACGTGTTGTTGATGGAGGACATGCAGACCTTTTTAACTCCTATGCATCGCCACAGCCCTTCGGGATCCAGCCTCAGAGAATGACTCAACCGACAGGTAGCAGACTACCTTGCATTAACTGCGGATCTCGACACTCTGAGGAGTGATGGACCCCTTGACTACTGGGTGTGCAGGCTTGACCTGTGGCCTGAGCTATCACAATTTGCAATCGAACTTCTGGCCTGCCCCGCTTCAAGTGTCCTGTCAGAAAGGACCTTCAGTGCAGCAGGAGGTATTGTCACTGAGAAGAGAAGTCGCCTAGGTCAAAAAAGTCTTGATTATCTCACCTTTATTAAAATGAATGAGGGATGGATCCCAAAGGGACTGACATTGGGTGATACATTCGAGTAAAAAAGGCCTGATGAGATGAGCTGCTTTAGGCTAAAAATGGTACACACGCTGCTGTATTTTATCTTCGAATGCCGGATGACTTGCGTGACTTATCCGCCAACAACTAGGGTTCAAGCCGCAATGTTTTAGGGCACTTTCTAACTGTCAAAGAAACATCAATTTTTCTGGCCGCTGCTACAATACCTAATTTTTCAGGCATGTGTACATGCCTAATTTTTCTGGCCTCTGGTGCTGCACTGTGGCTTCAAAACAAAAAACAAAAAAAAGGCACATAACAGGGATTGAACTGCTAAGAATAGTACTACTTAACGCACCACTCATATCTGGTGGCACAGTAGATTGCACGCGCAGTGCCCCAAATTTGAAGTAGGAGGACCCACCAAGCATCTTTTTCCATCTCCCGGTTCCTAAAAATTATCTCCGGGTTCCTAAAAACGATGCCATACCTGTACTCGATTGTGCAAAAGGAAGTCATGGCATATGTTTCTTTCATGCTGTTGTGCCTGTTGAGGGTCGGGGACCCTCGTATAAAAAGGCTGAAGGAGAACGAGGGTGTCCAAGCATCATTTTCCATCTCCCGGTTCCTAAAAATGATCTCCGGGTTCCTAAAATCGATGCCATACCTGTACTCGATTGTGCAAAAGGATGGCATATGTTGTCTTTCATGCTGTCGTGCCTGTTGAGGATCGGGGACCCCCGTATAAAAAGGCTGAAGGAGAACGAGGGTGTCCAAGCATCTTTTTCCATCTCCCGGTTCCTAAAAATGATCTCCGGTTTCCTATAATCGATGCCATACCTGTACTCGATTGTGCAAAATGATGGCATATGTGGTCTTTCATGCTGTTGTGCCTGTTGAGGGTCGGGGACTCTCGTATAAAAAGGCTGAAGGAGAACGAGGGTGTCCAAGCATCTTTTTCCAGCTCCCGGTTCCTAAAAATTATCTCCGGGTTCCTAAAATCGATGCCATACCTGTACTCGATTGTGAAAAAGGATGGCATATGTGGTCTTTCATGTTGTTGTGCCTGTTGAGGGTCGGGGACCCTCGTATAAAAAGGCTGAAGGAGAACGAGGGTGTCCAAGCATCTTTTTCCATCTCCCGGTTCCTAAAATCGATGCCATACCTGTACTCAATTGTGCAAAAGGATGGCATATGGGGTCTTTCATGCTGTTGTGCCTGTTGAGGGTCGGGGACCCTCGTATAAAAAGGCTGAAGGAGAATGACCTGTACTGGGTGTCCAAGCATCTTTTTCCATCTCCCGGTTCCTAAAAATTATCTCCGGGTTCCTAAAATCGATGCCATACCTGTACTCGATTGTGCAAAAGGATGGCATATGGGGTCTTTCATGCTGTCGTGCCTGTTGAGGGTCGGGGACCCTCGTCTAAAAAGGCTGAAGGAGAACGACCTGTACTGGGTGTCCAAGCATCTTTTTCCATCTCCCGGTTCCTAAAAATTATCTCCGGGTTCCTAAAATCGATGCCATACCTGTACTCGATTGTGAAAAAGGATGGCATATGTGGTCTTTCATGCTGTCATGCCTGTTGAGGGTCGGGGACCCTCGTATAAAAAGGCTGAAGGAGAACGACCTGTACTGGGTGTCCAAGCATCTTTTTCCATCTCCCGGTTCTGAAAATCCATGCCATATACACGTCCTCTGATAGGGGACACCGCAGTGGAAGGTACCCGGCCACAATTTCTTTGCACAAAAGGCAATCCGCGACCCCAACCTGTACTCGATTGTGCAAAAGGAAGTAACCTTACCATGGGTCCCAGACCAGACCGCACGTCTTTGTAATTCTCTGTCTGAGAAATTATATATCTATCAAATTATCTATTTATCTATCAAATCTATCTAACTATCAATCGTATCTATCAAATGTATATTGCATCTATTGATCTATGCAATTCTTATATATCCAATTTATATTGCATCTATTGATCTATGTAATCTATGTATCTATCTATCTATCTATCTATCTATCAAATCTATCTATCTCGTGGCCGGACTGTTTTGTGACACTGACAGCTACTTGTGTTTTGGCCACATTTGAAGTAGGAGGACCGACCAAGCATCATTTTTCATCTCCCGCTTCCTAAAATCCATGCCATATACACCTCCCCTGGCACCGCAACTGCCTCTGGGAACCTTACCATGGGTCCCAGACCGCACGTCTTTTAATTCTCTGTCTGGGAAATTATATATCTATCAAATCAATCTATCTATCAAATCTATCTAACTATCAATCGTATCTATCAAATGTATATTGCATCTATTGATTGATGTAATTCGTATCTATCAAATGTATATTGCATCTATTGATCTATGTAATCTATGTATCTATCTATCTATCTATCTATCAAATCTATCTATCTCGTGGCCGGACTGTTTTGTGACAGACACTTGTGTTTCGGCCAAATTTGAAGTAGGAGGACCGACCAAGCATCTTTTTCCATCTCACGCTTCCTAAAATCCATGCCATATACACCTCCCCCGATAGGGGGAGTAACAGGTATTAAACTGCTAAGAATAGTACTACTTAACACACCACTCATATCTGGTGGCACAATAGATTGCACGGGCATTGCCCCAAATTTGAAGCAGGAGGACCGACCGAGCATCTTTTTCCATCTCCCGGTTACGAAAATCCATGCCATATACACGTCCCCTGGCGCCGCAACTGCCTCTGGGAACCTTACCATGGGTCCCAGACTGCACATCTTGTAATTCTCTGTCTGGTGAAATTATATATCTATCAAATCTATCTATTTATCTGTCAAATCTATCTAACTATCATTTGTATCTATCAAATGTATATTGCATCTATTGATCTATGTAATTTGTATCTATCAAATGTATATTGCATCTATTGATCTATGTAATTCGTATCTATCAAATGTATATTGCATCTATTGATCTATGTATCTATCTATCAAATCTATCTATCTGGTGGATTGTTTGCGGTGCATTACACGGGGAGTTTGGTCTGTCACTGTGAAGCGGGCGTAACCCTTACACTACCTGATCGATACAACATCATAGCTGATGTTTTAAAGCACATTATTCCAAACTATTTAGGAATGTTAGGTGATTTATGCCCTTTATGGCTTAAAACCAGAGTCTGCATCAACTATGTAATTTTCCGTGGGAGTTTTGCCATGGATCCCCCTCCGGCATGCCACAGTCCAGGTGTTAGTCCCCTTGAAACAACTTTTCCATCACTATTGTGGCCAGAAAGAGTCCCTGTTGGTTTTAAAGTTCTCCTGCCTATTGAAGTCAATGGCGGTTCGCCCGGTTCGCGAACAGTTGCGGAAGTTTGAGTCCGCCGTTCGCGAACCGAAATTTTTAGGTTCGCGACATCACTACCGCTATGTAGCAGAGAAGAAGTGATTTAGCAGGAGCCCATCCAAATAACTAGACATACTAGCATTCAGATGGAACAAGAACTGCATTTTTTGGAAAACACACTCCTTTTAATCACAAAGCTCATCTTGATAAGACACTGGACGATCCCTCAATTTTCCCACCATTCCCGCCCCTCCAGACAGGCTGGCGCCTCCATAGCAGCCACAGAATCCCAGTGGTGGTGGTTTTGGGGTAATCCCAGGGTGTCATTTTAAAGCTCTCTCTCCCCAGATGCCACAGTCCAAAAAGCGACGTGATTTGTTAGTGGGGACCGGAGATACAGTCCGTTGAAGTTATGGGGGTAGGATTGTTCCCAAAGGAGCTCCCCTCTGGTAATTCCCCCACCTCTTGTCCCCCCTAGGGGCTGCTGGAGTGACCAGGGGTAAAGTCAGTAGGTGTCCTGCTGTTCTGTGGCTGAGAGGGAGTTACAGGAGCCTGGCCAGCCTGAGAGGGGTTAGGCAGGTGTCTGTTGTCATGGTGGTCGACCAGGAGTTCCAGGAGCCAGGCCAGCCCAGCAGGGTTTTTCCAATCAGAGACCAGCACTTCTCTGACAAAGTACTCATCACCAAATAAATGAAACAAAAGGTCTGGATCGTATATGCTCTCCAGAGCCCAAATCCGCCTGGCACAGCATGGCAAAACAGTAGATAGCAAGAGACAGCAAGATCCTGCTAGCCATGAAAGGGGCAAATCTGGTGTAACAAGGAGTCAGGCAGGCAGTAGGGGGGTGGGGGCAGCCTTGACTGTCTGGTATCCGTGACATCTCCCCCCCTCCAGTTCAGCAGACCCGGCTAGACCCTTAATGGGTTGGCCTGGGACTGTCCAATGGTGGCCCTCAACTTCTCGGTTGCTGGGGGAGATTATCCCATCTCTCCTGGGCTTGTGGCATCCTGGGGGGTTCCTGCTACGTTTATCCCCTGTGCCCACAAACAAAATAATTGCCTGTTTCCCAGCTGTATTGCCACCCCAGACTGGAGGGTGAGGTTGCTCCTTGGTGGGGCAGGCAAGACTTGGGTGCCCAAACTTGTGGCACCAACTGCAGGGCCGGGTCTGCCCTGGGCCCAATGTCATGTCTGCCCCCTGTGGGAAATCCTCCTGGGTGGAAAAAGGGTAGAGATCATGCCCAGTTACTGGGGATAAAGACTGGCTATCTCTTCTCCTCGAAAGGGGATCTGCCATTTGGAAGGGAGGACAGCTACCTCTGCTCCCTGAGGAACTGTGCTGCCGCTGAGGAGGGAGTCTGGCTGTCTCTGCTCCCTGCAAGGGGCTCTGCCACTGGGGAGAGAGACTGACTGTCTCGGCTCACAGGAAGGAGTACCAGGAGCCCGGCCAGCCTCAGAGGGGTTAGACGGGTGTCTGTTGTCACAGTGGCTGACCGGGAGATCCAGGAGCCTGGCCAGCACAGGATGGGAAATCCTCCTGGGCGGAAAAAGGGTAGAGATTATGCCCAGTTACTAGGGAGAGAGACTGGCTGTCTCTTCTCCTGGGAAGGAGGATCTGCCACTGGGGAGGGAGGCCAGCTACCTCTGCTCCCTGAGGAACTGTACTGCCGCTGGGGAGGGAGACCGGCTGTCTCCACTCCCTGGAAGGGGTTCTGCTGCTGGGGAGAGTTAACAACATCCGTCTCTCCCTGCAAGGGGTTCTGCCTATGGGGAGGGAGGATGACTACCTCCACTACACCAGCCATGGCCACATTTGCATAGTGTACCCTAGAAGGGCCCTGTAGCTGTCATCAAGCACCATCTCATCCTGGACCAGTCCATCTAATTCGGACATCCATTCCTCCCTGGGCTGTACTCACAGGCAAGGTACTCATAACTTCCACTGGAGCCAGTAATCTTCATAATCAGAGGGGAGGTTAGTTACTTGATAGCCCTGCTCTGGTTGAAGAGCCTCCCTCCTGAGTCGCCGGCAGACAAGGTCCCTCTGTGCCAGCAGGTACTAATATGAACTAGGACCGTCCAGCTGGGCCAGCGCCTCCTGTACTTTCCTTAAGAGCTCGGCTCCCATAGTTACTGGCTACTGTGGCATGTCTCCTCAGTCAGCAGAAATTGTGTGAAAGAAGCAGATCCCACCGCTGCCAGCCAATGTGATGGATACCCCACGACTACCCCGGCTGGGTAGCTCCGCCAAACGGGTCCTGCTTCCTCCCTGCCGGCTGCAGCTATGTAGCTGGCAAGTGACCTGTAGCAACCCCTAATGCTGAACAGCACCAGTATTCAGGGTCCCACCCTGTGGCAGACTCCGGCTACCCCGACTAGGTAGCTCTGCCAGAGGGTCCTTCCTCTCCCAGACAAGGGGTCACTATGTAGCAGAGAAGAAGTGATTTAGCAGGAGCCCACTCAAATAACTAGACATACTAGCATTCAGGTGTAACAAGAACTGATTTTATTGGAAAACACACACTCCTTTTATACTCATGTTGATAAGACACTGGACAATCCCACAATTTTCCCACCATTCCCACCCCTCCAGACAGGCTGGCGCATCCATAGCAGCCACAGTCCCACAGAATCCAAGGGGTGGCAGTTTTGGGGTAATCCCATGGTGTCATTTTAAAGCTCTCAGTCTCCAGATGCCACATTCTAAAAAGCAGCTTGATTCATTACTGGGGACTGGAGATACAGTCTGTTGAAGTTATGGGGGTATGGTTGCCCAAAACCCCCGGTTCCCAAAGGAGCTCCCCTCCGGTAATTCCTCCACCTCTTGTCCACCCTAGGGGCTACCAATCCCCAAAAGAGTGGCATTCTGGGGCAAAGGGCCGCTGGAGCGACCAGGGGTAAAATCAGCAGGTGTCCTGCTTTTCTGTGGCTGACCAGGAGTTCCAGCCAACCTGAGAGGGGTTAGTCGAGTATCCGTTGTCACGGTAGCTGAACGGGAGTTCCAGGAGCCCTGCCAGCCCAGGAGGGTTTCTCAGATCAGAAACGAGCTCTTCTCTGACAAAGTACTCATCACCAAATAAATTAAACAAAAGGTCTGGGAGATTGCGGTTGCTCCCTGGAGCCCAAATCCGCTGAGGAATAGGAGGGAGTGAGGTGGTATGGGTTCAACTCTTGCGGCTTGCAACAGCATGTCAAAGCAGTAGAAAGCAAGAGACAACAAGATCCTGCTAGCCATGAAAGGGCCAAATCTGGTGTGACAAGGAGTCAGGCAGGCAGTAGGGGTGGGGGCAGCCTTGGCTGTCTGGTATCCATGACATTTGGTGTTTTGCCATACCTTATTTCAATAAAAACCTTTTTTCCACTTTCTAATAGGGTTGCCACCCGTCCGGGTTTCACCTGCAAAGTCTGGGTTTCAAATCATTTTGAGTTATGTGTCCGGGTTTCAGATAGAGTTGCCACCCGGACAGTGTAGGCTGCACACAGATCATCAGAAATCTGTTCACACTTTGTGTGTGAAGCAGATGCAGGAGGAAGGGGTGCGTTACTCATAAATCAAGCAGAAAGTGTACAGGGAGCAAAGGCAACTGTGAGGTCAGGAATTTAGGGTAATCTGAGCTGACTAACAGCAGCCAAACTTATCCATGTGCAGGCACCTTGGAACAGCAGTTATCTGTCACACACGGAGCCTCAATAAACTGATGTGGCAGAGAGGTCAGTGGCTGTTTAGAGTTAAATTACACAGATCAGTGTAGCATCCAGGGAGCTCTAGTGAAGTAATTGTCCTCTAAGTTACACAGTAGATCTTAGTCTGTTTACTAGAACCTGCATTACTTATACACTTTATTCTGAACAATAAAATATGTATCAGCAAAAAAATCTAAATAAAAATCATCAATCATCTCTCTCTCATCTATCCTTGCTGTCTGTGTATTAAATTAAACATTATAACACTCAATCCTTTAATGACAGACCAAAAAATGGTAAAATATATTTTATTAAAGGGACACTCCGGTCAAAATTTAAATACACAGATGAATTACATCTTTGGATAGAAACATATTTGAAATAAACACGTATTGGCAAAAATGTTTCTAGTAAAAGTTATCACTATTTTAGTGAGAATATTTTTCTCTGCACATGCATGTGTAGCATAGCTAGATACTCTCAGTGCACCAGCATTTAAAATACTGCAGCTGCTCATAGCACCAGTGGGTCTAGTATCATGTCAGCAATGAACAAATTGAGTCATTACCAGATGGTAAAATCACCTTAGGCTCTCTGAGCAAGTGCTGTGTTTAAAATGCTGGTGCACGGTGCATACTTAAATACACTTTTGAAACAACTATAACTTATTAGAAACATTTTTTCTAATACAGATATATTACAAAAATGCTTCTACTCAAAACTGAAATGCATACACGTGGATTCCAATTTTGGCTGGAATGTTCCTTTAAGGTAGTGTAAAGCCACACCCCTAACTACATCCTCAACCATGCTCATTTGTAAAGTGTCAGGGAATCGGCTGTGCAAAAGGTAGCAACCCTACTTTCTAAACATGTTAAAGGTTTCTTCCCTTGTGAATCGTTTCATGAGTTTTCAGACTACTCATTTGTGTCAAACATTTTTTTTTCCCCTGTGTGAATTCTCTCATGTTTTCTCAGAGTACTCTTTTCTGTAAAACTTTTTCCACACTCTGTACACGTGAAAGGCTTTTCTCTTGTGTGAAACCGTTCATGATATTTCAGAGTACTCTTTTGTGTAAAACTTTTTCCACACTCTGTACATGGGAAAGGTTTTTCTCCTGTGTGAATCCTTTCATGAGTTTTCAGACTACTCTTTTCTGCAAAACATTTTCCACACTCTGTACATGTGAAAGGCTTTTCTCTTGTGTGAAACCGTTCATGACTTTTCAGATTACTCTTGTTTGTAAAGCTTTTTCCACACTCTGTACATGTGAAAGGCTTTTCTCCTGTGTGAATCCTTTCATGAGTTTTCAGATTACTCTTTTCTGTAAAACGTTTTCCACACTCTGTACATGTGAACAGCGTTTCCCCTGTGTGACTCCTTTCATGCTTTTTCAGATCACTCTTTTGTTTAAAACTTTTTCCACACTCTGTACATGTGAAAGGTTTTTCTCGTGTGTGAATCATTTAATGAGTTTTCAGATTAATAATTTGTGTAAATCTTTTCCCACACTCTGTACATGCGAAGGGCTTTTCTCCTGTGTGGCTCCTTTCATGAGTTTTCAGAGTACTCTTTTGTGTAAAGCTTTTTCCACACTCTGTACATGTGAAAGGCTTTTCCCCTGTGTGAATCATTTCATGAGTTTTCAGATTACTATTTTCCGTAAAACTTTTTCCACACTCTGTACATGTGAAAGGCTTTTCTCCTGTGTGACTCCTTTCATGAGTTTTCAGATGATCCATTAGTGTAAAACATTTGCCGCATTCTTTACATGTGAAAGGCTTTTCTCCTGTGTGAATCCTTTCATGAGTTTTCAGATTACTCTTTTCTGTAAAACGTTTTCCACACTCTGCACATGTAAACAGCTTTTCCCCTGTGTGACTCCTTTCATGCTTTTTCAGATCACTCTTTTGTGTAAAACTTTTTCCACACTCTGTACATGTGAAAGGTTTTTCTTGTGTGTGAATCATTTCATGAGTTTTCAGATTAATAATTCGTGTAAATCTTTTTCCACACTCTGTACATGTGAAGGGTTTTTCTCCTGTGTGACTCCTTTCATGAGTTTTCAGATGACTCTTTTGTGTAAAACTTTTTCCACACTCTGTACATGTGAAAGGCTTTTCTCGTGTGTGAATCATTTCATGAGTTTTCAGATTAATAATTTGTGTAAATCTTTTTCCACACTCTGTACATGTGAAGGGTTTTTCTCCTGTGTGACTCCTTTCATGAGTTTTCAGATGACTCTTTTGTGTAAAACTTTTTCCACACTCTGTACATGTGAAAGGCTTTTCTCGTGTGTGAATCATTTCATGAGTTTTCAGATTAATAATTTGTGTAAATATTTTTCCACACTCTGTACATGTGAAGGGTTTTTCTCCTTTGTGAATCCTGTCATGACTTTTCAGATGATCCATTTGTGTAAAACATTTGACGCACTCAGTACATGTGTGTTGTTTCTCACCTGTGTGAATTTTGTGGTGTTCTAGTAGATGAGACTTCCATCTAAAGCTTTTTTCACATTCTGTAGATTTGAAATGTTTCTCCTTTGTATGAATCATCTGGCTAGACTGTAGACTTTTCCCTTCTTTAATATGTTTTGAAAACTCAGTAAATGTGTGTGGTTTATCCTCTGGGATAATCATTTCACTAGATAAATCAGAAATGTTGTCCTCTTGTTTGATGACTAAATTACTCTCTGTACATATTGATTGCTGACCAGTTCCTGCCAATTCACCATCTTCTTTAAATATCTGCTGTGATATTCCCAATCTTTGTGAATAGTCATTGGTGTCTAAGACTTTTGGAGTTTGCGATATCATTCTGATGCTTCCTGTAGTGAAGGATGGATATGAACTATTCAAGTGTTTATTTACATAAAATAAATAGAATAAAGAAAAATAAGGTGTTTATTCTTTATAATATAATCCATCTCAATAAAAAACATTTTATATATATATATATATATATATATATATATATATTTTTAAATGTATTTACCTATAAATCACAAATTAAAAAAGGATGATATAGAATGTAAACATTACTACATCATAGTAAACTAAATTACTGATGAAAACAAGTTATAGGGCCCCATTAAACAAGGTGCGTGTGGATAATGTTCTCTGCCAGGGAACAAGTACATCTGTATTCTGGGCAAGAGGTGGCATCCACCATCCTCATTTATCATTGCACAAGCAACTGCACATACAGTCCTGCCCGGCTCATGCTCAGCGAGTGGGGTGAGAATATGATGTCTTAATCATCACAGACTAATGATATGTGTGAGATGTTTTGAGAGGGTAAGAAGCAGTGACCTTTTGATAATCTTTAGCTTTTGGCTGTGCTTGTTCTTTTTATATAAACAGCCAAAAACTTTATTAGTTTAATAATACTCACTGTAAAATTAAGCACACAAATCAGTGGTGGTTCTGGGTGGGGAACACTGGGTGAGTTGTGGGTGTTTCACACATGAGAACAAGGAAGGTATAAGTGTAGTTATGGGTGTTCCATGAGCAAGGTCAGGGCAGGGGAAGGTGGAGTCACCGGTGTTCTGAGTAATGAACCAGGTCAGGGGGTGAGGTTAGGCAGTTGTTTTACATGGTCTGTCTAAACGGACAGAGGAGGGAGTAGTATTTTCTACCCTCTTCCTCAGCCCAATGGAGTTTGCTCCTTCTTTATAACGTCACTGATACAATTGTTCTTAAAGATACAGATATAAATATAATAGTTTAGATTTGTTTAATGAGTGATCTATTCTATTCTCCCAGTAAGTAAGGTCAGCATAATATCTATTTTACTCACCTAACACATATGAGTTCATGCTTATAACAGGCTCCAATATCTGTGCTCAGGAAGAAGGTTCCCTTATTCACTCCAGTTACATCAATAGCTGATATCTCTCAGTGCTCTGGTCGTGTCTGTAAAAAGTATATTAAATGGTTTAAAGGGATAATAATATATATTGGTTCTGATTAACTGTACGTATGGTATAAATAAAGGCACACATAACAATTCATGTGATACAGATCAGCTGATTAGATTATTACATATGTGCTATTGATTCAGCACAAGCATTTAATACAGTTAGCTCTGTGTGTATTTTAATTGCCCCTTAAATATAAATCTTCCCAGATCTATACAACATAATGATAGAAATCTATTTAGGTGGGGCCATATCACAACTTTACAAATATATTATAATCTTTTTTTTCTGGCATTTATATGAAACAATATTTTCTCTTGAAAGAAATGTTAAAAATCAGTAGTTTAAATATAAGTTAAATTGGATACTGCAGTATTGTTATTGTACTTCATACTAATTCTCACTGTCAGACATTTTGTCATGTGCTTCACCCCCAGTCCTTTAACTTCTCTTGGTCAATACTAAGTTTTCTTTAATTACACTACAAGGGTGTGTGGGAGAGATAGGCACTAAAATGTTCCGTTCAATTGTTTTCTTGAATAGATTTAACAAAAGAAAGAATTTGTGTTTACATAGAGTGATAATATAATGAGATGTTATTTTGGCAAATTCAGTCCATTTAAAAGGACCATAAAATATAGAATTACAAAACCACAGATGCATAATAAAAATACAATGCAATAAAACTTACTATGAATTTACAAAGAGCAATAGATTGTTTGCTGATAAATGTAGTTCTGCACCTGTACCATGTGACAGCTATCAGCCAATAACAGACTCATATTTTTATATAATGTGAACTCCTGCATATGCTAAGTAGGAGCCGCTGCCTCAGGTCATTTAAAAGGCTGTGTACAATTTAATAATGAAAATAAATTACAGACAGCAAACAGTTATTTTACATAAAAACTAAACCTAAAGGTGACATTTCCCATACACTTTATACTATTTTATACACCGGTAAAACAAGTCATTAGAAACGCATTAAAGGGACAGCAAAGTCACAATTACACTTTTATGATTCAAATTTAAGCAACTTTCCAATTTCCTTCTATTATCAAATCTGCTTTATTAACTTGGGGACCTTTGTAACAAAGCATATAATGCACTATGGTGCGCTAGCTGCTGATTAGTGGCACATTACAAGCCTCTTGCCATTGGCTCACCTTATGTGCTCAGCTAGCTCCCAGTAGTGCATTGCTGCTGCTTCAGTAAAGGATATCTAGAGAATGAAGCAAATATCACAATAGAAGTCAGTTGGAAAGTTGTTGAAAATTTATACGTTCTAATAATGAAAAACATTTGGGTTTTCTTGTTCTTTTAAGCGAAAACCACATTTACAGGACACTGTCCCTTTAAGTCTGTGATCATGTGACATAAACAGCAGCAACTGATGGTGCAGAATACACTTACTAAGGTCTTTACTAACAACAAGAATCAGTCACAAATCAGTGGGATAAACGTTCTGATGATAAACAGGTGCAGCTAATAGAAATAAGAAATGTATTATAAAATAACCTTATTAGAAATAAAATAATATGCAGATCACAAGATATTTATGATTAGATCAGTATATGTGATGAGACTGATACAACAGGGCCATAAGCTGAGTTATATTTTTTACTGGAGCAAATAGCAGCTTCACACTAATATTAAATGAAAATGGTTTATCTGGGCTTTACAGTTAATTATAAACCTATAGGGAAATACAGGATTCTAACTTGCTGATACTTAAAAATCTATTGCTCATTGGATAACAGAAACAACCCCACAAATGTATTATTGGACAAACCTCCTCATACTTCAAAATATGGTTTGGTTCGGCTACAAACATTCATTTTACAAACTGCTGTAAATCATTATGTATTACATTAGCCTTAATTAACACATGAAAAAATATAGAAAACAAATTAAATATGTACAGTTGAGTTATTTTATATATAGATTCAGTTTCTTATATGAAGTGAAATAGTTTATATTTAGCATAAAAAAATACAGAACCCTTTTCTCATCATTAAATAAAACACAACAGTGTGAGGCTAAAGATGTATGTCAGGATTTGCATATTACCGTTTAGGAGAAGCTCTGTATTATTATTATTATCAGGTATTTGTAGAGTGCCAACAGGTTCCGCAGAGTTGTAAGTATGAAGTCTCTCTGGTTCCTCCTGTGATATCACTGAGTGTTACACAGATATTTATACTAATGTGGGAGTGTCACCTTTTTCTGTGTGACTCACATGAGTACAACTTGTCAGTTGGGAGACAATGAGAGGGTCACACCTGGACTTTTGTTCTCATATAGATGTCTATTGTCCCCTCTGGTGTCACATGAATACAGAGTCCCTGCCTCCCCCTCAGGGTGTGATTATCATATGGATAAGTAAGGAGGAAACAAACTTTATTTAAATGTGAGAGATTTTGTGTTGTGTCCTAAAATATCTCAGGATACAGCATTATATTATGTTTTTATTGATGGAAATTGTTATTTTAACAGAACTTAGTTGAAAACAGATTTATAATATTAACATGTTATTAGACACATAAGATATACAGTACTGAGTATTTCAATATTAATAATTTGACCCTTATATTGTTTTTTCACTAAGTGTATTATTTAATGTTTATTTTTCTAACCTTTTTAGCATATATATATATATAAACAGTCAGGGTGGATTTGCATTCACATCTCAAAAGAAACAGCAACTGCCAGGAAAAAAAATTGTACCCAATATAGTAAAAATCCGTACTCACTGGACTTGTGTCAATTGTGATATTTATTATAGTGACGTTTCGGAGCAACATTGCCCCTTCTTCAGACCAACCAAATCAAGTGGGGGAAAAAAAGAAATACATTCATAAGCCCCACCCCAACACAAAATTGCGCCAAAAATGGTTGCCATAGTGATGGTGTATATTCAAAAAATCATCATTGGCATAATGTGGAACAAGTGACAATATAAATATATAAAAAAAATGTGACAATAATAAAAGTGACAATAATAAGCAATGTGCTCATATAGCAAAAACGGGCATAATAAAACACCTAAAATTAGGGTTGCCAGGTGTCCTTCCCAAAAATACCGAACACCCAAGAAAAAAAAACTGTGGGGGGGGGATTAGTTTGCGGTGAAATTTACTGAAAACGATATATATATACACACAATACAATATATACAATGTATACGTCACATACAAAAAATGACTCATGTTACAATACATAGATAGTTGTGTGTGTATATATATATATATATATATATATATATATATATAATATACATATAAATACAGTATAAATGTGTGTGTGTATATATAGAGTGTAATTGGTTACAGTTATCTGTATTTTATTTGATTGGCTCATTGTACAGCGTGTGATTGATTACAGTGACACACCTACATCTGTATTTGATTGGATCATTATATATATATATATATATATATATATAAAAATGTATATGTGTGTGTGTATATATATATATATATATATATATATATATATATATATATATGTGTGTGTGTGTGTATATAATATATATATATATATATGTGTGTGTGTGTGTGTGTGTGTGTGTATATAATATATATATATATATATATATATATGTGTGTGTGTGTGTGTGTGTGTGTATATAATATATATATATATATATGTGTGTGTGTGTGTGTGTGTGTATATAATATATATATATATATATATGTGTGTGTGTGTGTGTGTGTGTGTGTATATAATATATATATATATATATATATGTGTGTGTGTGTGTGTGTGTATATAATATATATATATATATATGTGTGTGTGTGTGTGTGTGTGTATATAATATATATATATATATATATGTGTGTGTGTGTGTGTGTGTGTATATAATATATATATATATATATATGTGTGTGTGTGTGTGTGTGTGTATATAATATATATATATGTGTGTGTGTGTGTGTGTGTGTGTGTATATAATATATATATATGTGTGTGTGTGTGTTTATGTGTCTATATATATATATGTGTGTGTGTGTGTTTATGTGTCTATATATATATATGTGTGTGTGTGTGTGTGTATATAATATATATATATGTGTGTGTGTGTGTTTATGTGTCTATATATATATATATGTGTGTGTGTGTGTGTGTGTGTGTATATAATATATATATATGTGTGTGTGTGTGTTTATGTGTCTATATATATATGTGTGTGTGTGTGTGTGTGTGTGTGTGTATATAATATATATATATGTGTGTGTGTGTGTTTATGTGTCTATATATATATATATGTGTGTGTGTGTGTGTGTGTATATAATATATATATATGTGTGTGTGTGTGTTTATGTGTCTATATATATATATATGTGTGTGTGTGTGTGTGTGTGTGTGTGTATATAATATATATATATGTGTGTGTGTGTGTTTATGTGTCTATATATATATATATATATATATATATGTATTTAATAATATATGTATATGTATAATAATATTATGTACGTATATATATAATTTTCTGTTGGGTGATGGTGGTGATATAATAACAATTATTAAAAAAGACAGAGTGACATACCTCATTGTTTTATTAATGTAACAGGCTCAGCTAACTGTCTCACTGTCTGAGTTACTCTCAGTCCCTCCCTGGCTGCTGCTTCATCAATGGATTTAGATTATTTATGAACTTGAATGAGACTGGTATACACTGTTAAATAACAATCAGTCACTCACTGTCACACACAAAGTGACAAAGTCTATTCCCAATTTCTCTTGGCTGGGCAGTGGGCACGCACTATTTAATTTCTTGCTGAGTCAGAGAAAACCTCACTATCCTAATCAGTCACTCTGCGCAGCATACACTGAGCGGGTCTTCTCTTCTTGCTAGTTGATATCAGACTGACGTGACGTCACGCTCACGTGACCCACGTGATCACGTGACGACGTCGGTCAGACACAGGGCACGTCCACAGCAAGACTGCCGTTATTACACTTACAGGAGGCACTGGCAGATGGGTGCATGTGCAGCCTGGCAGGCAGCGCAGAGGGTCTGACTGCAACTCCGGCTCTGCACACTGTCAGCCTGGATCAGAAAGATGATGATCCGATCAGCTGAGCAGAGCCTGAGTTGACAATGACACAGGCTAACCTACAGGGGCTGGGCTTGTTGGGTAAAGCAGGTCACAGTAGAAAAAATTTAAAGAAAACTACCAAAGGCTATGTCCGGTTTTTTAAAAATAAAATTACCGGGCAGTAGCCTGAAATACCGGACAGTCCGGTCTAATAACGGACACCTGGCAACCCTACCTAAAATGGATCCTGCATCACCTAGATTAAAAACACAGTACAGTACACATATAAATTGCTGTACTCTACAACTAACTGTGTGCTTTTGTTATTAGTCACTGTCAGGTAGATTAAAGGTTTTGCGCTATAGAGGGTATTTAACGAACGCAACAAAAGTTGTGTTATTTCACCCTCCATAGCACTGCCATTACGAGTTTTGAAAAAGCCGGCTTGTGCGAGCGATATGGCTGCATTGAGCTCCATACCGCACAAAATACAAGCGCTACTTTGACGTGCATCATAGATACCAATGGGGAAAGCGTGTTAAAAAAAAAAAACCTGACACCTGCGATCGCGGAATGAAAAGCTCTGTATCGCAGCCACATTGATGTCTATGGGGAAAAAAATGTTACATTTAAACCTAACACCCTAACATAAACCCTAAGTCTAAACACCCCTAATCTGCTGCCCCAGACATCACCTACACCTACATAATGTTATTAACCCCTAATCCACCGCTCCTGATATTGCTGCCACCAAAATAAATCTATTACCCCCTTAATCTGCCGCTCCCGATATCGCCGCCACTATACTAAAGTTATTTACCCTGATTCCTATGCACCCCAACATCGCCCACACTATAACAAAGATATTAACCACTATTCCGCCGCTCCCCGATATCGCTGCCACCAAATAAAGCCAATAACCCTTAAACCTATGGCCTTCCACATCACTACCACTAAATAAACCTATTAACCAACCCCTAAACCGCCAGCCCCCCCATATCGTAACAAACTAAATTAAACTAGTAACCCCTAAACCTAACCCTAACACCCCCTAACTTTAACATAATAAAAATAGACCTAAATTAGCGTTACAATTATTAATTAAATAATATCTATTTAAAACTAAATACCTACTTACCTGTAAAATAAAACCTAAGCTAGCTACAATATAACTAATAGTTATATTGTAGCTAGATTAGTTTTTATTTTTCAAAAACAAAAGGCAAATGAGGCACCGGATGTAAGCATAAAGAAACGTCCTTTATTGTAAAAGGTATACATGGAATTACACGGGTTACCAGCTTGAAAAACCCTTAGGGCAAAAGTGGAGTAGTGGTTCCCCACGTACCCTGACGCTGACGCGTTTCGGCTATTGCCGTAATCGTAGCTAAAGGGCTACAGCATTCACTTCTATATAAACTTAAAAGACACCTGTGATTGGTTAAAAAATATATGCTACGTGACTAAAACACACCTCCACCAATAAACATTTGTATCTGCCCATTTTTGGATGTCAGCAATTTTACCTTGTAACATAAATCAAGTTTCAAAATCTAATGCACTTCTGGTATATATAGAAGTCTAATAGAACTGAAATAGCCTCAAAGTTTTAAATGGACTTAGCCTAGGCTATGACGGTTTACATATAATCTATATTGTCATATATCTATATATATCCTATTTGACTTATATCTAATTGAGGTTTAAATGTTATGTTGTAAATAAATGTAAACTTCATTTGTAAGTGCATGAACACTGGAAGGACCGATTATGGGAACCAATTGGAGAAACCGATTGTGGGAACTGATAGGAGAAACAGGAATGTAGGATGAAAATATCCAATGTTCTGGATACACAGGCTAACACCAGAAGTTAATCAGATCAAATTCTGAATTAAACCCGGCGGGTACCCTAGTGTTCAACCTGTGTATCCAGAAAACCTCCCTCTTTAAAAGCAAGGTTTCTCTATCACCAGAATTGTCAGAATTGTCAGAATTCACAACCTCAATGATAGTCCAAGAAAGTGTCTTGGGATCCTTACTATGTTTATCTCTAAAATGACTCACTAAGGGAGTGGTTAATTTACCTGTCTTGATGTCATTAATGTGTTCCCTTATCCTAGTCCTGACCTGGCGGGTCATTTGACCTGTGTATTGAATATCACAAGAATCGCAGTTCAGCAAATAAATTGCATAGGTGGATCTGCAGTTAAAAAGTGCTCTATGTGAAAATGTTTCGCCAGTATATGAGCTTCTGAACATATTGCCCAATCTGACATGTCCACATGCTATGCAATTGCTGTAACTGCATTTGTATACCCCCTTTTATCTAAGCCAGGAGGATTCACTAATCTCGTCCTGTTTTAATTGCGTTGGGGCTACAAAATTCCCTATAGTTTTTCCCCTTTTGAAAGCAAACCTGACTCCTTGCGAGGCGAACTGTACAAGATCATCATCCGCTTTCAGCATTGCCATATGTCTGCGTATGATGTTGCATATCTGATAATATTGCCTACTAAACTGTGTGACAAAGGTTAATTATAATTATAAAGATTAAAACTTTGATTTGCGTTGTGGATTGTTTTTTCAGCGGAATTGGCTGTCTTTATTTTATCCCTCCCTCTCTAGTGACTCTTGCGTGAAGTTCCACATCTTGGGTAATTGCTATCCCATACGTCACTAGCTCATGGACTCTTGCCAATTACATGAAAGAAAACATAATTTATGTAAGAACTTACCTGATAAATTCATTTCTTTCATATTGGCAAGAGTCCATGAGACCCACCCTTTTTTGTGGTGGTTATGATTTTTTTTTATATAAAGCACAATTATTCCAATTCCTTGTTGATGCTTTCACTCCTTTCTTATCACCCCACTTCTTGGCTATTCGTTAAACTGAATTGTGGGTGTGGTGAGGGGTATATTTATAGGCATTTTGAAGTTTGGGAAACTTTGCCCCTCCTGGTAGGAATGTATATCCCATACGTCACTAGCTCATGGACTCTTGCCAATATGAAATAAATGAATTTATCAGGTAAGTTCTTACATAAATTATGTTTTCCTCCTTATATACAGACAGCTTACAGCTGCTTTTGCTATCTTTACTGCTTTCCAATACCTGGTAAGGGGATAAAAATACCGTCACATGTTGTAGCATGTATTGGTTTAAATCATTGCTGTTTGGTGTACTTATATTTGTGTTTTAAAGGGACGTGAAACCGCAATTTTTTTTTAATTATTCATACAGAGCAGACATTTTAAAAAACTTTCCAAATTTATTCTCTTATCACATTTTCTTCATTCTTTTTTTATCCTTTTTTGAAGGCATAGCAATGCACTACTGAGAGCTAGCTGAGCATATTGATAGAGTCAATGACAAGAGGCGTATATGCTGTTGAACAAAGGATATAAAGAGAACAAAGCAAATTAGGTAAATTTTAAAATGGCATGCTCACTCTATATCAAGTTTAATTTTGACTGGGATCTTACTGTTCATTATCAACCCTTTAGAGTGTAAAAATGTGTTTGGGGGGGCAGTGAAGCTCTGTTTGCAGAGGAAACTGTACCAGTGAAACTGAAGCAAGTGGCGCATTGCTAGGCTGGCATAGCATTGGCAATTACTTACCACACCCCCTGAACTCTGAAGTAAGAGAGTCAACTTGAGACAGAGCAGAGGAGGACGGTGTGTGCGAATGTGCACTGACTGGCACAGCAGCATTAACCCCACACACAAAATTTAGTTAAACAGTCCCTGTCAGACATGATTCAATTTATTTAAATATATTGGCCTTTTTAATTAAAATAGAATAGAAGGAAGTGAACTTACTGGCATACATAGGGTGATAGGGCTGCCATAGCAGACTTTACCTGTTGGGCCTGGAGGCTGGGGCCCAGCCAAGCCACTGAGTTGTACATACACTTTAGTTTTTTGTTTTTTTATCTCTTTCCTGGGGTTAAAATAAATTTCAGTTTGGGCATGGGCAATGCTAGTGGGACAGTAGTGAAGGATTATTGATGTGGTCATATTGGGGGCAGGGGGCGTCAAAATGCACCTTCGCCTGTGTAGACAAAAATCCTTGCACCGGCCCTGTAAAGACTTCTTTATTACGTAAAAATAATTATTTTCTCCCCTATGTACAACTATGTACAACTCCTAACACTGGCATATTAATAAACAACACTGGCGCTTTGGTGGTGAATGTTTGTGTAAACTGGTCAGTATGAGGACAGATTTGTATATTCCTGTGAGGTGTTTGGATTCTATCACATTTATATGAGAGAAACTGAGGTGCACATTTATAGAGGAATAAAGGACAGCAGGAGAGCACTTCCAATCTGGGGCTTTTATAACTGGGATTTAGGAAGTATTATTTACAATAACATCTCTTTTGATGCTTCTATTTAGAGAGTTTGTCCTCTTTAGGATAATTGTAAAAAGGTTTGTACACTGTGTATATAAAGTTTATTTGTGTGTAAATATTTGGTGTGACGGATACCCCGCGACTACCCCGGCTGGGTAACTCTGCCAAACAGGTCCTGCTTCCTCCCTGCCAACTGCAGCTATGTAGCTGGCAAGTGACCACAGCCTGTAGCCACCCCTGATGCCTGACAGCACTAGTATACAGGGTCCCTCCCTGTGGCAGACTCCGGCTACCCAGACTAGGTAGCTCTGCCAGAGGGTCCTTCCTCTCCCAGACAAGGGGCTTCTATGTAGTGATGTTGCGAACAGTTCGCCGGAGAACAGTTCCCGGCGATCTTAGCTTGTTCGCATTCGCCGCGGCGGGCGAACATATGCAATGTTCGATCCGCCCCCTATTCGTCATCATTGAGTAAACTTTGACCCTGTATCTCACAGTCTGCAGACACATTTCAGCCAATCAGCAGCAGACACTCCCTCCCAGCTCCTGGGCAGCAACCATTTTAGATTAATTACGATCCTGCATTCTTAGTGAGAGGAAGGATAGTGCTGCTGCTGGTGATTTTATAGGGAAATTGATAGCTATGCTAGTGTATTCAGTGTCCACTACAGTCCTGAAGGACTCATCTGATCTCTGCTGTAAGGATAGCACCCCAAAAAGCCCTTTTTAGGACTAGAACTTCAGCCCAAAAAGCCCTTTTTAGGGCTAGAACTTCAGTGGTTTTTTTTTTGTAATCTAATTGCATTTGCCTGCCTGTCAGCCTGTGTGTGAGGCTCACAGCATATACTGTGAATAATTGCTCTGTGCCACCACTCATATCTGGTATAACATTAGTGTAAATTAAAAAAAAAACAACTTTTACATCAGTTTGCTAGTGTAATCTAATTTCATTTTCCGTCAGGCCCACAGCATATACTGTGCCTAATTACTCTGTTTTCAACCACTCATATCTGGTGTAACATTAGTGTAAAAAAAATTTTTAAAAAACTTTTACATCAGTCTGCTAGTGTAATCTAATTTCAGTTGTCAGGCCTGCCTGCCACTGCCAGCCTCAGTGCCATCACTCATATCTGTTGTAACATTAGTGTAACTTTTTTTTAAAAAAAACTTTTACATCAGTCTGCTAGTGTTATTTAATTTTATTTGCCAGGCCAGCCTGCCACTAGTGCCAACCTGTGTGTCAGGCTCCCAGCATATACTGTGCCTACTTCCATCCTCAGTGCCACCACTCATATCTGGTGTAACATTAGTGTAATTTTTAAAAAAAAAAAAACTTTTACATCAGTCTGCTAGTGTTATTTAATTTTAGTTGCCAGACGCCAGCCTGCCACTAGTGCCAGCCTGTGTGTCAGGCTCCCAGCATATACTGTGCCTACTTCCATCCTCAGTGCCACCACTCCTATCTGTTGTAACATTAGTGTAACTTTAAAAAAAACAAAAACTTTTACATCAGTCTTCTAGTGTTATTTAATTTTAGTTGCCAGGCCAGCCTGCCACTAGTGCCAGCCTGTGTGTCAGGCTCCCAGCATATACTGTGCTTACTTCCATCCTCAGTGCCACCACTCATATCTGTTGTAACATTAGTGTAATTTTTTTTTAAAAAAACTTTTACATCAGTCTGCTACTAGTGTTATTTAATTGCAGTTGCCTGCCTGCCTGCCAGAGTGTGTGCCAGGCCCACTTTCCAACAAGTGCCACCAATCATATTTGTTATAACAGTAGTGTAAATATTTAAAAAAAAACTTTTTTGACTGTGAAACATCAGTCTGTTAGTGTAATCTAATTAAAGTTGCCTGCCTGCCTGCCAGTGTGTGTGCCAGGCTCACTTGCCAAGTTAGTGGCTCCACTCATATTTGTTGTAACAGTAGTGTAAATATTTAAAAAAAAAAACTTTTTTGACTGTGAAACATCAGTCTGCTAGTGAAATCGAATTGCAGTTGCCTGCCTGCCTGCCAGAGTGTGTGCCAGGCCCACTTGCCAACTAGTGCCACCAATCCTATTTGTTATAACAGTATTGTAAATATTTAAAACAAAACTTTTTTGACTGTGAAACATCAGTCAGCTACTGTAATCTAATTGCAGTTGCCTGCCTGCCTGCCTGCATGTGTGCCAGGCCCACTTGCCAACTAGTGCCACCAATCATATTTGTTATAACAGTAGTGTAAATATTTTAAAAATAAATTATTTGACTGTGAAACATCAGTCTGCTAGTGTAATTTAATTGAAGTTGCCTGCCTGCCAGCGTGTGTGCCAGGCCCAAGTTAGTGGCACCACTTATATTTGTTGTAACAGTAGTGTAAATATTTAAAAAAAACAACTTTTTGGACTGTGACACATCAGTCTGCAATTGTAATCTTATTGCATTTGCCTGCCTGCCTGCGTGTGCCAGGCCCACTTGCCAAGTTAGTGGCACCACTCATATTTGTTGTAACAGTAGTTTAAATATTTAAAAAATAAACATTTTTGACTGTGAAACATCAGTCTGCTTTTTTTGTGTCAGGCTCACAGCGTATACTGTGCCCACTTGCCCAGTGCCACCACTCATATCTTGTTTAATAGTAGTGTAAGTGTACATTTAAAAAAAATAAACTTTTTGGATTGTGAAACATCAGTCTGCTTTTTTTGTGTCAGGCTCACAGCGTATAGTGTGCCCACTTGCCCAGTGGCACCACTCATAAGTGTAAGTGTACATTTAAAAAAAAAATGACAGGCAGAGGCAGGCCACCCCGCAGGTGCCGTCGTGGTCATGGTGCTGTGATTCCCTTTGACCTTACAATAATGCCCAGTGTTCATAGGCCACGTGCCATGAACATGAAAAGTTCTGAGGAGGACCTAGTTGAATGGCTAACACAGGACACCCAATCTTCTACAGCTTCCGCACCTAACCTTGATGCACCATTCACCTCCAGCTTAGCTTCGGGCACCTCTCAAGTGACCAGTGCCACTCGCCCGCCTGCCGCCACCACCAACACTAGCACCACAGCCGCTTCACTTGATCTGTCAGAGGAGTTATTGACACATCAGTTGGAAGAAATAAGTGATGAGCAACCATCATTGACAGAGGATGTAGATAACAGTGATATGTCTCAGTCAGGCAGCATTACAGACATGGACGTATGGTGTGATGATGATGGTGATGTTGTACCCGCTGCTGCTTCCTTTGTTGATTTGTCAGATACAAGTGAAGCGGTTGATGATGATGCGTCCGTGGATGTCACGTGGGTGTCCGCTAGAAGAGAAGAAGAAGAGGGGGAAAGTTCAGATGGGGAGACAGAGAGGAGGAGGAGACGACGAGTTGGAAGCAGGGGGAGGTCGTCTCAAGGAGCTAGTGGCACAGTGAGACAGCATGCATCGGCCCCCGGGGTCAGCCAGACAGCACGCCAATCAACGCATGCTGTTGCCACCACCAGAATGCCGTCATCGCAGAGCTCAGCAGTGTGGCATTTTTTTTGTGTGTCTGCCTCTGACAACAGCGATGCCATTTGCAACCTGTGCCAAAAGAAACTGAGTCGTGGGAAGTCCAACACCCACCTAGGTACAACTGCTTTGCGAAGGCACATGGTCTCACATCACAAACACCGATGGGATGAACACATGAGTAGAAGCAGCACACAAACTCAAAGCCGTCATCCTCCTCCTGGTCCAGCATCTTCAGCCACGTCAACCACTGCAGTCCTCCTTGCCCCCTCTCAACCATCCGCCACTCCGTCTCTCTTATGCAGCAGTTCCTGGTCATCTGCCCAGAGTCAGGTGTCTGTCAAGGAAATGTTTGAGTGTAAGAAGCCAATTTCCCAAAGTCACCCCCTTGCCCGGTGTCTGACAGCTGGCTTGTCTGAACTCTTAGCCCGCCAGCTTTTACCATACAAGCTGGTGGAGTCTGAGGCGTTCAAAAAAATGGTATATATTGGGACACTGCAGTGGAAGGTACCCGGCCGAAATTTCTTTTCACAAAAGGCAATCCCCAACCTGTACTCGATTGTGTGAAAGGAAGTAATGGCATGTCTGGCACACAGCGTTGGGGCAAGGGTCCATCTGACCACTGATAGCTGGTCTGTAAAGCATGGTCAGGGCAGGTATATCACCTACACTGCGCATTGGGTAAACCTGCTGACAGCTGACAAGCATGAAATGCGTGGGTCTGCAGAGGAGTTGGTGACACCACCACGACTTGCAGGCAGGCCTGCTGCTACCTCCTCTACTCCTCCTACTCCATCCTCTTCCATAACCTCTTCCTCTTCTGCTGCTGCGTCTTGCTCCACATCAACAGCACCCCCCAGCTCCCCAGGTACTATTCAACATCCCGGATATGGCAGTGTCACGCCGTCTTGGGGTTGACTTGCCTGAAAGCAGAGAGTCACACCACACCAGCACTCCCGTCCACCCCGGAACGCACAGGTGGATCAGTGGCTGACTCCACACCAACTGGAGATTGGCAAAGTTGTTTCTGACAATGGAAGTAATTTGGTGGCGGCATTGAAATTGGGCAAGTTGACCCATGTGCCGTGCATGGCACATGTGTGTAATCTGATTGTACAACGCTTTGTGCATAAGTACCCAGGATTACAGGACGTCCTGAAGCAGGCCAGGAAGGTGTGTGGCCATTTCAGGTGTTCCTACACGGCCATGGCACACTTGTCAGATATCCAGAGGCGAAACAACCTGCCAGTGAGGCGCTTGATTTGCGACAGCCCGACACGTTGGAATTCAACACTCCTAATGTTCGACCGCCTGCTACAACAAGAAAAAGCTGTTAACGAGTATTTGTATGACCGGGGTGCTAGGACAGCCTCTGGGGAGCTGGGGATTTTTTGCCACGTTACTGGACGCTCATGCGCAATGCCTGTAGGCTCATGCGTCCTTTTGAGGAGGTGAAAAACCTAGTCAGTCGCACCGAAGGCACCATCAGCTACATCATACCATTTGTTTTCTTCCTGGAGCGTGCCCTGTGAAGAGTGCTGGATCAGGCCATAGATGAGCGTGAAGAGGAAGAGTTGTGGTCTCCATCACCACCAGAAACAGCCTTATCAGCATCGCTTGCTGGACCAGCGGCAACGCAGGAAGAGGATTGTGAGGAAGAGGAGTCAGAGGAGGAATGTGGCTTTGAGGAGGAGGAGGAAGACCAAGCACAACAGGCATCCCAGGCTGCTCGTTGTTGTCACCTATCTGGTACCCGTGGTGTTGTACGTGGCTGGGGGGAAGAAGATACCTTCAGTGACATCAGTGAGGATGAGGAACGGGACATGATTAGCTCGGCATCCAACCTTGTGCAAATGGGTTCTTTCATGCTGTCGTGCCTGTTGAGGGACCCTCGTATAAAAAAGCTGAAGAAGAACGACCTGTACTGGGTGTCAACGCTACTAGACACCCGGGATAAGCATAAAGTGACTGAAATGTTACCGAATTCCCGCAAGTCGGAAAGGATGGAGCAGTTCAAAAATAAATCAAAAAGTATGCTTTACACTGCGTATAAGAGTAATGTCACAGCACAATGGGAATCTAACAGGGGAAGAGATTAAAGTAATCCTCCTCCTCCCACGACCATGCCGGCAAGGACAGGACGCTTTCCAGACGTGTTGTTGATGGAGGACATGCAGACCTTTTTAACTCCTATGCATCGCCACAGCCCTTCGGGATCCAGCCTCAGAGAACGACTCAACCGACAGGTAGCAGACTACCTCGCATTAACTGCGGATCTCGACACTCTGAGGAGTGATGGACCCCTTGACTACTGGGTGTGCAGGCTTGACCTGTGGCCTGAGCTATCCCAATTTGCAATCGAACTTCTGGCCTGCCCCGCTTCAAGTGTCCTGTCAGAAAGGACCTTCAGTGCAGCAGGAGGTATTGTCACTGAGAAGAGAAGTCACCTAGGTCAAAAAAGTCTTGATTATCTCACCTTTATTCAAATGAATGAGGGATGGATCCCAAAGGGACTGACATTGGGCGATACATTCGAGTAAAAAATGCCTGATGAGATGAGCTGCTTTGGGCTAAAAATGGTACACACGCTGCTGTATTTTATCTTCGAATGCCGGATGACTTGCGTGACTTATCCGCCAACAACTAGGGTTCAAGCCGCAATGTTTTAGGGCACTTTCTAACTGTCAAACAAACATCAATTTTTCTGGCCGCTGCTACAATACCTAATTTTTCAGGCATGTGTACATGCCTAATTTTTCTGGCCTCTGGTGCTGCACTGTGGCTTCAAAACAAAAACCAAAAACAAGGCACATAACAGGGATTGAACTGCTAAGAATAGTACTACTTAACACACCACTCATATCTGGTGGCACAGTAGATTGCACGCGCAGTGCCCCAAATTTGAAGTAGGAGGACCCACCAAGCATCTTTTTCCTAAAAATTATCTCCGGGTTCTTAAAAACGATGCCATACCTGTACTCGATTGTGCAAAAGGAAGTCATGGCATATGTTTCTTTCATGCTGTTGTGCCTGTTGAGGGTCGGGGACCCTCGTATAAAAAAGCTGAAAGAGAACGAGGGTGTCCAAGCATCATTTTCCATCTCCCGGTTCCTAAAAATGATCTCCGGGTTCCTAAAATCGATGCCATACCTGTACTCGATTGTGCAAAAGGATGGCATATGTTGTCTTTCATGCTGTCGTGCCTGTTGAGGATTGGGGACCCTCGTATAAAAAGGCTGAAGGAGAACGACCTGTACTGGGTGTTCAAGCATCTTTTTCCATCTCCCGGTTCCGAAAATCCATGCCATATACAGGTCCCCTAATAGGGGACACCGCAGTGGAAGGTACCCGGACACAATTTCTTTGCATAAAAGGCAATCCCCGACCCCAACCTGTACTCGATTGTGCAAAAGGAAGTAACCTTACCATGGGTCCCAGACCAGACCGCACGTCTTTGTAATTCTCTGTCTGAGAAATTATATATCTATCAAAATATCTATTTATCTATCAAATCTATCTAACTATCAATCGTATCTATCAAATGTATATTGCATCTATTGATCTATGCAATTCTTATCTATCCAATTTATATTGCATCTATTAATCTATGTATCTATCTATCAAATCTATCTATCTCGTGACCGGACTGTTTTGTGACACTGACAGCCACTTGTGTTTTGGCCACATTTGAAGTAGGAGGACCAACCAAGCATCATTTTTCATCTCCCGCTTCCTAAAATCCATGCAATATACACCTCCCCTGGCGCCGCAACTGCCTCTGGGAACCTTACCATGGGTCCCAGACCGCACATCTTTTAATTCTCTGTCTGGGAAATTATATATCTATCAAATCAATCTATTTATCTATCAAATCTATCTAACTATCAATCGTATCTATCAAATGTATATTGCATCTATTGATCTATGTAATTCGTATCTATCCAATGTATATTGCATCTATTGATCTATGTAATCTATGTATCTATCTATCTATCTTGTGGCCGGACTGTTTTGTGACACTGACAGCCACTTGTGTTTCGGCCAAATTTGAAGTAGGAGGACCGACCAAGCATCTTTTTCCATCTCACGCTTCCTAAAATCCATGCCATATACACCTCCCCCGATAGGGGGAGTAACAGGTATTAAACTGCTAAGAATAGTACTACTGACACACCACTCATATCTGGTGGCCCAATAGATTTCACGGGCAGTGCCCAAAATTTGAAGCAGGAGGACCGACCAAGCATCTTTTTCCATCTCCCGCTTCCTAAAATCCATGCCATATACACGTCCCCTGGCACCGCAACTGCCTCTGGGAACCTTACCATGGGTCACAGCCCGCACGTCTTGTAATTCTCTGTCTGTGAAACTATATATCAATCAAATCTATTTATCTATCAAATCTATCTAACTATCATTTGTATCTATCAAATGTATATTGCATCTATTGATCTATGTAATTTGTATCTATCAAATGTAGATTGCATCTATTGATCTATGTAATTCGTATCTATCAAATGTATATTGCATCTATTGATTGATGTAATTCGTATCTATCAAATGTATATTGCATCTATTGTAAAAGGAAAACCAAATAAAGTTCTGAATAAAGGATATGTCTGTGTCCTCTGGATGAGTTTTTCAGCTTGTTAGCATTCCTCAGTGAGATCCCATAAAAAAGGAAACAGAAAATTGCAACATAGTGTGAATCTGTAATGGCACTTTGAGGAAGTAGTTGTTTTGTAACAAATGACTACTCACATTTGTTGGAGCTTTCCACTAAGCTCAAGGATATGCGCACTCCCACTTTATACTGATGGGAAAACAGTACACTAGGCAAAACTTGGATACAAATTTATTTTAAAATATATAAAAGCGTCACATAAGCCTTGATAACACCACAATGTAAGGGTACAAAAGCAGATATGCTGTAATAAATGCTTCAAATCGCCAAACTTGCAAAGAGGTAAATGGATCAGCAGGAGTGTGACCGCCGAAACCAAAACCTCTTTAGTAGCAAGACAGTAGCGCTAAGCCCCCAGGTGTCCTGGCTAGTGTAGAGACGTGATAAAACTCAATATAGAACAGTTCAGTTCCGACGTACGTTTCGCAGGTATGCTTTGTCAAGGAATGTTTGTGCGCATGTCCAAGAGTCCTTTTAAACAATCCATTGATGAGTTTCTGCCAGGTTTGTAGTTCCATCCTCCATTTTGGAAGTTGGCATTTAGGTAATTTGTCATTAAACAACTAGTATGTTTTTCAGCTTCTTTCAGTTTTATACATTTTGTTGATATATGCATAGATGTTAAGATGGATAACCAGAATTGGTAAATTATGCATTATAATGTTATAGCATTATACATATATGCAAAACTTCAAAAAACATAATCACATTGTGCCTGCAATTGGTGTCTATACTGATGGTAGCTCTAACTTGGAATTATAGTCAAACCAAGGTAGAATTTTTAGACCTTGAAATATACATTGAGAATGAAATGTTGAAGTCGAAAAACTTTTTTAAGAGCATAGACGTAAACAATTACATAAGCCTCGAAAGTTGTCATCAAAAACATTGGCTTAAAAATGTCCCTAAAGGTCAATTCGTCCGACTGAGACGTAATTGTAAAGAACAAGATATGTATAAGGTTCAATCTCAAATCCTAAAAAAACGTTTTTTAGAGAAAAATTATCCAGCTAATTTTCTAGATGAAAAAATAGAAGAAGTAACCAACATGGACAGGTCAGATTTATTAAAATATAAAATCAAAAATAAGAAATTCACTGATGATAAACTAGCAAATAGACTTATCTTCCAACATAGCACTCAGAGTGGAGAACTTAGGAACATCATACAAAAACACTGGGGAATCCTCACAAGAGATGCAGCATTAAATGAATTTTTAGGCGATGGACCTAACATAATTTTTAGAAAGGTTCCCAACCTTAAATTTCAACTATCCCAATGTATTAAAGAAGTAGACAACAACAAAGTAAAAAATTGGTTGCTACCATCTGAAATGGGTTTTAGAAAGTGTCAATTCTGCAATGCTTGCAAATTTATGAAAAAAACTCCAAAATTCTGTAAAAAATTCTTTTCTGGAGATAACAAAAGGGAGTACAGTATAGATCAATTTATTACTTGCAATAGCAAAAACGTAATTTACATGTTACGATGCTCATGCAATTTAATCTATATAGGGCGTACCTCTAGACTTCTGAAAATTAGGATGAATGAGCATATTTACAATATTGAAAAGGGTTATGCTAATCATACAGTATCGTCTCACTTTGATAAAAAGCACAATAGAAATGTAAAGGATTTGGAATTTCTGGGCATTAGGAAATTAGAACTGAATTGGAAGGGAGGAGACACACAGAATAGATTGGGACAATTGGAAATGAAGTGGATCCATATTATGGATAGCTTGATACCCAATGGTCTTAATAAAGATTTTGAAATCCATCACTTTTTGTGAAAGTTATTTATAAGTACAGCTACGAAGGCTATAAAATCTATATATGTCTTGTTTTATTTTTTTTTATTTTTTTTATTTTTTTAAATTTATAATATATATATATATATATATTTTTAAAAAAAGAAAAAGAGAGGGAAGGGAGAAAAGAAAAAAAAAAAAAAGAAAAAAAAAAAAATTTAATTTTTTTTTTAAGTTTTAATATTTTTTTATTTTATTTTTATTTTTATTTTTTATATATATATATATATATATATATTTTTTATTATTATTATTATTATTATATTTTTTTTATTATTATTATTTTTTTTTTTTATTTATTTATTTATTTTTTTTTTTTCTCTCTTTGTCCACACTCATATTGTCAGTGCTAGGTAGTTTTAGAATGTTTCACAAACTTATTTTCAATATATGGAACCCCAAATGTAAAATTAAACACATAGTTAGAAACAGTAACCTCAACATCCTATCATAACTTTTCAGCGCAAACACATACAAGTACAATATATGTTTTTAAACATGCCACATGCTAACAAATAAAATCTATTTTTGAAAACATTACGATACAACTAGGTTTATAATAAGGCTAGTAGTTTAATTATGGTCCATAGGACATATAGTCAGTAACATCACTTAAACTAAAAAAGATATAACTAATACCTTCACAATAAGGGGTTAAAAAAAAAAAAAAAAACCACAACAAATACCTACATATACCATCAGTATAGACACCAATTGCAGGCACAATGTGATTATGTTTTTTGAAGTTTTGCATATATGTATAATGCTATAACATTATAATGCATAATTTACCAATTCTGGTTATCCATCTTAACATCTATGCATATATCAACAAAATGTATAAAACTGAAAGAAGCTGAAAAACATACTAGTTGTTTAATGACAAATTACCTAAATGCCAACTTCCAAAATGGAGGATGGAACTACAAACCTGGCAGAAACTCATCAATGGATTGTTTAAAAGGACTCTTGGACATGCGCACAAACATTCCTTGACAAAGCATACCTGCGAAACGTACGTCGGAACTGAACTGTTCTATATTGAGTTTTATCACGTCTCTACACTAGCCAGGACACCTGGGGGCTTAGCGCTACTGTCTTGCTACTAAAGAGGTTTTGGTTTCGGCGGTCACACTCCTGCTGATCCATTTACCTCTTTGCAAGTTTGGCGATTTGAAGCATTTATTACAGCATATCTGCTTTTGTACCCTTACATTGTGGTGTTATCAAGGCTTATGTGACGCTTTTATATATTTTAAAATAAATTTGTATCCAAGTTTTGCCTAGTGTACTGTTTTCCCATCAGTATAAAGTGGGAGTGCGCATATCCTTGAGCTTAGTGGAAAGCTCCAACAAATGTGAGTAGTCATTTGTTACAAAACAACTACTTCCTCAAAGTGCCATTACAGATTCACACTATGTTGCAATTTTCTGTTTCCTTTTTTATGGGATCTCACTGAGGAATGCTAACAAGCTGAAAAACTCATCCAGAGGACACAGACATATCCTTTATTCAGAACTTTATTTGGTTTTCCTTTTATGATTTTTGTTATCACATTTATTTCACATTTTTTTGTTTCTTTGTGATATTTGGTATATTTATTGTAATATTGCATCTATTGATCTATGTAATCTATGTATCTATCTATCTATCTATCTATCTATCAAATCTATCTATCTCGTGGCCGGACTGTTTTGTGACAGACACTTGTGTTTCGGCCAAATTTGCCCCAAATTTGAAGCAGGAGGACCGACCGAGCATCTTTTTCCATCTTCCGGTTACGAAAATCCATGCCATATACACGTCCCCTGGCGCCGCAACTGCCTCTGGGAACCTTACCATGGGTCCCAGACTGCACATCTTGTAATTCTCTGTCTGGTGAAATTATATATCTATCAAATCTATCTATTTATCTGTCAAATCTATCTAACTATCATTCGTATCTATCAAATGTATATTGCATCTATTGATCTATGTAATTCGTATCTATCAAATGTATATTGCATCTATTGATCTATGTAATTCATATCTATCAAATGTATATTGCATCTATTGATCTATGTATCTATCTATCAAATCTATCTATCTGGTGGATTGTTTGCGGTGCGTTACACGGGGAGTTTGGTCTGTCACTGTGAAGCGGGCGTAACCCTTACACTACCTGATCGATACAACATCATAGCTGATGTTTTTATGCCCTTTATGGCTTAAAACCAGAGTCTGCATCAACTATGTAATTTTCCGTGGGAGTTTTGCCATGGATCCCCCTCCGGCATGCCACAGTCCAGGTGTTAGTCCCCTTGAAACAACTTTTCCATCACTATTGTGGCCAGAAAGAGTCCCTGTTGGTTTTAAAGTTCGCCTGCCTATTGAAGTCAATGGCGGATCGCCGGTTCACGAACAGTTGCGGAAGTTCGAGTCCGCCGTTCGTGAACCGAAATTTTTAGGTTTGCGACATCACTACCGCTATGTAGCAGAGAAGAAGTGATTTAGCAGGAGCCCATCCAAATAACTAGACATACTAGCATTCAGGTGGAACAAGAACTGCATTTTTTGGAAAACACACTCCTTTTAATCACAAAGCTCATCTTGATAAGACACTGGACGATCCCTCAATTTTCCCACCATTCCCGCCCCTCCAGACAGGCTGGCGCCTCCATAGCAGCCACAGAATCCCAGTGGTGGTGGTTTTGGTGTAATCCCAGGGTGTCATTTTAAAGCTCTCTGTCCCCAGATGCCACAGTCCAAAAAGCGACGTGATTCGTTAGTGGGGACCGGAGATACAGTCCGTTGAAGTTATGGGGGTAGGATTGTTCCCAAAGGAGCTCCCCTCTGGTAATTCCCCCACCTCTTGTCCCCCCTAGGGGCTGCTGGAGCGACCAGGGGTAAAGTCAGTAGGTGTCCTGCTGTTCTGTGGCTGAGAGGGAGTTACAGGAGCCTGGCCAGCCTGAGAGGGGTTAGGCAGGTGTCTGTTGTCATGGTGGTCAACCAGGAGTTCCAGGAGCCAGGCCAGCCCAGCAGGGTTTTTCCAATCAGAGACCAGCTCTTCTCTGACAAAGTACTCATCACCAAATAAATGAAACAAAAGGTCTGGATCGTATATGCTCTCCAGAGCCCAAATCTGCCTGGCACAGCATGGCAAAACAGTAGATAGCAAGAGACAGCAAGATCCTGCTAGCCATGAAAGGGGCAAATCTGGTGTAACAAGGAGTCAGGCAGGCAGTAGGGGGGTGGGGGCAGCCTTGACTGTCTGGTATCCGTGACATCTCCCCCCCTCCAGTTCAGCAGACCCGGCTAGACCCTTAATGGGTTGGCCTGGGACTGTCCAATGGTGGCCCTCAACTTCTCGGTTGCTGGGGGAGATTATCCCATCTCTCCTGGGCTTGTGGCATCCTGGGGGGTGTTGGAGCTACATGCCATCACACTCTCTGAATACCATAAAGTGCAAAGGATTCCCAGGGGGCTAAGGATGTCTACCTGTCCCACTTTATTTGCAGACCGTAAGGAGTATACTGACAAGTTTGAAAGTATTTTAAACAAATGCTCCTTTGATATAATTACATGGACAGTAGAATATGCCCAACAAGAAATAGAGAAATACAAGGGAACCATTAGCAAACAGAAAGAAGAAATGGTGAAGAAAATACCTTTAGATGAGTACAAAAAATTGGTGATGGAGGTAGAAAAATCCGTTAACGATTATAAGAAGCAATTGGAGAGTCGGAAGCATCTCAAGTTCATCAGGGATGAGCAGGATTATTGCCATGGGTTGGTCTATAGGTGGCGACAGAACACAGGCACTGGTAGGGGCTTCAATTACAGACCAAGGGAGCAAAAACGTCAGGCCACACGAAAATCTACCCCGGAGGAAGGTCACAGTGGCTCCGAATCATCGGTGAGTTTTTTAACAGAAGACTCCGACATCGATGCCACCGGGCCGGTAGGAAGCACAAGAGAAAGCCTACTGTGCCAGCCGATGACGTCAGAGCGACAGCGCCCGCGACGGACGCGCGGAAATCAGCGAGGACATTATCGCTACTAGTTCCAGAGAAGGCACTCAGCATGGATGTCATGACGGAAGACGCTATTGGGCACAGACGCTCCTCACAAATGGATGGCATAAATGAATATGGGGTAAGAGAGGCGAAAAAACTTTCTGATAAAATGTATGCAGTTTGTTCCTATGTGAGAGTGGCTGACTCCAATGACCGACTGAGTTGCCTTGGTATAACTAGTGAGCATGGAGAAAAAATATCTGATCTAAGCTTGTTAGATGCTCCAAAATATGACCGGACCTGTAATCCTATAGACCAAAATCCTGTAATAGAGACTATGGATGTATGTACGAAGGGTATAAATGAAGGATCCCACTTTGCCCTGAGGGATATAGCTGTTACAAACGGACTAGCTCTCAAACAGGGGATCTGCACAGAACTCTCATTTGTAAATGTGGACTGTAACACTAATACCACTATTGCATTTAATGATTCACAGAATAGATATGAAATGTCTAATGTTGCAAAGGTTGATGCACAAGTTGATTCACATATTGTTTTTAAAGGTTTAAGTAAATCATTACACGATATCACACACCAGAATTCACATTATAACACACAGCACATAGAAGAAAATTTAATTTTTAATTTGTCTAATTTGAAAATGACAAAGGAGCAAGAAACAGCTCTAAATAAAGGATTATCCTATTGCCTAGAGAATTATTGTGATGAATTTAAAATTCAACAAGATCTACAGAGGTTCTTTAGGAAACTGAGGCTAAAGATTTATTTCTCTATGCAAAGGGATAACATAAATGACACCAACACAATTAACAAAATGAAGTTTAATGACACTAGGCACTTTGGTCTATCTAAAAAAAGCACTTTCTCACCAGCATCTACACATAGTGCAGCCACATATGTTAGTCTTGTGCAGAGAGAAGTAGACAACTTATTTAAAAGGGAGAAAAAAAGAAAATTGGTGCAAAGAAATAGGAAACACAACAAAGAGGATATGTCAGCCATTAGATCTCTGAGAGAGAATAAAAACATAATCATTAAAGAGGCCGACAAGGGCGGGGCCATTGTGATTTTAAATAAATCTGACTATATAGATGAGATCAACAGGCAACTAAAAGATACCCAGGTTTATGAAATACTGACTAGAGATCCCACCATACAGATTAACAAAGGGATAAATAACATCTTAACTCTGGCTACACAAAGAGATATTATAACTGACAAGTTTAAGGAGGCCTTATATGTAACAGATCCAATTAGGCCAGTAATATATGTATTACCAAAGGTACATAAATCCTTAAAGAATCCCCCAGGTCGCCCTATTGTGGCAGGGATGGGTTCAGTATTTTCTAATATTTCCACCTTCTTGGATAAAGTATTGCAGCCCTTAGTCAAGAACACTACATCTTACATCAGGGACACTAATGATTTTTTGGCTAAATTACAGGACTTAGGACATGTAGGTGATAAATGCATTTTGTTTTCATTAGATGTCTCAAGCCTTTACACATCCATCAAACATACAACAGGGATCTCATCAGTGGAACATATGCTTAGATCTAGTAAGAGTTATACTGAGGCAGAGATTTGGTTTCTAATAGAACTTTTGTCTATCATTCTTTATCAGAATTATTTTCTATTTATGGATACATATTATTTACAGAAACAGGGTACAGCAATGGGCTCCAACGTTGCCCCCTCATACGCCAACATTTTCATGAATAGCTTTGAGGAATACTTTGTGTATCCTCATGGCTTGTTCCAGCTCTATGGTGCCTCCTGGTGGAGGTACATTGATGATGTGTTTGGAGTGTGGGGTGGCGACGTTGGTAGCCTATTGTCCTTTGTTGAAGATCTTAATAATTCTGTCAATGGATTAAAATTCACTTTAAATATGAGTGAAATTGGAATTGAGTTCCTAGACACCTATGTATACTTTAAGGATGGTTTCTTAAAAACAGATATCCATACAAAAGATACAGATAAAAACAATATATTGAAATATGGAAGTTATCATCCTGATAGTATCTTTAGGGCTATTCCAAAGAGCCAATTTTTAAGAGTCAAACGCATAGTGTCTGAGGAGAATAGATGTAAGCAAAGGTTGGAGGAGATGGCTGACAAATTTATCAATAGAGGGTACCCAATATCACTAATCAAGGAACAACTAGATGTAGTCAACAATAAAGAATTACCCAAAAGGTACAAAAGTAAAGAAACAGATTGTCTAGTGTTTGTAACACAGTTCAATGAATTCAGTCAGAAGATCAATGGTATTCTAAGAAAGCATTGGCACATCCTAAGGGACTGTAACCCTCAAGTGAATGAGTTTAAAGAAAATTTCATGACAGCATATAGAAGAAATAGAAGTATCAAAGACACCCTTGTACATTCAGATATAGGTAGTAACAGATTGAACATACAGAAGACTATAGGCCCTAGGAGGGATGGATGTTATCCCTGTTTGAACTGCAGTAATTGCAGTTCAATGATTAAAGGCAAATATTTCTCTCACCCCATAAATGGTAGAAAATACAAAATCAATAAATTTCTTACTTGCAGGTCATGTTACTGTATTTATTTGATCAAGTGTCCATGTGGTTTGATCTATTTGGGCGAGACCTGTAGAGAGGTAAGGGAGAGGATAACAGAACATAAGTCTAATATTAGATGCAAGAACAAAGAGGCTCCTGTTTCCTCTCACTTCCTCTCTATGGGTCATAACATCAGTCAGCTCAGATTCCAAATAATTGAACAGATTGATAGACCAAGAAGGGGGGGTAACAGAGAACATATACTAAAAACAAGAGAGATGTTTTGGATATACAAATTGGAAAGTCTAATACCTAAGGGTATGAATAAAGAATTCGATTGGAGTTTGTTTTACTAAATATTTGTCTTTCCAAAAACATCTCTATAGATAGGTAAATCTTCCCTTTCTAATGGGCTGAGTATTATGATACCTGCATTTTTTTAATTTAAAATAATTTTCTAATAACCCCTTTTAATGGGCTGAGTAAATTTAAGGGAAATGTTTAAAAATTATCTTTACATATAAAAATACTAAAGAGAAAAGAAAAAAATTATTTTCAAAATAGGCCTATAGTGTTCAAATTGACAGTAATTCACATAATCTCCAGCAGCAATTTTTTGAAAGTTATAAAATCAACTCTAAAATGAGAGAGTCCAAATTAACATTTAAATAACAAGTAAATAGTATCTGCATATCTGTATATTGTGTGTAATATTTCTTCTATTTTAATTTTGTACATATGATTTTATCTTTTAACATTGTTTGATACTTAAACCTTTTCAATGTGACTATTCAGAATGCTTTTTTACAATAGGAATATATATGTTAGATGGCCACAAGATGGCAGTGATACAATAATGAGTAGTCACATGACAACAGGTGAACAATTGACCAGGTGTAAAGTATTTAAATGATGAATCAGTGTATGTTCAGTATACATGACTAAGGACCTATAGCAGGTCTGAAACGTTGTATGTTTGTCTAAAGACCCCATATGAAGAAATAAAGGTTTTTTAACTATTGGCGGCTGGAACAAATCCTTTTTGCTACTTAAAGTACTCATCACCAAATAAATGAAACAAAAGGTCTGGATCGTATATGCTATCCAGAGCCCAAATCCGCCTGGCACAGCATGGCAAAACAGTAGATAGTAAGAGACAGCAAGATCCTGCTAGCCATGAAAGGGGCAAATCTGGTGTAACAAGGAGTCAGGCAGGCAGTAGGGGGGTGGGGGCAGCCTTGACTGTCTGGTATCCGTGACATCTCCCCCCCTCCAGTTCAGCAGACCCGGCTAGACCCTTAATGGGTTGGCCTGGGACTGTCCAATGGTGGCCCTCAACTTCTCGGTTGCTGGGGGAGATTATCCCATCTCTCCTGGGCTTGTGGCATCCTGGGGGGTTCCTGCTGGCGTTTATCCCCTGTGCCCACAAACAAAATAATTGCCTGTTTCCCAGCTGTATTGCCACCCCAGACTGGAGGGTGAGGTTGCTCCTTGGTGGGGCAGGCAAGACTCGGGTGCCCAAACTTGTGGCACCAACTGCAGGGCCGGGTCTGCCCTGGGCCCAATGTCATGTCTGCCCCCTGTGGGAAATCCTCCTGGGTGGAAAAAGGGTAGAGATCATGCCCAGTTACTGGGGAGAAAGACTGGCTGTTTCTTCTCATCGAAAGGGGATCTGCCATTTAGAAGGGAGGACAGCTACCTCTGCTCCCGGAGGAACTGTGCTGCCGCTGAGGAGGGAGTCCGGCTGTCTCTGCTCCCTGCAAGGGGCTCTGCCACTGGGGAGGGAGACTGACTGTCTCACCTCACAGGAAGGAGTACCAGGAGCCCGGCCAGCCTCAGAGGGGTTAGACGGGTGTCTGTTGTCACAGTGGCTGACCGGGAGATCCAGGAGCCTGGCCAGCACAGGAGGGGAAATCCTCCTGGGCGGAAAAAGGGTAGAAAGGGTAGAGATTATGCCCAGTTACTAGGGAGAGAGACTGGCTGTCTCTTCCCCTGGGAAGGAGGATCTGCCACTGGGGAGGGAGGCCAGCTAACTCTGCTCCCTGAGGAACTGTACTGCCGCTGGGGAGGGAGACCGGCTGTCTCCGCTCCCTGGAAGGGGTTCTGCTGCTGGGGAGAGTTAACAACATCCGTCTCTCCCTGCAAGGGGTTCTGCCTATGGGGAGGGAGGATGACTACCTCCACTACACCAGCCATGGACACATTTGCATAGTGTACCCTAGAAGGGCCCTGTAGCTGTCATCAAGCACCATCTCATCCTGGAAAAGTCCATCTAATTCGGACATCCATTCCTCCCTGGGCTGTACTCACAGGCAAGGTACTCATAACTTCCACTGGAGCCAGTAATCTTCATAATCAGAGGGGAGGTTAGTTACTTGATAGCCCTGCTCTGGTTGAAGAGCCTCCCTCCTGAGTCGCCGGCAGACAAGGTCCCTCTGTGCCAGCAGGTACCAATACGAACTAGGACCGTCCAGCTGGGCCAGCGCCTCCTTTACTTTCCTTAGGAGCTCGGCTCCCATAGTTACTGGCTACTGTGGCATGTCTCCTCGGTCAGCAGAAATTGTGTGAAAGAAGCAGATCCCACCGCTGCCAGCCAATGTGATGGATACCCCACGACTACCCCGGCTGGGTAGCTCCGCCAAACGGGTCCTGCTTCCTCCCTGCCGGCTGCAGCTATGTAGCTGGCAAGTGACCTGTAGCAACCCCTAATGCTGAACAGCACCAGTATTCAGGGTCCCACCCTGTGGCAGACTCCGGCTACCCCGACTAGGTAGCTCTGCCAGAGGGTCCTTCCTCTCCCAGACAAGGGGTCGCTATGTAGCAGAGAAGAAGTGATTTAGCAGGAGCCCACTCAAATAACTAGACATACTAGCATTCAGGTGTAACAAGAACTGATTTTATTGGAAAACACACACTCCTTTTATACTCATGTTGATAAGACACTGGACAATCCCACAATTTTCCCACCATTTCCACCCCTCCAGACAGGCTGGCGCATCCATAGCAGCCACAGTTCCACAGAATCCAAGGGGTGGCAGTTTTGGGGTAATCCCATGGTGTCATTTTAAAGCTCTCAGTCTCCAGATGCCACATTCTAAAAAGCAGCTTGATTCATTACTGGGGACTGGAGATACAGTCTGTTGAAGTTATGGGGGTATGGTTGCCCAAAACCCCCGGTTCCCAAAGGAGCTCCCCTCCGGTAATTCCTCCACCTCTTGTCCACCCTAGGGGCTACCAATCCCCAAAAGAGTGGCATTCTGGGGCAAAGGGCCGCTGGAGCGACCAGGGGTAAAATCAGCAGGTGTCCTGCTTTTCTGTGTCTGACCAGGAGTTCCAGCCAACCTGAGAGGGGATAGGCGAGTATCCGTTGTCACGGTAGCTGAACGGGAGTTCCAGGAGCCCTGCCAGCCCAGGAGGGTTTCTCAGATCAGAAACGAGCTCTTCTCTGACAAAGTACTCATCACCAAATAAATTAAACAAAAGGTCTGGGAGATTGTGGTTGCTCCCTGGAGCCCAAATCCACTGAGGAATAGGAGGGAGTGAGGTGGTATGGGTTCAACTCTTGTGGCTTGCAACAGCATGTCAAAGCAGTAGAAAGCAAGAGACAACAAGATCCCGCTAGCCATGAAAGGGCCAAATCTGGTGTGACAAGGAGTCAGGCAGGCAGTAGGGGTGGGGGCAGCCTTGGCTGTCTGGTATCCATGACATTTGGTGTTTTGCGATACCTTATTTCAATAAAAACCTTTTTTCCACTTTCTAATAGGGTTGCCACCCGTCCGGGTTTCACCTGCAAAGTCTGGGTTTCAAATCATTTTGAGTTATGTGTCCGGGTTTCAGATAGGGTTGCCACCCGGACAGTGTAGGCTGCACACAGATCATCAGAAATCTGTTCACACTTTGTGTGTGAAGCAGATGCAGGAGGAAGGGGTGCGTTACTCATAAATCAAGCAGAAAGTCTACAGGGAGCAAAGGCAACTGTGAAGTCAGGAATTTCGGGTAATCTGAGCTGACTAACAGCAGCCAAACTTATCCATGTGCAGGCACCTTGGAACAGCAGTTATCTGTCACACACGGAGCCTCAATAAACTGATGTGGCAGAGAGGTCAGTGGCTGTTTAGAGTTAAATTACACAGATCAGTGTAGCATCCAGGGAGCTCTAGTGAAGTAATTGTCCTCTAAGTTACACAGTAGATCTTAGTCTGTTTACTAGAATCTGCATTACTTATACACTTTATTCTGAACAATAAAATATGTATCAGCAAAAAAATCTAAATAAAAATGTCTCAGCATTTACATAATGTTTTTAAAGCATTTCTTTGTTAATATAAAATGTTTTGTCATCAAGTTCAGTTTAAATCTTCCTGTATACCTGTCTTTCTGTCTGTGTATCTATCTATTTCTGTCTATTTGTCTTGCTCTCTGTCTCTCTGTAATCTGTCTATTATCTTCCTATATCGGTCTGTTGGTCTATCTGTTTGCAACTATTTACTAGTCTGTATCTATGTATATATCTGACTCTCTCTTTATGCATATCTTTTCTATCCATCTGTTTAAATGTCTGTATCTACCAATGTGTGTATGTGTGTATATATATATATATATATATATATATATATATATCTATATATATATATATATATATATATTATTTTATGAATATACCTTACTGTCATTCTGTCTACCAAACTGTATATATCTATCAATCATCTCTCTCTCATCTATCCTTGCTGTCTGTGTATTAAATTAAACATTATAACACTCAATCCTTTAATGACAGACCAAAAAATGGTAAAATATATTTTATTAAAGGGACACTCCGGTCAAAATTTAAATACACAGATGAATTACATCTTTGGATAGAAACATATTTGAAATAAACACGTATTGGCAAAAATGTTTCTAGTAAAAGTTATCACTATTTTAGTGATAATATTTTTCTCTGCACATGCATGTGTAGCATAGCTAGATACTCTCAGTGCACCAGCATTTTAAATACTGCAGCTGCTCATAGCACCAGTGGGTCTAGTATCATGTCAGCAATGAACAAATTGAGTCATTACCAGATGGTAAAATCACCTTAGGCTCTCTGAGCAAGTGCTGTGTTTAAAATGCTGGTGCACGGTGCATACTTAAATACAATTTTGAAACAACTATAACTTATTAGAAGCATTTTTTTCTAATACAGATATATTACAAAAATGCTTCTACTCAAAACTGAAATGCATACACGTGGATTCCAATTTTGGCTGGAATGTTCCTTTAAGGTAGTGTAAAGCCACACCCCTAACCACATCCTCAACCATGCTCATTTGTAAAGTGTCAGGGAATCGGCTGTGCAAAAGGTAGCAACCCTACTTTCTAAACATGCTAAAGGTTTCTTCCCTTGTGAATCGTTTCATGAGTTTTCAGACTACTCATTTGTGTCAAACATTTTTTTTTCTCCTGTGTGAATTCTCTCATGTTTTCTCAGAGTACTCTTTTCTGTAAAACTTTTTCCACACTCTGCACATGTGAAAGGCTTTTCTCTTGTGTGAAACCGTTCATGATATTTCAGATTACTCTTTTGTGCAAAACATTTTCCACAATCTGTACATGTGAAAGGCTTTTCTCCTGTGTGAATCCTTTCATGAGTTTTCAGATTACTCTTTTCTGTAAAACGTTTTCCACACTCTGTACATGTGAACAGCTTTTCCCCTGTATGACTCCTTTCATGCTTTTTCAGACCACTCTTTTGTTTAAAACTTTTTCCACACTCTGTACATGTGAAAGGTTTTTCCCCTGTGTGAATTCTCTCATGTTTTCTCAGAGTACTCTTTTCTGTAAAACTTTTTCCACACTCTGTACATGGGAAAGGTTTTTCTCCTGTGTGAATCCTTTCATGAGTTTTCAGACTACTCTTTTCTGTAAAACATTTTCCACACTCTGTACATGTGAAAGGCTTTTCTCTTGTGTGAAACCGTTCATGACTTTTCAGATTACTCTTGTTTGTAAAGCTTTTTCCACACTCTGTACATGTGAAAGGCTTTTCTCCTGTGTGAATCCTTTCATGAGTTTTCAGATTACTCTTTTCTGTAAAACGTTTTCCACACTCTGTACATGTGAACAGCGTTTCCCCTGTGTGACTCCTTTCATGCTTTTTCAGATCACTCTTTTGTTTAAAACTTTTTCCACACTCTGTACATGTGAAAGGTTTTTCTTGTGTGTGAGTCATTTCATGAGTTTTCAGATTAATAATTTGTGTAAATCTTTTCCCACACTCTGTACATGCGAAGGGTTTTTCTCCTGTGTGGCTCCTTTCATGAGTTTTCAGAGTACTCTTTTGTGTAAAGCTTTTTCCACACTCTGTACATGTGAAAGGCTTTTCCCCTGTGTGAATCATTTCATGAGTTTTCAGATTACTATTTTCTGTAAAACATTTTCCACACTCTGTACATGTGAAAGGCTTTTCTCCTGTGTGACTCCTTTCATGAGTTTTCAGCTGATCCATTAGTGTAAAACATTTGCCGCACTCTTTACATGTGAAAGGCTTTTCTCCTGTGTGAATCCTTTCATGAGTTTTCAGATTACTCTTTTCTGTAAAACGTTTTCCACACTCTGCACATGTAAACAGCTTTTCCCCTGTGTGACTCCTTTCATGCTTTTTCAGATCACTCTTTTGTGTAAAACGTTTTCCACACTCTGTACATGTGAAAGGTTTTTCTCGTGTGTGAATCATTTCATGAGTTTTCAGATTAATAATTTGTGTAAATCTTTTCCCACACTCTGTACATGCGAAGGGCTTTTCTCCTGTGTGGCTCCTTTCATGAGTTTTCAGAGTACTCTTTTGTGTAAAGCTTTTTCCACACTCTGTACATGTGAAAGGTTTTTCTCGTGTGTGAATCATTTCATGAGTTTTCAGATTAATAATTTGCGTAAATCTTTTTCCACACTCTGTACATGTGAAGGGTTTTTCTCCTGTGTGAATCCTTTCATGACTTTTCAGATGATCCATTTGTGTAAAACATTTGCCGCACTCTTTACATGTGAAAGGCTTTTCTCCTGTGTGAATCCTTTCATGAGTTTTCAGATTACTCTTTTCTGTAAAACGTTTTCCACACTCTGCACATGTAAACAGCTTTTCCCCTGTGTGACTCCTTTCATGCTTTTTCAGATCACTCTTTTGTGTAAAACTTTTTCCACACTCTGTACATGTGAAAGGCTTTTCTAGTGTGTGAATCATTTCATGAGTTTTCAGATTAATAATTTGTGTAAATCTTTTTCCACACTCTGTACATGTGAAGGGTTTTTCTCCTGTGTGAATCCTTTCATGACTTTTCAGATGATCAATTTGTGTAAAACATTTGACGCACTCAGTACATGTGTGTTGTTTCTCACCTGTGTGAATTTTGTGGTGTTCTAGTAGATGAGACTTCCATCTAAAGCTTTTTTCACATTCTGTAGATTTGAAAGGTTTCTCCTTTGTATGAATCATCTGGCTAGACTGTAGACTTTTCCCTTCTTTAATATGTTTTGAAAACTCAGTAAATGTGTGTGGTTTATCCTCTGGGATAATCATTTCACTAGATAAGTCAGAAATGTTGTCCTCTTGTTTGATGACTAAATTACTCTCTGTACATAATGATTGCTGACCAGTTCCTGCCAATTCACCATCTTCTTTAAATATCTGCTGTGATATTCCCAATCTTTGTGAATAGTCATTGGTGTGTAAGACTTTTGGAGTTTGCGGTATCATTCTGATGCTTCCTGTAGTGAAGGATGGATATGAACTATTCAAGTGTTTATCTACATAAAATAAATAGAATAAAGAAAAATAAGGTGTTTATTCTTTATAATATAATCCATCTCAATAAAAAACATTTTATATATATATATATATATATATATATTTAAATGTATTTACCTATAAATCACAAATTAAAAAAGGATGACATAGAATGTAAACATTACTACATCATAGTAAACTAAATTACTGATGAAAACAAGTTATAGGGCCCCATTAAACAAGGTGCGTGTGGATAATGTTCTCTGCCAGGGAACAAGTACATCTGTATTCTGGGCAAGAGAGGTGGCATCCACCATCCTCATTTATCATTGCACAAGCAACTGCACATACAGTCCTGCCCGGCTCATGCTCAGCGAGTGGGGTGAGAATATGATGTCTTAATCATCACAGACTAATGATATGTGTGAGATGTTTTGAGAGGGTAAGAAGCAGTGACCTTTTGATAATCTTTAGCTTTCGGCTGTGCTTGTTCTATTTATATAAACAGCCAAAAACTTTATTAGTTTAATAATACTCACTGTAAAATTAAGCACACAAATCAGTGGTGGTTCTGGGTGGGGAACACTGGGTGAGTTGTGGGTGTTTCACACATGGGAACAAGGAAGGTATAAGTGTAGTTATGGGTGTTCCATGAGCAAGGTCAGGGCAGGGGAAGGTGGAGTCACCGGTGTTCTGAGTAATGAACCAGGTCAGGGGGTGAGGTTAGGCACTTGTTTGACATGGTCTGTCTATACGGACAGAGGAGGGAGTAGTATTTTCTACCCTCTTCCTCAGCCCAATGGAGTTTGCTCCTTCTTTATAACGTCACTGATACAATTGTTCTTAAAGATACAGATATAAATATAATAGTTTAGATTTGTTTAATGAGTGATCTATTCTATTCTCCCAGTAATTAAGGTCAGCATAATATCTATTTTACTCACCTAACACATATGAGTTCATGCTTATAACGGGCTCCAATATCTGTGCTCAGGAAGAAGGTTCCCTTATTCACTCCAGTTACATCAATAGCTGATATCTCTCAGTGCTCTGGTTGTGTCTGTAAAAAGTATATTAAATGGTTTAAAGGGATAATAATATATAATGGTTCTCATTAACTGTACGTATGGTATAAATAAAGGCACACATAACAATTCATGTGATACAGATCAGCTGATTAGATTATTACATATGTGGTATTGATTCAGCACAAGCATTTAATACAGTTAGCTCTGTGTGTATTTTAATTGCCCCTTAAATATAAATCTTCCCAGATCTATACAACATAATGATAGAAATCTATTTAAGTGGGGCCATATCACAACTTTACAAATATATTATAATCTTTTTTTCTGGCATTTATATGAAACAATATTTTCTCTTGAAAGAAATGTTAAAAATCAGTTGTTTAAATATAAGTTAAATTGGATACTGCAGTATTGGTATTGTACTTCCTACTAATTTTCACTATCAGACATTTTGTCATGTGCTTCACCCCCAGTCCTTTAACTTCTCTTGGTCAATACTAAGTTTTCTTTAATTACACTACAAGGGTGTGTGGGAGAGATAGGCACTAAAATGTTCCGTTCAATTGTTTTTCTTGAATAGATTTAAGAAAAGAAAGAATTTGTGTTTACATAGAGTGATAATATAATGAGATGTTATTTTGGCAAATTCAGTCCATTTAAAAGGACCCTAAAATATAGAATTACAAAACCACAGATGCATAATAAAAATACAATGCAATAAAACTTACTATGAATTTACAAAGAGCAATAGATTGTTTGCTGATAAATGTAGTTCTGCACCTGTACCATGTGACAGCTATCAGCCAATAACAGACTCATATTTTTATATAATGTGAACTCCTGCATATGCTAAGTAGGAGCCGCTGCCTCAGGTCATTTAAAAGGCTGTGTACAATTTAATAATGAAAATAAATTACAAACAGCAAACAATTATTTCACATAAAAACTAAACCTAAAGGTGAAATTTCCCATACACTTTATAATATTTTATACACCGGTAAAACAAGTCATTAGAAACACATTAAAGGGACAGCAAAGTCACAATTACACTTTTATGATTAAAATTTAAACAACTTTCCAATTTCCTTCTATTATCAAATCTGCTTTATTAACTTGGGGACCTTTGTAACAAAGCATATAATGCACTATGGTGCGCTAGCTGCTGATTAGTGGCACATACAAGCCTCTTGTCATTGGCTCACCTTATGTGCTCAGCTAGCTCCCAGTAGTGCATTGCTGCTGCTTCAGTAAAGGATATCTAGAGACTGAAGCAAATATCACAATAGAAGTCAGTTGGAAAGTTGTAGAAAATGTATACGTTCTAATAATGAAAAACATTTGGGTTTTCTTGTTCTTTTAAGCGAAAACCACATTTACAGGACACTGTCCCTTTAAGTCTGTGATCATGTGACATAAACAGCAGCAGCTGATGGTGCAGAATACACTTACTAAGGTTTTTACTAACAACAAGAATCAGTCACAAATCAGTGGGATAAACGTTCTGATGATAAACAGGTGCAGCTAATAGAAATAAGAAATGTATTATAAAATAACCTCATTAGAAATAAAATAATATGCAGATCACAAGATATTTATGATTAGATCAGTAAATGTGATGAGACTGATACAACAGGGCCATAAGCTGAGTGGTATTTATTACTGGAGCAAATAGCAGCTTCACACTAATATTAAATGAAAATGGTTTATCTGGGCTCTACAGTTAATTATAAACCTATAGGGAAATACAGGATTCTAACTGTCTGATACTTAAAAATCTATTGCTCATTGGATAACAGAAACAACCCCACAAATGTATTATTGGACAAACCTCCTCAAGCTTCAAAATATGGTTTGGTTCGGCTACAAACATTCATTTTACAAACTGTTGTAAATCATTATGTATTACATTAGCCTTAATTAACACATGAAAAAATATAGAAAACAAATTAAATATGTACAGTTGAGTTTTTTATATATAAATTCAGTTTCTTATATGAAGTGAAATTGTTTATATTTAGTATAAAAAATACAGAACACTTTTCTCATCATTAAATAAAACACAACAGTGTGAGGCTAAAGATGTATGTCAGGATTTGCATATTACCGTTTAGGAGAAGCTCTGTATTATTATTATTATCAGGTATTTGTAGAGTGCCAACAGGTTCCGCAGAGTTGTAAGTATGAAGTCTCTCTGGTTCCTCCTGTGATATCACTGAGTGTTACACAGATATTTATACTAATGTGGGAGTGTCACCTTTTTCTGTGTGACTCACATGAGTACAACTTGTCAGTTGGAAGACAATGAGAGGGTCACACCTGGACTTTTGTTCTCATATAGATGTCTATTGTCCCCTCTGGTGTCACATGAATACAGAGTCCCTGCCTCCCCCTCAGGGTGTGATTATCATATGGATAAGTAAGGAGGAAACAAACTTTATTTAAATGTGAGAGATTTTCTGTTGTGTCCTAAAATATCTCAGGATACAGCATTATATTATGTTTTTATTGATGGAAATTGTTATTTTAGCAGAACTTAGTTGAAAACAGATTTATAATATTAACATGTTATTAGACACATAAGATATACAGTACTGAGTATTTCAATATTAATAATTTGACCCTTATATTGTTTGTTCACTAACTGTATTATTTAATGTTTATTTTTCTAACCTTTTTAGCATATATATATATATATAAACAGTCAGGGTGGATTTACATTCACATCTCAAAAGAAACAGCAACTGACAGGAAAAAAAATTGTACCCAATATAGTAAAAATCCGTACTCACTGGACTTGTGTCAATTGTGATATTTATTATAGTGACGTTTCGGAGCAACATTGCCCCTTCTTCAGACCAACCAAATCAAGTGGGGAAAAAAAGAAATACATTCATAAGCCCCACCCCAACACAAAATTGCGCCATAAATGGTTGCCATAGTGATGGTGTATATTCAAAAAATCATCATTGGCATAATGTGGAACAAGTGACAATATAAATATATAAAAAAAATGTGACAATAATAAGCAATGTGCTCATATAGCAAAAACGGGCATAATAAAACACCTAAAATTAGGGTTGCCAGGTGTCCTTCCCAAAAATACCGAACACCCAAGAAAAAAAAACTGTGGGGGGGGGGGATTAGTTTGCGGTGAAATTTACTGAAAACGAGATATATATATATATATATATATATATATATATATACACACTGTATACGTCACATACAAAAAATGACTCATGTTACAATACATAGATAGTTGTGTGTGTATATATATATATATATATATATATATATATATATATATAATATACATATAAATACAGTATAAATGTGTGTGTGTATATATAGAGTGTAATTGGTTACAGTTATCTGTATTTTATTTGATTGGCTCATTGTACAGCGTGTGATTGATTACAGTGACACACCTACATCTGTATTTGATTGGCTCATTAAATAAATATATATATATATATATATATATAAATGTATATGTGTGTGTGTGTGTGTGTGTGTGTATATAATATATATATATATATATATATATATATGTGTGTGTGTGTGTGTGTGTATATAATATATATATATATATATATATATATATATATATGTGTGTGTGTGTGTGTGTATATATATATATATATATATATATGTATTTAATAATATATGTATAATATAATAATATTATGTACGTATATATATATATATATATATATATATATATATATATATAATTTTCTGTTGGGTGATGGTGGTGATATAATAACAATTATTAAAAAAGACAGAGTGACATACCTCATTGTTTTATTAATGTAACAGGCTCAGCTAACTGTCTCACTGTCTGAGTTACTCTCAGTCCCTCCCTGGCTGCTGCTTCATCAATGGATTTAGATTATTTATGAACTTGAATGAGACTGGTATACACTGTTAAATAACAATCAGTCACTCACTGTCACACACAAAGTGACAAAGTCTATTCCCAATTTCTCTTGGCTGGGCAGTGGGCACGCACTATTTAATTTCTTGCTGAGTCAGAGAAAACCTCACTATCCTAATCAGTCACTCTGCGCAGCATACACTGAGCGGGTCTTCTCTTCTTGCTAGTTGATATCAGACTGACGTGACGTCACGCTCACGTGACCCGCGTGATCACGTGACGACGTCGGTCCGACACAGGCCACGCCCACAGCAAGACTGCCGTTATTACACTTACAGGAGACACTGGCAGATGGGTGCATGTGCAGCCTGGCAGGCAGCGCAGAGGGTCTGACTGCAACTCCGGCTCTGCACACTGTCAGCCTGGATCAGAAAGATGATGATCCGATCAGCTGAGCAGAGCCTGAGTTGACAGTGACACAGGCTAACCTACAGGGGCTGGGCTTGTTGGGTAAAGCAGGTCACAGTAGAAAAAATTTAAAGAAAACTACCAAAGGCTATGTCCGGTTTTGTAAAAATAAAATTACCGGGCAGTAGCCTGAAATACCGGACAGTCCGGTCTAATAACGGACACCTGGCAATCCTACCTAAAATGGATCCTGCATCACCTAGATTAAAAACACAGTACAGTACACATATAAATTGCTGTACTCTGCAACTAACTGTGTGCTTTTGTTATTAGTCACTGTCAGGTAGATTACAGGTTTTGCGCTATAGAGGGTATTTAACGAACGCAACAAAAGTTGCGTTATTTCACCCTCCATAGCGCTGCCATTACGAGTTTTGAAAAAGCCGGCTTGTGCGAGCGATATGGTTGCATTGAGCTCCATACCGCACAAAATACAAGCGCTACTTTGACGTGCATCATAGATACCAATGGGGAAAGCGTGTTAAAAAAAAAAAAAATGACACCTGCGATCGCGGAATGAAAAGCTCTGTATCGCAGCCCCATTGATGTCTATGGGGAAAAAATGTTACATTTAAACCTAACACCCTAACATAAACCCTAAGTCTAAACACCCCTAATCTGCTGCCCCAGACATCACCTACACCTACATAATGTTATTAACCCCTAATCCACCGCTCCTGATATCGCTGCCACCAAAATAAATCTATTAACCCCTAATCTGACGCTCCCGATATCGCCGCCACTATACTAAAGTTATTTACCCCCGATTCCTATGCACCCCAACATCGCCCACACTATAACAAAGATATTAACCCCTATTCCGCCGCTCCCCGATATCGCTGCCACCAAATAAAGCCAATAACCCTTAAACCTATGGCCTTCCACATGACTACCACTAAATAAACCTATTAACCAACCCCTAAACTACCAGCCCCCCCCACATCGTAACAAACTAAATTAAACTAATAACCCCTAAACCTAACCCTAACACCCCCTAACTTTAACATAATAAAAATAGACCTAAATTAGCGTTACAATTATTAATTAAATAATATCTATTTAAAACTAAATACATACTTACCTGTAAAATAAAACCTAAGCTAGCTACAATATAACTAATAGTTATATTGTAGCTAGCTTAGTTTTTATTTTTCAAAAACAAAAGGCAAATGAGGCACCGGATGTAAGCATAAAGAAACGTCCTTTATTGTAAAAGGTATACATGGAATTACACGGGTTATCAGCTTGAAAAACCCTTAGGGCAAAAGTGAAGTAGTGGTTCCCCACGTACCCTGACGCTGACGCGTTTCGGCTATTGCCGTAATCGTAGCTAAAGGGCTACAGCATTCACTTCTATATAAACTTAAAAGACACCTGTGATTGGTTAAAAAATATATGCTACATGACTAAAACACACCTCCACCAATAAACATTTGTATCTGCCCATTTTTGGATGTCAGCAATTTTACCTTGTAACATAAATCAAGTTTCAAAATCTAATGCACTTCTGGTATATATAGAAGTCTAATAGAACTGAAATAGCCTCAAAGTTTTAAATGGACTTAGCCTAGGCTATGACGGTTTACATATAATCTATATTGTCATATATCTATATATATCCTATTTGACTTATATCTAATTGAGGTTTAAATGTTATGTTGTAAATAAATGTAAACTTCATTTGTAAGTGAATGAACACTGGAAGGACCGATTATGGGAACCAATTGGAGAAACCGATTGTGGGAACTGATAGGAGAAACAGGAATGTAGGATGAAAATATCCAATGTTCTGGATACACAGGCTAACACCAGAAGTTAATCAGATCAAATTCTGAATTAAACCCGGCGGGTACCCTAGTGTTCAACCTGTGTATCCAGAAAACCTCCCTCTTTAAAAGCAAGGTTTCTCTATCACCCCCCCCCCCCCCATTGTCAGAATTCACAACCTCAATGATAGTCCAAGAAAGTGTCTTGGGATCCTTACCATGTTTATCTCTAAAATGAATCACTAAGGGAGTGGTTAATTTACCTGTCTTGATGTCATTAATGTGTTACCTTATCCTAGTCCTGACCTGGCGGGTCATTTGACCTGTGTATTGAATATCACAAGAATCGCAGTTTAGCAAATAAATTGCATAGGTGGATCTGCACTTAAAAAGTGCCCTATGTGAAAATGTTTCGCCAGTATATGAGCTTCTGAACATATTGCCCAATCTGACATGTCCACATGTTATGCAATTGCTGTAACTGCATTTGTATACCCCCTTGTATCTAAGCCAGGAGGATTCACTAATCTCGTCCTGTTTTAATTGCGTTGGGGCTACAAAATTTCCTATAGTTTTTCCCCTTTTGAAAGCAAACCGGACTCCTTGCGAGGCGAACTGTACAAGATCATCATCCGCTTTCAGCATTGTCATATGTCTGCGTATGATGTTGCATATCTGATAGTATTGCCTACTAAACTGTGTGACAAAGGTTATCTGTTCAGATTCCCTGCCATATCCTGTTATTTTAGTCTTATCCTTGAGGAGACTCGATCTCTCAATCCCCTTTTTTTCCTCGCGGACTCTATCTATATCCTGTTTGGGGTAACCCCTCTCAAGGAATTTCCTGGATAGTTCCTTTTCATGTCTGGAATATTCACTATCACTGGTGCAATTTCTCTTCACCCTGGTGAACTGTCCCTTGAGTACAGACCTAAATACTTGTTTGGGGTGACTACTTTCAGCATGTAAAAGGGTGTTCCTTGTTATTGGTTTTCTATACAATTCAACCCTTACATTCTCCTCTCCCTCCCCATGGAGGGTGACATCTAGATAGTTAATGCTAGATGCCCCAAATTCATGGGTAAACTGAAGGTTGGCTTCATTGATGTTCAAATGCCCCACAAACTCCTGAGCTTTGTCCTTACTTCCTTCCCAAATGAAGAGCAAATCGTTTATATAGCGACGATAATAAACAATATTGGTTCTAAATTCATTATTGTCCCCAAAGATGTGGCACAGCTCCCACCAACTCATATATAGGTTGGCGTATGAGGGAGCAAATTTTGCCCCCATGGCCGTGCCACATCTCTGGAGATAAAAAATGCGCTCAAAAACCAAAAAATTGTGGGTAAGCAGGAATTCAGTAGTTCTAAGAACAAACTTGATAAACTCTTCATTGTGATCTGTAGATCTTCTGAGGAAAAAGGCAATGGCTTCCAAACCACAATCATGTGGGATGGACGAATATAATGCTTTAACGTCGACAGATAGCCAGCCATAGCTTTCTCTCCAGGGGATCACTTCAATTTCTTTGAGTAACTGTTTGGTATCTCTAAGGTGACTTAAGAGTTCCTCCACTAGGGGTTGTAAAAGTGAATCCAACCACTTTGATAGTGGTTCTAACATTGAGCCAATCCCACTGATGATGGGTCTACCTTCAACATTCTCCATGGACTTGTGTACCTTTGGCAGAAGGTTAAAGGTAGGAGTTCTGGGACTTTTGGTATATAAAAAATCACAAGCATCATCGTCCAGAAATCCTGCTTCTCTCCCATCATCAATGAGGTGTGAAAGTTCCTTTTGGAACCTGGTGGTAGGGTCAAAATCTAGTTTTGTGCACTGCTGGGGGTTGTCTAACTGTCGGAGAGCTTCATTAATGAAGAACTCTCTATTCATCAGTACAATAGACCCTCCCTTATCCGCTGCCCTTACCACCAGGTTCTTATTCTCACTTAAATGTTTAAGTGCGGTTCTCTCTTTGGTGTTAAGGTTACCCTGTGTCCCAAGTTTAGAGGTGTAAACCAGTTTGTTTAAATCATCCTCAACCCTACTCTGGAATTTTTCCAGAAGAGGACCCCTAGACTGAATGGGGTAAAACCTGGAAACACCCCTGAACCTGGGAAAACCAGCAACAGTGTGAGTAGATTCTGCATCTGCAATGTTACCTTCCCTCTGAAGTGACTCAAGATTTTCCACATCACAGCATTCTTCAAAAGTTAGATGTGATCTCACCATTTTAGTTGAATCTTCTTTAAAATTATTCTCCACGGGGTAAGATATATGACAATATAGATTATATGTAACCTGTCATAGACTAGGCTAAGTAGATTTAAAACTTTGAGGCTATTTCAGTTCTATTAGACTTCTATATATACCAGAAGTGCATTCGATTTTGAAACTTGATTTATGTTACAAGGTAAATGTGCTGACATCCAAAAATGGGCAGATACAAATGTTTATTGGTGGAGGTGTGTTTTAGTCACGTAGCATATATTTTTTAACCAATCACAGGTGTCTTTTAAGTTTATATAGAAGCGAATGCTGTAGCCCTTTAGCTACGATTACGGCAATAGCCGAAACGCGTCAGCGTCAGGGTACGTGGGGAACCACTACTCCACTTTTGCCCTAAGGGTTTTTCAAGCTGTTAACCCGTGTAATTCCATGTATACCTTATACAATAAAGGACGTTTCTTTATGCTTACATCCGGTGCCTCATTTGCCTTTTGTTTTTGAACTTTTACTGGATATGAATATCGCACGGATGACAGCTACTCAAACAAAGTAAGCAGCATATAATTTCCCCCGTGTGACACCAGCACCAAGGATTTAGAAGCAGTTGGCTCTTTCCAGTCTGTCCTGTCTACCCGCCCCCCATCGTGACGTCAAACATACCCGGATCCTGCACCGTCTCGACTTCACTACCGCCTGGAGCACATACGTATGCCGCGGGTGAGGAATCTGAGCCCTGGATTTCAAAAGGTGGATCCCCAAGATCATCACTAGTAAATATCAGCGTGTGACTAGGTGTGTAAATTTGTCGCCTTTACAACAGTGTTGGCTGTGGATTTCAGTGTGAGGATTTTTCAGGGGGCAGAGTGAAAGGAGTGTGCGCCACACAGGGGGACTTTGTGGAGGATATCATTTTAATATCAGTGACTTTTCAGCAGGTGCTGCCTACAATTTGGTTCTCTGTATAGTTTTTATTTTTATTTCACAGGCAAGTTTGTATTTATTTTAACTAGATAGACTAGTTAGTAAATAGTTATTAACTATTTACTAACTACCTAGTTAAAATAAATACAAATTTACCTGTGAAATAAAACCTAAGCTGCCTTACACTAAAACCTACCATTACAAAAAATAAAAAACACACCATTACAAAAAATAAAACACACTACAATTACAAAAAATAAATAAAAACCTACCATTACAAAAAATATCAAACGAAATTATCCAAAACAATACTAATTATTCCTATTCTAATAACCTGTTTAAAAAAACCCACCCCAAAATAAAAAAACTCTAATATTTAATAAACTACCTAGGGCCCTTAAAAGGGCCTTTTGTAGGGCATTACACTAAAGAAATCAGCTCTTTTTCTACAAAAGAAAAACAAACACACCCTAACAGTATACAAACCCCCTCAAACCCACAAAATAAAAATAAAGTCAAACCTAAAAAGGGCATTTGTATGGGCATTGCCATTAAAAGGGCATTCAGCTCTTTTGAGAAATGCCCAACCCCCAATCTTGAATGCTTGAACGATCTTCATCCCAGCGGCTCCATCTTCATCCGTCACGGGACCGGCATCTTCTTCATTCCTGCAGAGGCAGAGCGGTCCATGTGCGTAGGCGGAGGTGCAGGTGAAGGTCCAAGGCGGAGGTCCAAGGGGGAAGTAAATCGGTCTGACATGGCAGTCCTCTTCATGCGATCGTCCACCGCACACTGAGGATTGAAATGCAAGGTACCCCTTTTATACTGAGGGTACCATTGCATTTCTATTGGCTGAAAAATTTGAATCAGCCAATAGGAATAAGGGCTGCTAAAATCATATTGGCTGTTCAAATCAACATTAATTTATTCAGTATTAGTGAGTAGAGCCCCTAATGTGTATGAATACAGCCTATTCACTTACTCAAGGCTGCTACTTTATAACATGTGCAGCTAATAATTTCATGCTATTTTTATTAAAGTCATATTTAATATATATATTCCTCCATTTAATAACCATTATAAATTATTATTTTGATGACTTTTTATTTTTTTTCATTAATTAAATTGTGTGATTGAGTTTAATTATAAACTTTAAGTGAGAAAACTATTGTGTTTTATTAACCAATAGACTGAGCTACACAAAAACATATTTAAAAAAATGTTTTGTAAACAGCCCAAAAAATGCTATTGAAATGAGAAAGAAATGGGTTTTTAAAAAATCTAAGGTATTCGATAACTTTAAAAACTGCTGCTAAAATATAAGAGAAATAAAAAATGTTATAGTTTAGAATAACAGTGTTATATTGTCCCCATATCAGTCATGGGGTGTAAATTTCCTTTTCTTCTACAAGATATGACGAGTCCACGGATTTCATCCTTACTTGTGGGATATAATACCAAAGCTACAGGACACGGATGAAAGGGAGGGACAAGACAGGAACCTAAACAGAAGGCACCACTTCTTGAAGAATAGTGATGTCGCGAACAGTTCGCCGGAGAACAGTTCCCGGCGATCTTAGCTTGTTCGCGTTTGCTGCGGCAGGCGAACATATGTGATGTTCGATCCGCCCCTATTCGTCATCATTGAGTAAACTTTGACCCTGTATCTCTCAGTCTGCAGGCACATTTCAGCCAATCAGCAGCAGACACTCCCTCTCAGAGCCTCCCAGCTCCTGGGCAGCAGCCATTTTAGATTCATTATGATCCTGCATTCTTAGTGAGAGGAGGGATAGTGCTGCTGCTGGTGATTTTATAGGGAAATTGATAGCTAGGCTAGTGTATTCAGTGTCCACTACAGTCCTGAAGGACTCATCTGATCTCTGCTGTAAGGATAGCACCCCAAAAAACCCTTTTTAGGACTAGAACTTCAGCCCAAAAAGCCCTTTTTAGGGCTAGAACTTCAGTGGGTTTTTTTTTGTAATCTAATTGCATTTGCCTGCCTGTCAGCCTGTTTGTGAGGCTCACAGCATATACTGTGCCTACTTGCTCACTGCCACCACTCATATCTGGTGTAACATTAGTGTAAATTAAAAAAAAAAAAACTTTTACATCAGTTTGCTAGTGTAGTCTAATTTCATTTTCCATCAGGCCTGTGTGTCAGGCCCACAGCATATACTGTGATTAATTGCTCTGTGCCACCACTCATATCTGGTGTAACATTAGTGTAAATTTAATAAAAAAAACTTTTACATCAGTTTGCTAGTGTAATCTAATTTCATTTTCCGTCAGGCCCACAGCATATACTGTGATTAATTGCTCTGTGCCACCACTCATATCTGGTGTAACATTAGTGTAAATTTAATAAAAAAAACTTTTACATCAGTTTGCTAGTGTAATCTAATTTCATTTTCCGTCAGGCCCACAGCATATACTGTGATTAATTGCTCTGTGCCACCACTCATATCTGGTGTAACATTAGTGTAAATTTAATAAAAAAAACTTTTACATCAGTTTGCTAGTGTAATCTAATTTGATTTTCCGTCAGGCCCACAGCATATACTGTGATTAATTGCTCTGTGCCACCACTCATATCTGGTGTAACATTAGTGTAAATTTAATAAAAAAAACTTTTACATCAGTTTGCTAGTGTAATCTAATTTCATTTTCCGTCAGGCCCACAGCATATACTGTGATTAATTGCTCTGTGCCACCACTCATATCTGGTGTAACATTAGTGTAAATTTAAAAAAAAAAACTTTTACATCAGTTTGCTAGTGTAATCTAATTTCATTTTCCATCAGGCCTGTGTGTCAGGCCCACAGCATATACTGTGCCTAATTGCTCTGTTTTCAACCACTCATATCTGGTGTAAATTTAAAAAAAAAAAAACTTTTACATCAGTCTGCTAGTGTAATCTAATTTCAGTTGCCAGGCCAGCCTGCCACTGCCAGCCTCAGTGCCACCACTCATATCTGTTGTAACATTAGTGTAACTTTTTTTAAAAAATTTTTTACATCAGTCTGCTAGTGTTATTTAATTTTAGTTGCCAGGCCAGCCTGCCACTAGTACCAGCCTGTGTGTCAGGCTCCCAGCATAAACTGTGCCTACTTCCATCCTCAGTGCCACCACTCATATCTGTTGTAACATTAGTGTTTACATCAGTCTGCTATTAGTGTTATTTAATTGCAGTTGCCTGCCTGCCAGTGTGTGTGCCAGACCCACTTTCCAACTAGTGCCACCAATCATATTTGTTATAACAGTAGTGTAAATATTTATAAAAAAAAACTTTTTTGACTGTGAAACATCAGTCTGTCAGTGTAATCTAATTAAAGTTGCCTGCCTGCCAGCGTGTGTGCCAGGCCCACTTGCCAAGTTAGTGGCACCACTCATATTTGTTGTAACAGTGTTGTAAATATTTCAAAAAAACCTTTTTGACTGTGAAACATCAGTCTGTTAGTGCAATCAAATTGCAGTTGCCTGCCTGCCTGCCAGTGTGTGTGCCAGGCCCACTTGCCAACTAGTGCCACCAATCATATTTGTTATAACAGTATTGTAAATATTTTTTTAAAAAATTTTTTGACTGTGAAACATCAGTCAGCTAGTGTAATCTAATTGCAGTTGGCTGCCTGCCAGCGTGTGTGCCAAGCCCACTTGCCAACTAGTGCCACCAATCATATTTGCTATAACAGTAGTGTAAATATTTTTTTAAAAATTTGTTTTGACTGTGAAACATCAGTCTGCTAGTGCAATTGAATTGCAGTTGCCTGCCTGCCTGCCTGCCAGCGTGTGTGCCAGGCCCACTTGCCAACTAGTGCCACCAATCATATTTGTTATAACAGTATTATAAATATTTTAAAAAAACTTTTTTGACTGTGAAACATCAGTCAGCTAGTGTAATCTAATTGCAGTTGCCTGCATGCCTGCCAGCGTGTGTGCCAGGCCCACTTGCCAACTAGTGCCACCAATCATATTTGTTATAACAGTATTATAAATATTTTAAAAAAAACTTTTTGACTGTGAAACATCAGTCAGCTAGTGTAATCTAATTGAAGTTGCCTGCCTGCCAGCGTTTGTGCCACTCCCACTTGCCAACTAGTGCCACCAATCATATTTGTTGTAACAGTAGTGTAAATATTTTTTAAAAAAACTTTTTTGACTGTGAAACATCAGTCAGCTAGTGCAATCTAATTGCAGTTGCCTGCCTGCCAGTGTTTTTGCCAGGCCCACTTGCCAACTAGTGCCACCACTCATATTTGTTATAACAGTAGTGTAAATATTTAAAAAAACAAACTTGTTTGACTGTGAAACATCAGTCTGCTAGTGCAATCGAATTGCAGTTGCCTGTCTGCCAGTGTTTTTGCCAGGCCCACTTGCCAACTAGTGCCACCACTCATATTTGTTATAACAGTAGTGTAAATATTTAAAAAAACAAACTTTTTTGACTGTAAAACATCACTCAGCTAGTGTAATCTAATTGCAGTTGCCTGCCTGCCAGAGTGTGTGACAGGCCCACTTGCAAACTAGTGCCACCAATCATATTTGTTATAACAGTAGTGTAAATATTTAAAAAAAAAAAAATTTGACTGTGAAACATCAGTCTGCTAGTGTAATCTAATTGAAGATGCCTGCCTGCCAGCGTGTGTGCCAGGTCCACTTGCCAACTATTGCCACCAATCATATTTGTTGTAACAGTAGTGTAAATATTTTTTAAAAAAAAGTTTTTGGACTGTGAAACATCAGTCTGCTATTGTAATCTTATTGCATTTGCCTGCCTGCCAGCGTGTGTGCCAGGCCCACTTGCCAAGTTAGTGGCACCACTCATATTGGTTGTAACAGTAGTGTAAATATTTAAAAAATAAACATTTTTGACTGTGAAACATCAGTCTGCTTTTTTGTGTCAGGCTCACAGAGTATACTGTGCCCACTTGCCCAGTGCCACCACTCATATCTTGTTTAATAGTAGTGTAAGTGTACATTTAAAAAAAAAAAATGACAGGCAGAGGCAGGCCAACCCGCAGGTGCCGTCGTGGTCGTGGTGCTGTGATTCCCTTTGACCCTACAATAATGCACAGTGTTCAGAGGCCACATGCCATGAACGCAAAAAGTTCTAAAGAGGAACTAGTTGAATGGCTAACACAGGACACCCAATCTTCTTTAGCTTCCGCTCGTAACCTTGACGCACCATCAACATCCAGCTTCGCTTCGGGCACCTCTCAAGTGACAAGTGCCACTCGCCCACCTGCCGTCACCACCAACACTAGCACCACAGGCGCTTCACTTGATCTGTCAGAGGAGTTATTGACACATCAGTTGGAAGAAATGGGTGATGCGCAACCATCATTGACAGAGGATGTAGATAACAGTGATATGTCTCAGTCAGGCAGCATTACAGACATGGACGTACGGTGTGATGATGATGGTGATGTTGTACCCGCTGCTGCTTCCTTGTTGATTCTTGTTGATTTGTCAGATACAAGTGAAGCGGTTGATGATGATACGTCCGTGGATGTCACGTGGGTGCCCGCTAGAAGAGAAGAAGAACAGGGGGAAAGTTCAGATGGGGAGACAGAGAGGAGGAGACAAGTTGGAAGCAGGGGGAGGTCGTCGCAAGGAGCTAGTGGCACAGTCAGACAGCATGCATTGGCACCCGGGGTCAGCCAGACAGCACGCCAATCAACGCATGCTGTTGCCACCACCAGAATGCCGTCATCGCAGAGCTCAGCAGTGTGGCATTTTTTTTGTGTGTCTGCCTCTGACAACAGCGATGCCATTTGCAACCTGTGCCAAAAGAAACTGAGTTGTGGGAAGTCCAACACCCACCTAGGTACAACTGCTTTGCGAAGGCACATGGTTTCACATCACAAACGCCGATGGGATGAACACATGAGTAGAAGCAGCACACAAACTCAAAGCCGCCATCCTCCTCCTGGTCCAGCATCTTCAGCCACGTCAACCACTGCTGTCCTCCTTGCCCCCTCTCAACCATCCGCCACTCAGTCTCTCTTACGTAGCAGTTCCTGGTCATCTGCCCACAGTCAGGTGTCTGTCAAGGACATGTTTGAGTGTAAGAAGCCAATTTCCCAAAGTCACCCCCTTGCCCGGCGTCTGACAGCTGGCTTGTCTGAATTCTTAGCCCGCCAGCTTTTACCATACAAGCTGGTGGAGTCTGAGGCATTCAAAAAATTTGTATCTATTGGGACACCGCAGTGGAAGGTACCCGGCCGAAATTTCTTTTCACAAAAGGCAATCCCCAACCTGTACTCGATTGTGCAAAAGGAAGTAATGGCATGTCTGGCACACAGTGTTGGGGCAAGGGTCCATCTGACCACTGATAGCTGGTCTGCAAAGCATGGTCAGGGCAGGTATATCACCTACACTGCGCATTGGGTAAACCTGCTGACGGCTGACAAGCATGGAATGCGTGGCTCTGCAGAGGAATTGGTGACACCGCCACGACTTGCAGGCAGGCCTGCTGCTACCTCCTCTACTCCATCCTCTTCCATAACCTCTTCCTCAGCTGAGTCCTCTTCTGCTACTGCGTCTTGCTACACATCAACGGCACCCCCCCAGCTCCCCAGGTACTATTCAACATCCCGGATACGGCAGTGTCACGCCGTCTTGGGGTTGACTTGCCTGAAAGCAGAGAGTCACACCGCACCAGCACTCCTGTCCGCCCTGAACGCACAGGTGGATCAGTGGCTGACTCTGCACCAACTGGAGATTGGCAAAGTTGTTTCTGACAATGGAAGTAATTTGGTGACGGCATTGAAATTGGGCAAGTTGACCCATGTGTTGTGCATGGCACATGTGTGTAATCTGATTGTACAACGCTTTGTGCATAAGTACCCAGGCTTACAGGACGTCCTGAAGCAGGCCAGGAAGGTGTGTGGCCATTTCAGGCATTCCTACATGGCCATGGCGCACTTGTCAGATATCCAGCAGCGAAACAACATGCCAGTGAGGCGCTTGATTTGCGACAGCCCGACACGTTGGAATTCAACACTCCTAATGTTCGACCGCCTGCTACAAGTCGTGATGTTGTCTGACTGAAATCTGATGAACCTCAGGGTTGCTAACTGAGGCCAAGCTAGAAGAGCATTGAATATTGCTCTTAACTCCAGAATATTTATTGGGAGGAGTTTCTCCTCCTGAGTCCACGATCCCTGAGCCTTCAGGGAATTCCAGACTGCACCCCAAACTAGAAGGCTGGCATCTGTTGTTACAATTGTCCAATCTGGCCTGCGAAAGATCATACCTTTGGACAGATGGACCCGAGATAGCCACCAGAGAAGAGAATCTCTGGTCTCTTGATCCAGATTTAGCAGAGAGGACAAATCTGTGTAATCCCCATTCCACTGACTGAGCATGCATAGTTGCAGCGGTCTGAGATGTAGTCGCGCAAATGGCACTATGTCCATCACCGCTACCATCAAGCCAATTACTTCCATACACTGAGCCACCGAAGGGCGCGGAATAGAATGAAGAACACGGCAAGATTTTAGAAGCTTTGATAACCTGGATTCTGTCAGGTAAATCTTCATTTTTACAGAATCTATCAGAGTCCCTAGGAAGGAGACTCTTGTGAGTGGGGATAGAGAACTCTTTTCCTCGTTCACCTTCCACCCATGTGACCTGAGAAATGCCAGAACTATGTCCATATGTGACTTGGCAATCTTAAAGCTTGACGCCTGTATCAGGATGTCGTCCAGATAAGGGGCCACTGATATACCTCGCGGTCTTAGGACCGCCAGAAGCGATCCCAGAACCTTTGTAAAGATTCTTGGAGCTGTAGCTAACCCGAAGGGAAGAGCCACAAATTGGTAATGCCTGTCCAGAAAGGCAAACCTTAGGAACCGATGATGATCTTTGTGAATCGGTATGTGAAGGTAAGCATCCTTCAAATCCACTGTGGTCATGTACTGACCCTCCTTGATCATAGGTAGGATGGTCCGAATAGTTTCCATTTTGAACGATGGAAGTCTGAGGAATTTGTTTAAGATCTTTAGATCCAAAATGGGTCTGAAGGTTCCCTCTTTTTTGGGAACCACAAACAGATTTGAATAAAAACCCTGTCTCTGTTCCGACTGTGGAACTGGACAGATCACTCCCATAACTAGGAGGTCTTGCACACAGCGTAAGAATGCCTCTTTCTTTATCTGGTTTACAGATAATCTGGAAAGGTGAAATCTCCCTTGAGGAGGGGAAGCTTTGAAGTCCAGAAGATATCCCTGAGATATGATCTCCAACGCCCAGGGATCTTGAACATCTCTTGCCCACGCCTGGGCGAAGAGAGAAAGTCTGCCCCCTACTAGATCCGTTACCGGATAGGGGGCCATTCCTTCATGCTGTCTTAGAGGCAGCAGCAGGCTTTCTGGCCTGCTTGCCTTTGTTCCAGGACTGGTTAGGTTACCAGCCCGGCTTGGATTGAGCAAAAGTTCCCTCTTGTCTTGTAGCAGAGGAAGTTGATGCTGCACCTGCCTTGAAGTTTCGAAAGGCACGAAAATTAGACTGTTTGGCCTTTGATTTGGCCCTGTCTTGAGGAAGGGTATGACCCTTACCTCCAGTAATGTCAACAATAATTTCCTTCAAACCAGGCCCGAATAGGGTCTGCCCCTTGAAGGGAATGTTAAGTAATTTAGACTTTGAAGTCACGTCAGCTGACCAAGATTTAAGCCATAGCGCCCTACGCGCCTGGATGGCGAATCCAGAATTCTTAGCCGTTAGTTTAGTCAAATGAACAATGGCGTCAGAAACAAAAGAATTTGCTAGCTTAAGTGTTCTAAGCTTGTCAAGTATTTCAGTCAATGGAGTAGCTGTCCGAAAGGCCTCTTCCAGAGACTCAAACCAGAACGCCGCAGCAGCAGTGACAGGCGCAATGCATGCAAGGGGCTGCAGGATAAAACCTTGTTGAATAAACATTTTCTTAAGGTAACCTTCTAATTTTTTATCCATTGGATCTGAAAAAGCACAACTGTCCTCGACAGGGATAGTGGTATGCTTTGCTAAAGTAGAAACTGCTCCCTCCACCTTAGGGACCGTCTGCCATAAGTCCCGTGTGGTGGCGTCTATTGGAAACATTTTTCTAAAAATAGGAGGGGGGGAAAACGGCACACCGGGTCTATCCCACTCCTTATTAATGATTTCTGTAAACCTTTTAGGTATTGGAAAAACATCAGTACACACCGGCACTGCATAGTATTTATCCAGTCTACACAATTTCTCTGGTACTGCAATTGTGTCACAGTCATTCAGAGCAGCTAACACCTCCCCAAGCAATACACGGAGGTTCTCAAGCTTAAATTTAAAAGTTGAAAAATCTGAATCAGGTTTCCCCGAATCAGAAATGTCACCCACAGACTGAAGCTCTCCTTCCTCAGCTTCTGCATATTGTGACGCAGTATCAGACATGGGCCTTAAGGCATCTGCGCGCTCTGTACTACGTCTAACCCCAGAGCTATCGTGCTTTCCTCTGAATTCCGGCAGTCTGGCTAATACCGCTGACAGGGTATTATCCATGATTGCCGCCATGTCCTGCAAAGTAATCGCTATGGCCGTCTTTGATGTACTTGGCGCCATTTTAGCGTGAGTCCCTTGAGCGGGAGTCAAAGGGTCTGACACGTGGGGAGAGTTAGTCGGCATAACTTCCCCCTCGCCAGAATCCTCTGGTGATAAATTTTTAAAAGATAAAAGCTGATCTTTATTGTTTAAAGTGAAATCAATACATTTAGTACATATTCTCACATGGGGTTCCACCATGGCTTTTAAACATAATGAACAAGGGGTTTCCTCTATGTCAGACATGTTTATACAGACTAGCAATGAGACTAGCAAGCTTGGAAAACACTTTACATCAAGTTAAACAAGCAATATAAAAAACGTTACTGTGCCTTTAAGGGAAAAAATTTTGCTAAAATTTGAAATAACAGTGAAAAAAGGCAGTTAAACTAACAAAATTTTTACAGTGTATGTAACAAGTTAGCAGAGCATTGCACCCACTTGCAAATGGATGATTAACCCCTTAATACAAAAAACGGATTAACAAATTGAAAAAAACGTTTTTTAAACAGTCACAACAACTGCCACAGCTTCACTGTGGCTTTATCTTCCTCAATATATGACTTTTGAAGCCTTTTGAGCCCTTCAGAGATGTCCTAAAGCATGCAGGGGACTGCTGAGGGAAGCTGAATGTCTCTGTCTGTAATTTTAACTAGGCCCCTCCCACTCATATTACAACAGTGGAAAGCCTTAGGAAACTGTTTCTAGGCAAAAATCAAACCAGCCATGTGGAAAAAACTAGGCCCCAATAAGTTTTATCACCAAAGCATATATAAAAACGATTAAACATGCCAGCAAACGTTTTATATTGCACATTAATCAGAGTATATACCTCTGATAGCAAGCCTGATACTAGTCGCTATTAAATCACTGTATTTAGGCTTAACTTACATTAATCCTGTATCAGCAGCTTTTTTCTAGCAAATTCCATCCCTAGAAAATCTTAAACTGCACATACCTTATTGCAGGATAACCTGCACGCCATTCTCCCTCTGAAGTTACCTCACTCCTCAGACATATGTCAGAACAGCAGTGGATCTTAGTTACTTCTGCTAAGATCATAGAAAAACGCAGGCAGATTCTTCTTCTAAATGCTGCCTGAGATAAAATAATACAACTCCGGTACCATTTAAAAACAATAAACTTTTGATTGAAGAAAAAACTAACTACCGTATTGGCCCGAGTATAGGCCGCACCCTTAAAGTTTGATGCCATTTTAAAGAAATTACATTTTTAACTTTTTTTTAACTTAAAGAAAACACACACACATTAGTAGAACAGTAAAACAGTATTTTATTTAATGAATAGGAACACATATCCTACTCGGCTGAGTAGGAGGATGATATACCGTATTTTTATAGGGTCAGCAGATACAGGACCTCACAGAAATATTGAAAACTACGGTATTTTGTAGTTATACTGTAAAGAAGGGAAAAGGAATGGACAACAAGGAGAGTGATGGGAACAGTCCTCACCCTCTCCCCTGCACAACAATCAACAACATTAGCAACTGTTCTTAAGTCATCCCTTTGAGAGATTTTAGTCACTTTCACTGCCTGTCTCTCCACCAATACCGGTATTTCTGCTCAGGTTTTCATCACTACTTCCAATGCTTTCTACATCGCTATCACTATTTTCTTCATTTTTCTCCTGATCAACTTCTCTCTGATCTTGCCACAAAACATCATCTTCACTACCATCCAATGCATTTGACAGGCAACATTTTTTTAATCCTTTTATGATTGATTCTGAAGATATCATTGCCCATGCAGAAATAATCCACTGACACAGCAAAGCCACTGATGGTTTCTTAATTTTGCCGCTTGGTGTGAGGGCATGATCTCCAGCCACAAGCCATTCAGAATACTGCTGCCGTAGATTATCTTTAAATGGCTTGTTAACCACAACATCAAGCACTTGGAGTTGGGATGTCATACCTCCTGGTATTACAACCAGATCTGATTTCAAGGATGCAATCTTACTTTTTACATCAGGTGTTAAATGTCCTTTAAAGGCATCCAATACCAGCATAGCTTTTTTTACAAGAAGAGCACCAGGCCTACTCTTCCAAACAACTGATAGCCAATCATTCATCAGCTCCTTGCTCATCCATCCCTTTTCTTGACATCTGACAATTAAACCTCTTGGAAGACTTTCTTTCGGCATAGTTTTCCTTTTTAGTATCACATAAGGTGTGAGCTTATGACCATCAGCTGTAACAGCTAACATTGCTGTTATACGTAATTTTTCATTTCCTGTGGTCCTCATAAGAATGTATTTTGCTCCTTTTTGATCCACAGTTGTATTACTTGGCATATCAAAGAAAACTGGAGTTTCATCTGCATTTCCAATTTGGCTCAATGGATAGTTGTGCTTTTTCCTGAGCTCTATGACATACCGTTGGAATGCAAGCAGCTTTTCATTGTAGTCAACAGGTAGTCTTTGTGCAAGTGTTGTCCTGCGTCTTAGAGAGAGGCCGTTTCTGATCATAAATCTACGGCACCATCCAAGGCTTGCTTTAAATTCATGCCTGGGAATATTTAATTCACTGGCAATTTCTAATGCCTTTAATTGTATGATTTTTCGGGTGACAGGCATTCCATTTTTTCTTTGCTCTAGAATGAAGGGAAGCACTGCTGCATCAACTTCACAATACCTGCCTTTCCTTGGCTCTCTGAACGATTTCCTTGTAGAAGTAGAGATTTCTAGTTTGTTCCGCATCAGCTTCCATCTGCGTACATTTATCTCATCTACGTTGTATTTTCTGGCAGCTTCCCTATTGCTTGTTTCTTCAGCGTATTTTAAGACTTTGATCTTAAAATTTGAATCGTAACTTCGCCTTATCCCTTGGCTGGTTGAACTCCGAATCTCCACATGATCAGCCATATTGGTACCGTATTTTATGTTAGCTCCTGTACAAAAAAACAATAACCTCATCCTCAACTCTCTGCACCCTCACCCTCTTAGCCCTCTCACCCAGCCCCCTCCTTACCCTTTTTGCTCTTCTCTCACTCACAAACAACCACTTCCTCATCCTCTCAGCTCCCCTCTCCCTCACATACAGACCCTTCCTCACCCTCTCAACCCTCTCTCCTAACCCTCTTTTCCTCAATCACAAACAGCTTCTCTCTCCTTACCCTCTCAGCCTTCCTCCTCACCCTCTCAGCCCCCTCTCCCTCATGCACCCTCTGACCCTTTCATCTCCTTCTACCTCATACACCCCTCCCTCCGAAACGGTCTCTCCTTACACTCTCAGCCTCCTTTTCTTATCTTATTCTCACACACAGCCCCTATCATCCTCCCCCTATCTCCCTCACACACAGACCCCTCCTTAATCTCTTAGCCTTCCTCCCTCAGTGACACACTACTTACACACAGCCCCCTCATAACCCTCACAGGATGCCTCCTCTTATCCCACTCAGCGTACCTCCCTCACACAATGCCCACAACTCACCCTATTACAGGTAACTACTGGTACCGCCTATCAGCCCTCCTCACCCTCTCTAACTCCCTCACACACAGACCTCCTCCCTCCATGACAGATAAGGTAAGTCTCCTTACCCTCCCCACACACACAGCCCCCTCATACCCACAGGCTGTCTCCTATTAACCCACTCAGCCTCCTTCCCTCACACAGCGCCCACAACTCACACTACCCTCCCCTCAGCTCTCCTCACCCTCTCAGCCCCCTATCTCCCTCACACACATACCCCCTCCCTCCATGACAGATAAGGTAAATCTCCTTACCCTCCCCACACACACAGCCCCCTCATACCCACAGGCTGTCTCCTATTAACCCACTCAGCCTCCTTCCCTCACACAGCGCCCACAACTCACACTATCCCTCTCCTCAGCTCTCCTCACCCTCTCAGCCCCCTATCTCCCTCACACACATACCCCCTCCCTCCATGACAGATAAGGTAAGTCTCCTTACCCTCCCCACACACACAGCCCCCTCATACCCACAGGCTGTCTCCTATTAACCCACTCAGCCTCCTTCTCTCACACAGTGCCCACAACTCACAGAATCCCTCCCCTCAGCTCTCCTCACCCTCTCAGCACACTTACCGGTATCTCCCTCACATGACAGAAAAGGTAAGTCTCCTTACACACACAGCCCCCTCATACCCACAAGCTGTCTCCTATTAACCCACTCAGCCTCCTTCTCCCCCCCCCCCCCCCACACACACACACAGTCCCCAAATACCGTAAATAAAAAGTAAAATATAGACTGGGGAAACTCAAGTAGAGGATAAAAATGATTATGGTACTATTGATACTTTATAGGTTTATACGGTAATGCGTATTCTACTATCAGCCTAGCTAGTTCAGTTTCCTATACCGTATTTAAAGTTCTTTTCATTGTTTTATTAGGGTAACTCTCTGCCTCAAAAAAAAACTACTGGTATACGGTAATAAAAAAAAGGATACAAAAAGAAGGAAGAATAACTTAAACTTTTTGTATCCTTCCTTTTTTCTATGTACCATGGAATAAGGAATACTGGTACTTATCCCCTACTTTAAATAGCCCCGGGCCAACTTTTCTTTTTTTACAGTACCGTATATGGAAATTTATTCTACGGTATTTAGCTGTCTCCCAATTCTCCTTTCCCCATTACCTCCTAGCTCAGACGGACCTAAGAACACACCCACCAATGAGAATAAACTCCGTTGATTTGAAGAGGCGAGTGGAGGCGTGGTCATATGCGCTACCCTCTTTCCCCGTTACCTCCTAGCTCTGACGGAGTTGCCTGCCTAAGAACACACCCTCCAATGAGAAGAATCTCCGTTGATTTGAAGAGGTGAGTGGAGGCGATACCCTGTCAATCATCTGAGTCTATGTTAAGCCATGATCGCTGTGATCCACGCTGCTCTTGGAACAAATCTCTTACCATATACCGGTATTGCTGGCGAACTTTGCAGGTGAGTGGAGGCGATACCCTGTCAATCATCTGAGAACTTTGCATACTGGTACGATATTTCATTTTAACCCACTCCTTCCCTGACACAGTGCCACTAAAACAAATGGCTTAAACCCGGACTGTTCAAGCAACAGTATACCGGTATTTTTATATTGCTTATTCGCTACATCCCGAGTATAGGCCGCACCCCTAGTTTAAAGACTTGAATTGCGGGAGAAAAGTGCAGCCTATACTCGGGACAATACGGTATATTACACTACTTTCCTCTTACTACCTCCAGCTATGTTGAGAGCTTGCAAGAGAATGACTGGATATGGCAGTTAGGGGAGGAGCTATATAGCAGCTCTGCTGTGGGTGATCCTCTTGCAACTTCCTGTTGGGAAGGAGAATATCCCACAAGTAATGGATGATCCGTGGACTCGATACACCTTACAAGAGAAACACCGCTAACGTTAAGCTTTTTGTGCTTGTTGGGTTTTGCTGGTATTACAAGTTCCCAAGAAACGTATTTAATGCTAATGTTAACCGAAAAAGCGCAAAAAAACCTTAACTTGAGTTTTCACACGAGCGAGCATGTGTTCCCCCACAGAGATCAATGGAGACAAAAAAAGTGAAAAAAACTAACACCCTACCATAAGACCCTAGCCTAATAACCCCTAAACCGCCATCCCCCTACAATGTAAATTATCTAAGTAAATTATTAACCCCTAAACCATCACCTCACAATGCAAAGTATCTAAATAAACTATTAACCACTAAATGACCATCCCCCACATCACAAACTATCTAAATAACTCTTAACCCCTAAATCGCCTCCCCACAACGCTTATGATCTAAGTAAATTATTAACCCCTAACCCCCCCTGCAATGCAAAGTATCTAAATAAACTATTAACCCCTAAATGACCATCCCTCACATTGCAAACTAAATAAATAAACTATTAACCCCCAAACCGCCATCCCCCCACAACGCAAAGTAATAAACTAACATTTAAACCCCCTAACCTAACCCAAATTAAAATACCCCTAAATTTACCAAAAAAAATCCTAACTACCTCAAAAAACATACCTGTAAAATGAATTAAAAACCTAATCTTACCTTTAAAAAAAAACAAACACGTTACTAAAAAAAACAAAAAACTAACATTACAGAACATAAAAAACCCTAACATTACAAACAAACAAAAAAAGTCTAAGATTACAAAAAATAAAAAAAGTAATTACCAAATTTTTTTTTAACCCTATTCTAAAAATAAACTACTAATATCCCTTAAAAGGGCATTCTTTAGGGCATTGCCCTAAAGTGATGAGCTCTTTTTAAAATAAAACCACTAACCCCAACATTACAACCCCCAAAATAAAAATAAACTAAATAAAAAATAAATAAATTACCCTGAAAAGGGAAGCAGTGATGGCGGTGGTGACGGTGGTCCTCCTCTTCAGAGCAGTAATAGGGAGCTCCTCTTCATGTGGTCCCCAGCTGCACACTGAATAGTGAATGCAAGGTACCTCTTTTATATGGGGGTACCTTTTCATTCCTATTGGTTGATTTGAATCTTCTAATTCAAATCAGCCAATAGGATGAAAGGAAAAAGCTTTCATTTTATTTGCTAGTTTGTAATATCAGCGCACTGAACATGGCTCGAGAAAAGCCGATTTCGCTAACGCAAAACCGTTTGCACCTCACTTGTAATCTAGCCCTTTGTGATTACATAGAGTGATAACAAAAACATAATTTATGTAAGAACTTACCTGATAAATTCATTTCTTTCATATTAGCAAGAGTCCATGAGCTAGTTGGGATATACATTCCTACCAGGAGAGGCAAAGTTTCCCAAACCTCAAAATGCCTATAAATACACCCCTCACCACACCCACAAATCAGTTTAACGAATAGCCAAGAAGTGGGGTGATAAGAAAAAAGTGCGAAAGCATAAAAAAATAAGGAATTGGAATAATTGTGCTTTATACAAAAAAATCATAACCACCACAAAAAGGGCGGGCCTCATGGACTCTTGCTAATATGAAAGAAATGAATTTATCAGGTAAGTTCTTACATAAATTATGTTTTCTTTCATGTAATTAGCAAGAGTCCATGAGCTAGTGACGTATGGGATAATGAATACCCAAGATGTGGATCTTCCACGCAAGAGTCACTAGAGAGGGAGGGATAAAATAAAGACAGCCAATTCCGCTGAAAAATAATCCACACCCAAAACAAAGTTTAAATCTTATAATGAAAAAAACTGAAACTATAAGCAGAAGAATCAAACTGAAACAGCTGCCTGAAGTACTTTTCTACCAAAAACTGCTTCAGAAGAAGAAAACACATCAAAATGGTAGAATTTAGTAAAAGTATGCAAAGAAGACCAAGTTGCTGCTTTGCAAATCTGATCAACCGAAGCTTCATTCTTAAATGCCCAGGAAGTAGAGACTGACCTAGTCGAATGAGCTGTAATCCTTTGAGGCGGAGTTCTACCTGACTCAACATAAGCATGATGAATCAAATACTTTAACCAAGATGCCAAAGAAATGGCAGAAGCCTTCTGACCTTTCCTAGAACCAGAAAAGATAACAAATAGACTAGAAGTTTTTCGGAAATCTTTAGTAGCTTCAACATAATATTTCAAAGCTCTAACTACATCCAAAGAATGCAACAATCTTTCCTTAGAGTTCTTAGGATTAGGACACAATGAAGGAACCACAATTTCTCTACTAATGTTGTTAGAATTCACAACCTTAGGTAAAAATTTAAATGAAGCTCGCAACACCGCCTTATCCTGATGAAAAATCAGAAAAGGAGACTCACAAGAAAGAGCAGATAATTCAGAGACTCTTCTGGCAGAAGAGATCGCCAAAAGGAACAAAACTTTCCAAGAAAGTAATTTAATATCCAGCGAATGCATAGGTTCAAACGGAGGAGCTTGAAGAGCCCCCAGAACCAAATTCAAACTCCAAGGTGGAGAAATTGACTTAATAACAGGTTTTATACGAACCAAAGCCTGTACAAAACAATGAATATCAGGAAGACTAGCAATCTTTCTGTGAAAAAGAACAGAAAGAGCAGAGATTTGTCCTTTCAAGGAACTTGCAGACAAACCTTTATCCAAACCATCCTGAAGAAACTGTAAAATTCTAGGAATTCTAAATGAATGCCAAGAAAAATGACAAGAAGAACACCAAGAAATGTAAGTCTTCCAGACTCGATAATATATCTTCCTAGATACAGATTTACGAGCCTGTAACATAGTATTAATTACGGAGTGAGAGAAACCTCTATGACTGAGAATCAAGCGTTCAATCTCCATACCTTCAAATTTAAGGATTTGAGATCCTGATGGAAAAAAGGACCTTGCGATAGAAGGTCTGGTCTTAACGGAAGAGTCCACGATTGGCAAATAGCCATCCGGACAAGATCCGCATACCAAAACCTGTGAGGCCATGCTGGAGCCACCAGCAGAACAAACGAACGCTCCTTTAGAATCTTGGAAATCCCTCTTGGAAGAAGAACTAGAGGCGGAAAGATATAAGCAGGATGATACTTCCAAGGAAGTGACAACGCATCCACTGCTTCCGCCTGAGGATCCCTGGATCTGGACAGATACCTGGGAAGCTTCTTGTTTAGATGAGAAGCCATCAGATCTATTTCTGGAAGTCCCCACATTTGAACAATCTGAAGAAATACCTCTGGGTGAAGAGACCATTCGCCCGGATGTAGCGTTTGGCGACTGAGATAATCCGCTTCCCAATTGTCTATACCTGGGATATGAACCGCAGAAATTAGACAGGAGCTAGATTCCGCCCATACAAGTATTCGAGATACTTCTTTCATAGCCAGAGGACTGTGAGTCCCTCCTTGATGATTGACATATGCCACGGTTGTGACATTGTCCGTCTGGAAACAAATGAACGACTCTCTCTTTAGAAGAGGCCACGACTGAAGAGCTCTGAAAATTGCACAGAGTTCCAAAATGTTGATTGGTAATCTCGCCTCCTGAGATTCCCAAACCCCTTGTGCTGTCAGAGACCCCCATACAGCTCCCCAACCTGTCAGAATTGCATCTGTTGAGATCACAGTCCAGGTCGGAAGAACAAAAGGAGCCCCCTGAACTAAACGATGGTGGTCTGTCCACCACGTCAGAGAGTGTCAAACAATCGGTTTTAAAGATATTAATTGAGATATCTTTGTATAATCCCTGCACCACTGGTTCAGCATACAGAGCTGAAGAGGTCGCATGTGAAAACGAGCAAAGGGGATCGCGTCCGATGCAGCAGTCATAAGACCTAGAATTTCCATGCATAAGGCTACCGAAGGGAATAATTGAGACTGAAGGTTTCGACAAGCTGAAACCAATTTCAGACGTCTCTTGTCCGTCAGAGACAGAGTCATGGACACTGAATCTATCTGGAAACCTAAAAAGGTTACCCTTGTATGAGGAATCAACGAACTCTTTGGTAAATTGATCCTCCAACCATGTTCTCGAAGAAACGATACAAGTTGATTCGTATGAGATTCTGCTAAATGTGAAGACTGAGCAAGTACCAAGATATCGTCCAAATAAGGAAAAACCACAATACCCTGTTCTCTGATTACAGATAGAAGGGCACCGAGAACCTTTGTAAAAATCCTTGGAGCTGTTGCTAGGCCAAACGGCAGAGCCACAAACTGGTAATGCTTGTCTAGGAAAGAGAACCTCAGAAACTGATAGTGATCTGGATGAATCGGAATATGCAGATATGCATCTTGTAAATCTATTGTGAACATATAATGCCCTTGCTGAACAAAAGGCAGAATAGTCCTTATAGTTACCATTTTGAATGTTGGTATCCTTACATAACGATTCAATATTTTTAAATCCAGAACTGGTCTGAAGGAATTCTCCTTCTTTGGTACAATGAAGAGATTTGAGTAAAACCCCAGCCCCTGTTCCAGAACTGGAACTGGCATAATTACTCCAGCCAACTCTAGATCTGAAACACATTTCAGAAATGCTTGAGCCTTCACTGGATTTATTGGGACACGGGAAAGAAAAAATCTTCTTGCAGGAGGCCTTATCTTGAAGCCTATTCTGTACCCTTGTGAAACAATGTTCTGAATCCAAAGATTGTGAATCGAATTGATCCAAATTTCTTTGAAAAATCGTAATCTGCCCCCTACCAGCTGGGCTGGAATGAGGGCCGCACCTTTATGTGGACTTGGGAGCTGGCTTTGGCTTTCTAAAAGGCTTGGATTTATTCCAGACTGGAGATGGTTTCCAAACTGATACCGCTCCTGTAGGGGAAGGATCAGGCTTTTGTTCCGTATTGTGACGAAAGGAACGAAAACGATTAGCAGACCTAAATTTACCTTTAGATTTTTTATCCTGTGGTAAAAAAGTTCCTTTCCCCCCAGTAACAGTTGAAATAATAGAATCCAACTGTGAACCAAATAATTTATTACCCTGGAAAGAAAGGGAAAGCAAAGTTGACTTAGAAGACATATCAGCATTCCAAGTTTTAAGCCATAAAGCTCTTCTAGCTAAAATAGCTAAAGACATATACCTGACATCAACCCTAATGATATCAAAGATGGCATCACAAATAAAGTTATTAGCATGTTGAAGAAGATTAACAATGCTATGAGTATTATGATCTGTTACTTGTTGTGCTAAAGCTTCCAAAAAAAAGTTGAAGCTGCAGCAACATCCGCCAAAGATATAGCAGGTCTAAGAAGATTACCTGAACATAAGTAAGCTTTTCTTAGAAAGGATTCAATTTTCCTATCTAAAGGATCCTTAAAGGAAGTACTATCTGCCGTAGGAATAGTAGTACGTTTAGCAAGAGTAGAGATAGCCCCATCAACCTTAGGGATTTTGTCCCAAAACTCTAAACTGTCAGATGGCACAGGATAATAATTGCTTAAACCGTTTAGAAGGAGTAAATGAATTACCCAAATTATTCCATTCCCTGGAAATTACTTCAGAAATAGCATCAGGGATGGGGAAAACCTCTGGAATAACTACAGGAGGTTTAAAAACCGTATTCAAACGTTTAGATTTAGTATCAAGAGGACCAGATTCCTCTATTTCTAATGCAATTAAGACTTCTTTATGCAAAGAGCGAATAAATTCCATTTTAAATAAATATGAAGATTTATCATTATCAACCTCTGAAACAGAATCCTCTGAACCAGAAGAATTATTATCAGAAACAGAATGATGATGTTCATTTAAAAATTCATCTGAAAAATGAGAAGTTTTAAAAGACCTTTTACGTTTACTAGAAGGAGGAATAACAGACATAGCCTTCTTAATAGATTTAGATACAAAATCTCTTATGTTAACAGGAACACCCTGAATATTAGATGTTGATTGAACAGCAACAGGAAATGGAACATTACTAAAGGAAATATTATCTGCATTAACAAGTTTGTCATGACATTCATTACAAACAACAGCCGGAGGAACAGATACCACAAGTTTACAACAAATACACTTAACTTTGGTAGATCCAGCATCAGGCAGCAATTTTCCAGAAGTATCTTCTGATTCAGGGTCAATCTGAGACATCTTGCAATATGTAATAGAAAAAACAACATATTAAGCAAAATTGATCAAATTCCTTAAAAGGAATGGGAAAAAAAGCCAATGAACAAGCTTCTAGCAACCAGAAGCAAATAAATAATGAGACTTAAATAATGTGGAGACAATAATGACGCCCATATTTTTTAGCGCCAAAAAAGACGCCCACATTATTTGGCGCCTAAATGCTTTAAGCGCCAAAAATGACGCCACATCCGGTGACGCCGACATTTTTGGTGCAAAAACGTCAAAAAAATGACGCAACTTCCGGTCGACAAGTATGACGCCGGAAATGACAAAGAAAATTTTTGCGCCAAAAAAGTCTGCGCCAAGAATGACGCAATAAAATGAAGCATTTTCAGCCCCCGCGAGCCTAACAGCCCACAGGAAAAAAGTCAAATTTAAGGTAAGAAAAAAATTGATTATTCAAATGCATTATCCCAAATAATGAAACTGACTGTCTGAAATAAGGAATGTTGAACATCCTGAATCAAGGCAAATAAATGTTTAAACACATATATTTAGAACTTTATATAAAAGTGCCCAACCATAGCTTAGAGTGTCACAAAAATAAGACTTACTTACCCCAGGACACTCATCTACATGTAGTAGAAAGCCAAACCAGTACTGAAACGAGAATCAGTAGAGGTAATGGTATATATAAGAGTATATCGTCGATCTGAAAAGGGAGGTAAGAGATGAATCTCTACGACCGATAACAGAGAACCTATGAAATAGACCCCGTAGAAGGAGATCATTGAATTCAAAATAGGCAATACTTTCTTCACATCCCTCTGACATTCACTGCACAGAGAGGAAAACCGGGCTCCAGCCTGCTGCGAAGCGCATATCAACGAAGAATCTAGCACAAACTTACTTCACCACCTCCATGGGAGGCAAAGTTTGTAAAACTGATTTGTGGGTGTGGTGAGGGGTGTATTTATAGGCATTTTGAGGTTTGGGAAACTTTGCCTCTCCTGGTAGGAATGTATATCCCATACGTCACTAGCTCATGGACTCTTGCTAATTACATGAAAGAAATTATATTTTCTCCCAGCAAGCTCAGCCCATTTAAAAGTATAATAAAGTATAGCATTAAAAAAAAAAAATAGATGCATACTAACAATACAATGCAATTAAATTTATTATGAATTCACTATTCGCATATTTTGCGTTCTTTCAGGTTAAACATTTTATGTGCAAGATTAATTAAGGAAAATACCAATGCATGACGATGGGATTAATTAGAAGATATTAATATATACTCCTTAGGGGGCGGAGTCGACTGCCACAGCTATCGTCGTGTTTTCATGTAGCTCCTGACTGAAAGACCTAAGAGCTTGAATATTTTAACTGTAGCTCTGGAAAATAGAGAGTCTGACAGGGATCATGCCACCGACCTACGCTATCTACCACTTTACAGACATGGCCATGCGGTAAGGAACGCCATTTTATATCATCAGTGCTTATACTAAGAGACTTCCTTACAACACAGACCAGAACTCCCACATCATACCCTCCTCAGATCTCGGGGTAAAGAGGCAGCTTTTACTATCACACACCCACTGTACCCACTTCATCCACTGGGAACATGGAGGAAGATGGTCACAATAAGGTTCAGGATCTACTTAAAGAGCTGGACACACGGATGCATAACTGTTTTGAGGAGCTCATGTATACAATTAAAACCCAATTTGGGGAGCGTGTAACTGGAGCAACATGTGGTGGAAATAAGTGGAAGTGTCATAACACAGCAGTCGGAACCCCAAATTACAGCAGAAGATCAAACAGAGGGGCTCACTTTGAGAAGTTGGCAGCACAGAGGAGAAGCAGCTACAACGTCTTCAATGTTTAAGCGGGGACCGATCCACACTTACACCATACTTGCTCTGGGCGCCTCAGCGCAACTAAGCAGATCTCACTTAGAGACTCCTTCCGCTCATACCCAGGATGGTGAGGCCGACCTCCTGTTAAATAGTGGCAGCCCGATTACTATGCTGAGCTTGGGTGTCCCAAAGATATCGGTTGGTACCGGGCAAAACATCAGAAGACAATCTGGAACACGTGCTCACCTGGATCTCCTGGTCTCCGGCAGTCCCAACCTTCTGATTGTATCTGCACCGAGGCGATCTCCCTTGAGAACTGAAGTGGGTTAATAAGTAGCAGTGCAGCAGAATCTCACAGCATATTTTGTGTATCTCCACATTTTCTGTGTGAACTGCTATAACTCAACCTATGCTCTGAGAGGGATGATATCCAGCATGATGATCTGGCGATCTGAGGAACGGGACACTGAGAATAATTAAACTGATCGATAGACATACCTAAGTTATTAAAGGCATGTAGAGCCAAAGCATAGATTCAGTATAACATTGCTAGACTGCAATAAATATCCTGTCATATTTTAATACTGATATTTAGTTAAGTATTCAGGAGTATATAACTTATACCAACAAGGAACTCACTATTTCCTTTCAACTTTTTTATTGTTTTACTATTAGAAATGGCCATACCATATAACAGGTTCTAATTGTCAAATACTACATGAGCTTGTAGATTAGCCGAGTTCCATTTTAAGCATATTTTTAATGTACAGTCAGTTAAAGATAACTGAGAGGAACCGTTATTTTACATTTCATAAGCTATATGCCTACTATCTATGTTCCCCATATTAGTTACAATAGCAGAATAGATGCTCTGTATATATGTATGTATACAGTATATGTCTACTAATTGATATGCATTCTTACCTATCCCTTGTATGAGTCACCCCTTTTTTTGTTCATCTCAAGTTATTTCAAAAGCCTAAAAGTATGTATTTAATACACAGTACGCTGTTGATGGGCTCACTGTCACTTTCCAAAATAATTCATAGGAGGGCCGATTATGTTCAAGGAATATATTCCTCATCCTATTTATTGTAACTTAGTGACATCCTCAATTTAATCTTAGGCATCTGCTATGGTCCTGCTCCTTACTCAATAGAATATAGGCATAAAAGATCTTACATTTCATAAGCTATATGCCTACTATCTATATCTTACATATTAGTTAGATTAGCAGAATTGACGTTCTGTATATGTGTTTGTATTTCTCTGCATATTAATTGTTATGTTTTCTTTCCTCAAGGTATATATTTCTCATCCTATGTATTGTAACATAATGACATTCTCAATTATACTTAGATATCTGCTATGGTCCTGTTCTTTATTCAATAGAATGTTGGCATAAATATCCCCCCACTGGGAATAAGCCATCTTTCTGTTTATTTCATGTTTGTTGCACTGTCAGCGGCTGAGACAGCAAGACTCATATAATATTCATTAGACCTTTTTAACCCATTTCCATCTTTGAGGATTAGGGCTAAAATGTATTACTACTTTCCAGGTATAAAGCAGACTGAAGCTCTAACTAAAAAACATAATTTATGCTTACCTGATAAATTCCTTTCTTCTGTTGTGTGATCAGTCCACGGGTCATCATTACTTCTGGGATATAACTCCTCCCCAACAGGAAATGCAAGAGGATTCACCCAGCAGAGCTGCATATAGCTCCTCCCCTCTACGTCAGTCCCAGTCATTCGACCAAGAAACAACGAGAAAGGAGTAACCAAGGGTGAAGTGGTGACTGGAGTATAATTTAAAAGATATTTACCTGCCTTAAAACAGGGCGGGCCGTGGACTGATCACACAACAGAAGAAAGGAATTTATCAGGTAAGCATAAATTATGTTTTCTTCTGTTATGTGTGATCAGTCCACGGGTCATCATTACTTCTGGGATACCAATACCAAAGCAAAAGTACACGGATGACGGGAGGGATAGGCAGGCTCATTATACAGAAGGAACCACTGCCTGAAGAACCTTTCTCCCAAAAATAGCCTCCGAAGAAGCAAAAGTGTCAAATTTGTAAAATTTGGAAAAAGTATGAAGCGAAGACCAAGTTGCAGCCTTGCAAATCTGTTCAACAGAGGCCTCATTCTTAAAGGCCCAAGTGGAGCCACAGCTCTAGTGGAGTGAGCTGTAATTCTTTCAGGAGGCTGCTGTCCAGCAGTCTCATAGGCTAAACGTATTATGCTACGAAGCCAAAAAGAGAGAGAGGTAGCAGAAGCTTTTTGACCTCTCCTCTGTCCAGAGTAAACGACAAACAAGGAAGAAGTTTGGCGAAAATCTTTAGTTGCCTGCAAGTAGAACTTGAGGGCACGAACTACATCCAGATTGTGTAAAAGACGTTCCTTCTTTGAAGAAGGATTTGGACACAAGGATGGGACAACAATCTCTTGATTGATGTTCCTGTTAGTGACTACCTTAGGTAAGAACCCAGGTTTAGTACGCAGAACTACCTTGTCTGAGTGAAAAATCAGATAAGGGGAATCACAATGTAAGGCTGATAACTCAGAGACTCTTCGAGCCGAGGAAATAGCCATTAAAAACAGAACTTTCCAAGATAACATTTTTATATCAATGGAATGAAGGGGTTCAAACGGAACACCCTGTAAAACGTTAAGAACTAAGTTTAAACTCCATGGTGGAGCAACAGCTTTAAACACAGGCTTGATCCTAGCTAAAGCCTGACAAAAGGACTGGACGTCTGGATTTTCTGACAGACGTCTGTGTAACAAGATGGACAGAGCTGAAATCTGTCCCTTTAATGAACTAGCTGATAAACCCTTTTCTAAACCTTCTTGTAGAAAAGACAATATCCTAGCGATCCTAACCTTACTCCAGGAGTAACCTTTGGATTCGCACCAGTATAGGTATTTCCGCCATATTTTATGGTAAATCCTTCTGGTAACAGGCTTCCTAGCCTGAATCAGGGTATCAATAACCGACTCAGAAAAACCACGTTTTGATAAAATCAAGCGTTCAATTTCCAAGCAGTCAGCTTCAGAGAAGTTAGATTTTGATGTTTGAATGGACCCTGTATCAGAAGGTCCTGTCTCAGAGGTAGAGACCAAGGCGGACAGGATGACATGTCCACTAGATCTGCATACCAAGTCCTGCGTGGCCAAGCAGGTGCTATTAGAATTACTGATGCTCTCTCCTGTTTGATTTTGGCAATCAATCGAGGAAGCAGCGGGAAGGGTGGAAACACATAAGCCATCCTGAAGTTCCAAGGTGCTGTCAAAGCATCTATCAGAACTGCTCCCGGATCCCTGGATCTGGACCCGTAGCGAGGAAGTTTGGCGTTCTGGCGAGACGCCATGAGATCTATCTCTGGTTTGCCCCAACGTCGAAGTATTTGGGCAAAGACCTCCGGATGAAGTTCCCACTCCCCCGGATGAAGAGTCTGGCGACTCAAGAAATCCGCCTCCCAGTTCTCCACTCCCGGGATGTGGATTGCTGACAGGTGGCAAGAGTGAGACTCTGCCCAGCGAATTATCTTTGATACTTCCATCATTGCTAGGGAGCTTCTTGTCCCTCCCTGATGGTTGATGTAAGCTACAGTCGTGATGTTGTCCGACTGAAACCTGATGAACCCCCGAGTTATTAACTGGGGCCAAGCCAGAAGGGCATTGAGAACTGCTCTCAATTCCAGAATGTTTATTAGAAGGAGACTCTCCTCCTGATTCCATAGTCCCTGAGCCTTCAGAGAATTCCAGACAGCGCCCCAACCTAGTAGGCTGGCGTCTGTTGTTACAATTGTCCAGTCTGGCCTGCTGAATGGCATTCCCCTGGACAGGTGTGGCCGATGAAGCCACCATAGAAGAGAATTTCTGGTCTCTTGATTCAGATTCAGAGTAGGGGACAAATCTGAGTAATCCCCATTCCACTGACTTAGCATGCATAGTTGCAGCGGTCTGAGGTGTAGGCGTGCAAAAGGTACTATGTCCATTGCCGCTACCATTAAGCCGATCACCTCCATGCATTGAGCTACTGACGGGTGTTGAATGGAATGAAGGACGCGGCATGCATTTTGAAGTTTTGTTAACCTGTCTTCTGTCAGGTAAATCTTCATTTCTACAGAATCTATAAGAGTCCCCAAGAATGGAACTCTTGTGAGAGGAAAGAGAGAACTCTTCTTTTCGTTCACTTTCCATCCATGCGACCTTAGAAATGCCAGAACTAACTCTGTATGAGACTTGGCAGTTTGAAAGCTTGAAGCTTGTATTAGAATGTCGTCTAGGTACGGAGCTACCGAAATCCCTCGCGGTCTTAGTACCGCTAGAAGGGCACCCAGAACCTTTGTGAAGATTCTTGGAGCCGTAGCCAATCCGAATGGAAGAGCTACAAACTGGTAGTGCCTGTCTAAGAAGGCAAACCTTAGATACCGGTGATGATCTTTGTGGATCGGTATGTGAAGGTAAGCATCCTTTAAATCCACTGTGGTCATGTACTGACCCTCTTGGATCATGGGTAAAATAGTCCGAATAGTTTCCATTTTGAACGATGGAACTCTTAGTAATTTGTTTAGAGTCTTTAAATCTAAGATTGGCCTGAAAGTTCCCTCTTTTTTGGGAACCACAAACAGGTTTGAGTAGAACCCTTGTCCTTGTTCCGACCACGGAACCGGATGGATCACTCCCATTGTTAACAGATCTTGTACGCAGCGTAGAAACGCTTCTTTCTTTATCTGGTTTGTTGACAACCTTGACAGATGAAATCTCCCTCTTGGGGGAGATAATTTGAAGTCTAGAAGGTATCCCTGAGATATGATCTCTAGTGCCCAGGGATCCTGAACATCTCTTGCCCAGGCCTGGGCGAAGAGAGAGAGTCTGCCCCCTACTAGATCCGGTCCCGGATCGGGGGCTCTCGGTTCATGCTGTCTTTGGGGCAGCAGCAGGTTTCCTGGCCTGCTTGCTTTTGTTCCAGGACTGGTTAGGCTTCCAGCCTTGCCTGTAACGAGCAACAGCTCCTTCCTGTTTTGGTGCAGTGGAGGTTGATGCTGCTCCTGTTTTGAAATTCCGAAAGGGACGAAAATTAGACTGTCTAGCCTTAGCTTTGGCCTTGTCTTGAGGTAGGGCGTGGCCCTTACCTCCCGTAATGTCAGCGATAATTTCTTTCAAACCGGGCCCGAATAAGGACTGCCCCTTGAAAGGTATATTAAGTAATTTGGACTTAGAAGTAACATCAGCTGACCAGGATTTTAGCCACAGTGCCCTGCGTGCCTGTATGGCGAATCCTGAGTTCTTAGCCGTAAGTTTGGTTAAATGTACTACGGCCTCCGAAATGAAAGAATTAGCTAGTTTAAGGACTCTAAGCCTGTCCGTAATGTCGTCTAGCGTAGAGGAACTAAGGTTCTCTTCAAGCGACTCAATCCAAAATGCTGCCGCAGCCGTAATCGGCGCGATACATGCAAGGGGTTGTAATATAAAACCTTGTTGAACAAACATTTTCTTAAGGTAACCCTCTAATTTTTTATCCATTGGATCTGAGAAAGCACAGCTATCCTCCACCGGGATAGTGGTACGCTTAGCTAAAGTAGAAACTGCTCCCTCCACCTTGGGGACCGTTTGCCATAAGTCCCGAGTGGTGGCGTCTATTGGAAACATCTTTCTAAATATTGGAGGGGGTGAGAACGGCACACCGGGTCTATCCCACTCCTTAGTAACAATTTCAGTTAGTCTCTTAGGTATAGGAAAAACGTCAGTACTCGCCGGTACCGCAAAGTATTTATCCAACCTACACAGTTTCTCTGGTATTGCAACAGTGTTACAATCGTTGAGAGCTGCTAAGACCTCCCCTAGTAGTACACGGAGGTTCTCCAATTTAAATTTAAAATTTGAAATATCTGAGTCCAATCTGTTTGGATCAGAACCGTCACCCACAGAATGAAGCTCTCCGTCCTCATGCTCTGCGAGCTGTGACGCAGTATCAGACATGGCCCTAGCATTGTCAGCGCACTCTGTTCTCACCCCAGAGTGATCACGCTTGCCTCTTAGTTCAGGTAATTTAGACAAAACTTCAGTCATAACAGTAGCCATATCTTGTAATGTTATCTGTAATGGCCGCCCAGATGTACTAGGCGCCAAAATATCACGCACCTCCCGGGCGGGAGATGCAGGTACTGTCGCGTGAGGCGAGTTAGTCGGCATAACTCTCCCCTCGCTGTTTGGTGAAATTTGTTCACATTGTACAGATTGACTTTTATTTAAAGTAGCATCAATACAGTTAGTACATAAATTTCTATTGGGCTCCACCTTGGCATTGGAACAAATGACACAGATATCTTCCTCTGAGTCAGACATGTTTAACACACTAGCAAAAAACTTACAACTTGGTTATAATCTTTTTTAGCAAAAAACGTACTGTGCCTCAAAGAGGTACTAACGATTAAATGACAGTTGAAATAATGAACTGAAAAACAGTTATTGCATCAAATTTTAAAACAACACAACTTTTAGCAAAGGTTTGTTCCCATTAGTAAAAAACAACACTAATTAAATTTGTACATAAGAAAACAAAACAACGTTTTTTTATACACAGTCACTATAAGAATTCTCACAGCTCTGCTGAGAGAATTTACCTCCCTTCAAAGAAGTTTGAAGACCCCTGAGATCTGTCAGAAATGAACCGGATCATGCAGGACATATAAAAGTAGCTGACTGGAATTTTTTGATGCGTAGCAAAGAGCGCCAAAAACGGCCCCTCCCTCTCCCACACAGCAGTGAAGAGAAACGAAACTGTCACAATTAAAGCAAAAAACTGCCAAGTGGAAAATAATGCCCAAACATTTATTCACACAGTACCTCAGCAATGTAAACGATTCTACATTCCAGCAAAAACGTTTAACATGAGAATAGTTATTAAAAGGATTAGTGACCTTAACACAGTAGTTCCGGTGAAATACCATCCCCAGAATACTGAAGTGTATACATACATGTCATTTTAACGGTATGGCAGGCTTTTCTCATCAATTCCATTCAGAAAATAAAAACTGCCACATACCTCAATGCAGATTCATCTGCCCGCTGTCCCCTGATCTGAAGCCTTTACCTCCCTCAGATGGTCGAGAACAGCAATATGATCTTAACGACTCCGGTTAAAATCATAGTAAAAAATCTCTGTCAGATTCTTCCTCAAACTCTGCCAGAGAAGTAATAACACGCTCCGGTGCTATTTTAAAATAACAAACTTTTGATTGAAGTCATAAAAACTAAGTATAATCACCATAGTCCTCTCACACATCCTATCTAGTCGTTGGGTGCAAGAGAATGACTGGGACTGACGTAGAGGGGAGGAGCTATATGCAGCTCTGCTGGGTGAATCCTCTTGCATTTCCTGTTGGGGAGGAGTTATATCCCAGAAGTAATGATGACCCGTGGACTGATCACACATAACAGAAGAAATACATATAGGTTCAGGAAAGCTTATTGTAGGCCATAAGCACAATATAGTACAAATGCTAAGTTACATTATAACTATGACACACAATACGTAGATATTTTGAGTATTGCCTTGTAATTCCCTTCCTTATTTGAGCTATCTCCTCTATGTTATATCTCACCTCAACTGATGTCTATATGCCACCTACCTCACAGTAGTATTCCTTGCCAGCTGCTATTTATTTATCCCTACATGCTAAGGTCCAAGAGTATCCATGACCATAAGCCAACTCCGCTTACTTTTGCATTTATAACTAAGATAGGGCCAAGAGCGACCCTTTGTGTGTAATCAGGAACATATCTTCAAACCTCCAAACCTTGCTGTTTCTAAGCCCCCACCCATACAAATCTTAAGTGGCATTACTAAGCGGCGTTTATCCGCTAAATATTATATAACATTTTACTATAACATTTATAAACGAGTGGCCAGAGATGTGGCCACCAACGTATAACTTATTTCAGCATGTACCTTCATCATTGACTAATATACGTTTATGCTTTACCATTACTGATATCATTATGTTTTCTCACCCACTAAGAGTCTTTGATATGACTATCATTCCCGATCAGTACTACCTATGTCGAAGGGCCCATACGTGGGCAGCTCAATGGTCATCCAAGGAAATTATTAAACATGCACAGAGGTTTCAAAAGCTCATATGTTTGAAATCAATTTTTTTTTATATATCTTGATATTGTATTTCACGGAAATTTTATAATTTCTGTTATGATGTTTTCTGTTTGCTTTTGTCTTATTATGCAAAACATCAATAAAAGATCATTTACAAAATATATATACTCCTTAAGGAACTATAAAATATCTTATCTGTATATAAGTTTATTTAGGAAAAAACAAAAAATACACTTAATATTGCACAGAAATTGAGAAACTCCGGTTTAAGGGGGGTATCGGAATCATTAGTTAAAAAAAGCTTAATATTTGAGAAAACAACTCCATCTCTAGACAGAAGAGAGTCGCATCTAAAATTGCTATATCAAATATATCAGACACCCTACCTGTAAATGGTGTAACGGATGCCAGATGCACAAAATGCAGCCTCCTGGGGGGCAATTTTAAGTCACTATGTCTTTGAATGCCCAAAAATTAAACAATTTTGGCTTAAAATACAACACTGGCTGAGGAAAATCTGTAAGATGGAAATTAACCTTACAAATATAGATATAGTATTTATTTGCAACAGGCAGGGGTATGGGTCTAAGACTAGATGAATTAACCTTACTATAATTTTAGTACGTAATCTCATATGTAAAGGATGGAAACTGGAAAGATGTCAATGCACCCAAAATCCCCCATTTTTTTAAATGAATGAAACAACAATTAGCAATGGAACAATGCAATTTATGTGACTCTGGGGAGAAGACCAATAACAAGATTCTTAATTAAATAGGAATCTTATATTACTGCTCTATCTGAAATGGAAAAAAAATCAAATCCTAAATCCTTTTAGGTCCCCTATAATGCTAGAACCAAAATAATGAGAACTCTTATAATTAAACTATAATGCATAAGGACTAAATAAATGCATAAGGACTAAATAGATGCAGCAGGGATGAGATGGAGTTATGGGAGTGAGAATGATAGTGTTTTGTTGTTGTTTTTTTTTCCTCCTCACCATCAGGTGAGAGAATGGTTGGGGGTTTAAACTAAAACAAACAACAAAATGAGATGTTAATAACAAGACTTATAGCTAAGGTTTAAATGGTACGTATAATATTATAATGTAACTCACACTGTTCATGTGCCGACCATGTTAACCTGATGCTAATTCGCTTTATCGCCCTGCGTAGCAAATGCAGTTATTTAATTTAAATTGTTTTCTTTACATAGATAAGTTCATAACGAAACTGGAATTGCTCAGGGGAAGACCCCGTTAATATGATGTTAATTTGATTTATTCGCCCTGCATGGCAAATTCATTTATTTAATGTGATTATCTTACTTATATCTGTTTATTATCTATCTTTTTTGTTAATATTGAAAATAAACAATTTAAAAGAAAAAAAGATGCGCATCTTACAGTCACCTATATTTTCATATTCATGAGTCTTTCTATTGGTGTATTAAGTATTCTCAGTATTTTGTCATAACCTTGCCGCATTTTCATTTGAGAGAAAAACAGTGAGAACTGAAGGGCGGAAATGTTTAGATAATTACGTTGGGATTTGAGAGAAAATTTCATACACGCCCATGGAACGCTCATGTTCAGGTTATTTTCCTAAGAAACACCACAACAATTACACTTTGTATTTTGTATTTATAAGTGCCAATTCTGATGTGTTTTTTGCAGATCCCTCAGCTCTTTTGACAAACTTGCACTTCAGGCAGTGCTGACTTTTAAATAACTCCACGTGCATGAGCACCATGTTATTTATATGAAACACATGAACTAACACCCTGTAGCTTTGAAAAGCTGTCAAATGCATTCAGATAAGAGGCAGCCTTTAAGGGCTTACAGATTAGCATATGAGCCTCCCTAGGTTTACCTTTCAACTAAGAATATCAAGAGAACAAAGCACATTTGTTGATAAAAGTAAATTAGAAAGTTGTTTAAAATTACATGCCCTATCTGAATCATGAAAGTTTAATTTGGACTTTACAATCCCTTTAAATAATCTCACCATCCCAGAGACCTTTAGATATTCGGCACCATAATGTCCATCCTCTCACCATCCCAGAGACCTTTAGATATTCGGCACCATAATGCCCATCCTCTCACCATCCCAGAGACCTTTAGATATTTGGCACCATAATGTCCATCCTCTCACCATCCCAGAGACCTTTAGATATTCGGCACCATAATGCCCATCCTCTCACCATCCCAGAGACCTTTAGATATTCGGCACCATAATGTCCATCCTCTCACCATCCCAGAGACCTTTATATATACGGCACCATAATATGCCCATCCTCTCACCATCCCAGAGACCTTTAGATATTCGGCACCATAATGCCCATCCTCTCACCATCCCAGAGACCTTTAGATATTCGGCACCATAATGTTTGTTTGTTTAACAATGAAATAGATTTTTCTATGTAAATCTGATAACCTTATTTCCCCTCTCACATGCTGTACATAGGCACAGTTATCTGTTGTACTGAGGTGGTCCATATCTGTGTATTAGCTCTTGGGAACTTCATATTATTCCTATAATCCAGTAGAGATTTTTTTCCACTATATTTTTATACAAAAATAGAAATACAAAAAAAAGCTTTCTATTATTTATCCTTCAATTAACAATTGGCTAGATTACGAGTTTTGCGTTATGACTCATATTCGCTTATTCACTACCGTTGCTATTACGAGTCTTGTAGGTATAGCTGTACCGCACACCTTTTTGGCCGTAATTCAACGTAGCTACCGCACGTTTCAAAAAGTCCTTTTTCAATGGGACTTCCATAGCACCGGCATTATGAGTTTTGCCTGTCCGGCCAAAAAGTGAGCGATATACAGCCTATGCCGACAAGATCTGTACCGCCACCTGAAAGTCAGTAGTTATGGGTTTTACGCACTAAAGTGTTAAAAAGTACACTAACACCCATAAACTACCTATTAACCCCTAAACCGAGGCCCTGCCTCATTGCAAACATTAAAATAAAATTATTAACCCCTAATCTGCCGCCCCAACATCGCCGCCGCCACTATACTAAAGTTATTACCCCTAAACCTCTGGCCTCCCATATAACTAACACTAAATAAATATATTTTTAACCCCTAAACCTAAGTTTAACCCTAACTTTAATATAATTAAAATAAATCTCAATAAAACTTACTATCATTACCTAAATTATTCCTATTTAAAACTAAATACTTACCTGTAAAATAAACCCTAAGATAGCTACAATATAACTAATAGTTACATTGTAGCTATCTTAGGTTTTATTTTTATTTCACAGCTAAGTTTATAGTTATTTTAACTAAGTAGACTAGTTAGTAAATAGTTATTAACTATTTACTAACTACCTAGTAAAAATAAATACAAAGTCACCTGTAAAATAAAACCTAACCTGAGTTACACTAACACCTAACATTACAGTAAAATTAAATAAATTACGGGACTTCCGGTGGGTGGTGTTTCAAGATGGTCGCAAGTCTGAGAGGCTCTGCTTAAAAAACAGCATTTCATCCTTATACCAGGATCAATCCATCACCATCCTATTATCCCTTAACAGATTATGCTGTTCAGGAATCTTTGAGGATCAAAAAAAAACATCTCTTGGCCCCCGGGACGACAGAAAGTTATAAAGACGGAGAGTGAAGTATTGCTACAGGCTGTACAAAGCAGAGAGGGGATAGGAATAAGTATGGATTTCTTCCCCGCTGAGACAACACTTCGAAACAAAGACTTGTTAGTCTCTTTAAAATACCTATTCCTACCAATGTTCTATAAACTAGAATCTGCACTGAAAGAGTTACTGGCTAAAACTCGAGTTGAGAATCCCTTACGCTCTTCCTCAAAATGGCGCCAAATTCCATCAGAGCCAATTCATGTTAAATTCAGTGGGTCTTTTGAGAAGCATCAACCAGCTCAACAGGAGAGATCACAGGAGCGGCCGATGTGGATGCAGTTACATAACTTAACTTTAATGGATCTCTGCTGCACAGCAAGCATTAAGGAAAAAGCTATCAAAGATAAAGTGCCGTTTGCCATGTCGACTGGCAATACATCTATGTTACAGTGGGACTCTGGCACTAACCTCTTACTCCCATCAGATCCTGAACAGCACAATCCCTCATGCTCTATGCCAGCAGCATGGCAAACTATCAATCAGAGGATTGCGACTGCTGTCGACTCAACTGCTGCACGTATCTGAAACTGAACCGTTTGCAGAGACTGACAACCTAAACTCATTGAAGGAGGACAATATACAATACATTTGCAGCACAAAGGGACTCCTGTTGCGGGATCTAGTTACCTCATCGCCACTGCCCTCCAGGCTCTCTAGACCGTATGCTATGAACTTACTGGGAGCTACAGCTGCACGGCTACATAGGAGAGGCATTGGCTGAGTTATTTAGTCTGCATTAGAAAAAGGGCCTGCTGCTCTCCTTATGTTTGCCGATATTCTAGAGTGCTTATGTTTTTTTCTAATCGGTCCGTAAACCTCACACATCATACATAACAGGCTGACATGGTAATGGTGCTACTATCGCAAGCATGCAGTTTTTATTCTCCTTCTCCCTCTTTTTGTGTTTGTTTTCCTCTTTTTTAATTTCAGGACTAAATTATTTATGAACATGCAGTTGCATCTCACTATTTGAATGTGTGTGGGTTTCCTTTTTGTGTGGGGATGTTGCAGAGGGTCTCTGTTGGCTGATTTGTGGAGCTGCCGGACCACTCCTAGCACACTAGCATGGTGATTTTGTCACTGCTCTACTGGTAGAGCTGACTGCAATCTGTTTTGTTGTGTTTGGCTGTGCCACAGAACTGGGCAATGGGGCCGATTTGCAAATCTAGGTACATCATTTTGAGGAAAAGAGAGAGAAAACATGGGGTTTCTACTTTCCAAGGTGAACAGATTGTTAATCTATGAGGACCTCTAGTGGTTACTGTGGTATTGCATTTGAATATAAAGTGAAAGTCCAGTTCTTGAGTAAAGTGAAACGATCTAGCAGCAACTTATTCTAAGAATGTGCTCTTCCTGACATATGCATAAAAACAAATGTGCTTCACCACTTTCTAGGTATCTACTTTCTTTTTCTTACTTTGTCTCTGTTACAATACTTGTTACAATACCTCAGTGTAAGCAACATCTTTAGAAAGATTGTTCACAGTTCAGTGATTCCCCAGACAATGAGTTTAGTTATAACTATGTTTTCTCTTGTTTTTATTTGTGTTACTAGTACTTACTCTCCTTATTGTAGTGGTATGTTTTGTTTTGTCACACTGTACACATATAGAAAAAAATCATACTGTAATACCCCCACATATAGCTACATTTCACACATTTTAGGAATAAATGCCTATTTTTATTAATCCACGCCTCATTCTACTAAAGACCATGTTGTATCAGATCTGGAAATGTTGTCATACTCTCTCATCGTTATAAGATCAAGTTACCAATAACAGCCCTAACTAGAAACATATTGCAACATGGGTAATGTTCTTTCTGCAATTTTCTGTACTAGAAATATCTAAGTAATACCCTTTTGATGCTGAATAAATTTTTTTTTTTTTTTATTATCTAACCCACTATAAAAGTTTGGCATACGCTAATGCTTGTGCATCCCTCTGGAATCACCCCACAGTCAATACTTATGCAATTATATAACAAATGTTCCCTACATTAAAATAGATCTAATTGGCTTGAAATATTGTAGAAATCACATAATGGTTAACTCTTACAGATTTAATGGTACTACGCAGGCTTCTTGAACAATAGGCATAGGATATCCCATAGATCGGTCACCCTAGATAACAAATATTATCTATTTGAAAGTTTAGTCCAGATTTTACTTTGTAACTCATAACTCAACCCGTTTAACACTCCCAAAGTATTACAATCCACTGCAAACTTGATATCCTAAATGGGTTGGTATCTCCATATTTACTTTACAGGGTAACGTTTATTCCAAAAGGAGAATGTGCTAGTTACAGTTTGTTTTGTTTGTTGATGTTTAGTTTTGTTATGTTTAATATATTAAAATCCCAGGAATGTGTACATATATTCTATAGATAACTTACTAAAATCATAGTAGAATTTAGACGATATTGTACCAGCTTAGCATATCCAGTACTAGCACTTATTTAACCATGTCTGTTACTCCTCTGAACACTGTAAGTTATGATACTATGCCCTGAGTGGCGCAATGACGTGCAACTGGTATAATTGTATACATTGTTGGTTATAAATAAAAGTTTTAAAAAAAAAATTAAATAAATTACACTAATTAAATTCAATTAACTAAATTACAAAAAAAATAAACCCTAAATTACACAAAATAATAAAGAAATTATCAAATATTTAAACTAATTACTCCTAATCAAATAGCCCTATCAAAATAAAAAAGCCCACCCAAAATAAAAAACCTGCCAATGGCCCTTAAAAGGGCCTTTTGAGGGGCATTGCCCCAAATAAATCAGCTCTTTTACCAATAAAAAAAAAATACAAACAACTCCCCAACAGTAAAACCCACCACCCACACAACCAACCCCCCAAATAAAATCCTATCTAAAAAACCTAAGCTCCCCATTGCCCTGAAAAGGGCATTTGGATGGGCATTGCCCTTAAAAGAGCATTTATCTCTTTTTCGGTGCCCAAAACCCTAAGCTAAAAATAAAATCCACCCAATAAACCCTTAATAAAACCCAACACTAACCCCCAAAGATCCAGTTACAGTTTAGGAAGACCGGACATCCATCCTCATCCAGCCAGGAGAAGTCTTCATCCAAGCGGGCAGAAGTCCTCAACGAAGCCGGGAAAAGTCTTCATCCAAGTGGCAAGAAGTCATCCACAAGGCGAGGTGGAGCTGCTCCAACTTCAAGACATCCGGCACGGAGCATTCTAGTCAGGTCTCTATATGTATATGGCTGTTCCTTTAAGTGTGTGACCATTCTTTCCCTATTTAAGGCTCCTCCTCTATCAGCACTTCGCTTGGTAATTTTTGACCGTGCTCTAGCGTATGCAGAGCTCCCTAAGAAGACACCTTGCCTTTTGCCTGATATCACGCTGTGATAGCAGCTCCTTTCCTAAAGTGCTGTTTTACTACTTATCCCAAACAAGATTCCTATTGCAACTTACATCGTCACTTCTCCTGCCTTGCTTACCTGCTTCTCTACAAACTCACGTCATACCCGGCTCTCGCTCATTCTCAACGGCTGCTGCCGCTCTCACACGCTTCCTGGTTTGCGTGTCCTCTCTGCAGCACCTCCAGCCTGCGCCGCTGTCAACTCACACCACACACTCACCGCTGCTAGCGGATTGGAGATACTGGACTGGGTAACTTTGTATCATACTGACTCTGTTGCATGCTCCTGTTTAATGTGCTTACTTTGTACGTTATGAACTTAACTGCCTAATTATATCTGAAGCGCATATCATTATACCTGCCTCTGATTCTATGAATACAGGAAGCATACTTAGATCCCAGAGCAACTAAACCTGAGCACATTGCTGAGTGTTTGTGTGAGTGTTGATTTGTATATATTTTACCTGTCTGGATTGGAAGCGTGTATATTGAGGTGGCAAGTATATTTATCAAATTGACTCATACTACCTTCAGGTCTCTTGTGATCTGTGTACACTTTAGTTCTGTTTCAATTGTGTCTTCCCACTTATATGCTACGTGGGTTTACAACTATTCACACTGTATCCATACAGTAGTGACCCTCAGTTCGATGAGCATATCAGGGGTCTCATAAGTTAAATCTCAGAGATCCCGAGGTAAGGTGTGAGGCTGAGTGGTCCTGTAAATAATCAGGATACTAGTTTATATCCTCCAATCAGAAAGTGTTACAATCCTCTTCTTTCGATGGCTATTGAAGAATTAAGTTTTTCTTTAAATGACGTCATCCAACATGGCGTCCCTTGAATTCCGATTGGCTGATCAGAAGTGACTCATAGCACAAGCAAGTGGGAGGCTATTTACGCATACAGGCCGGAAATTCAACCAGAAACAAAAAAGAAGTGATGCCCAGACATACCGCAAGCAAGCGGATCACTTGCAGGGGCGGAGAAACATTAAATGGCTTTAACGTTAAAGGGATACTAAACACAATTTTTTTCTTTCATGATTTCATGATTGACTGATCTAACATATTAAACATTATTGCACCTTTATATCTCTTTAATTAATAACAGAAATAATTAATAAAAATTGTATTCTAGATAATCAATATGTTGGTAAATTTGTCACAATGTTATCTTCATTAAACAATGATTCTCTCTGCCTCGCTCCACAAGACTCCCCCCTAGTTTTGAAAGCTTCAAGTGCTCCCTAAAGACTCTACTGTTCAGGGATGCATACAACCTATGGTAACCTCTCTTTATACCAGTTCCTCTCCTCCATTGCTATCCCCTGAACCCCCTTAGCATGTAAGCCTAAGAGTCCAGCTGTTGATCACCTTCTTAAGAGCTGACTACAACAGTGCATCTCTTGGCAGGGCCCTCTACCCATTTGATCCCTATAATTGTTTTGTTGTACTCCGCTTTTGTTTATAGCTCTGCGGAATCTGTTGGCGCTCTACAAATAACCGATAATAAATAATAATAATAATAATAATGATTCACAACAAAATAGTACTAAGCTAGATATGATTAAAGGAACAGTAAACACCTTCAGACTGTAATATAAACTGTCTAATTATTCCTAGGAAAACAACTTTACCATATACTTTTATTGGCTTAAAGTATTGTTATATCAGCTGTGTGCCGGGATATTATCTGTGTGTCACAAACGTACAGTGACTAATAATGCAATAAACACATAGAAATAACTTCACTGACTCACTATTTAATGTCTGATAGTATTGTTATATCAGCTGTGTGCCGGGATATTATGTGTGTGTCACAAACGTACAGTGACTAATAATGCAATAAACACATAGAAATAACTTCACTGACTCACTATTTAATGTCCGATAGTATTGTTATATCAGCTGTGTGCCGGGATATTATCTGTGTGTCACAAATGTACAGTGACTAATAATGCAATAAACACAAAGAAATAACGTCACTGACTCACTATTTAATGTCTAATAGTATTGTTATATTAGCTGTGTGCCGAGATATTATCTGTGTGTCACAAATGTACAGTGACTAATAATGCAGTAAACACATAGAAATAACTTCACTGACTTACTATTTAATGTCTAATAGTATTGTTATATCAGCTGTACTATTTAATGTCTAATAGTATTGTTATATCAGCTGTGTGCTGGGATATTATCTGTGTGTCACAGACGTACAGTGACTAATAATGCAATAAACACATAGAAATAACGTCACTGACTCACTATTTAATGTCTGATAGTATTGTTATATCAGCTGTGTGCTGGGATATTATCTGTGTGTCACAGACGTACAGTGACTAATAATGCAATAAACACATAGAAATAACGTCACTGACTCACTATTTAATGTCTAATAGTATTGTTATATCAGCTGTGTGCTGGGATATTATCTGTGTGTCACAGACGTACAGTGACTAATAATGCAATAAACACATAGAAATAACGTCACTGACTCACTATTTAATGTCTAATAGTATTGTTATATCAGCTGTGTGCCGGGATATTATCTGTGTGTCACAGACATACAGTGACTAATAATGCAATAAACACATAGAAATAACTTCACTGACTCACTATTTAATGTCTAATAGTATTGTTATATCAGCTGTGTGCTGGGATATTATCTGTGTGTCACAGACGTATAGTGACTAATAATGCAATAAACACATAGAAATAACTTCACTGACTCACTATTTAATGTCTAATAGTATTGTTATATCAGCTGTGTGCTGGGATATTATCTGTGTGTCACAGACGTACAGTGACTAATAATGCAATAAACACATAGAAATAACTTCACTGACTCACTATTTAATGTCTAATAGTATTGTTATATCAGCTGTGTGCTGGGATATTATCTGTGTGTCACAGACGTACAGGGACTAATAATGCAATAAACACATAGAAATAACGTCACTGACTCACTATTTAATGTCTAATAGTATTGTTATATCAGCTGTGTGCTGGGATATTATCTGTGTGTCACAGACGTACAGTGACTAATAATGCAATAAACACATAGAAATAACTTCACTGACTCACTATTTAATGTCTAATAGTATTGTTATATCAGCTGTGTGCCAGGATATTATCTGTGTGTCACAAACATACAGTGACTAATAATGCAATAAACACATAGAAATAACTTCACTGACTCACTATTTAATGTCTAATAGTATTGTTATATCAGCTGTGTGCCGGGATATTATCTGTGTGTCACAAATGTACAGTGACTAATAATGCAGTAAACACATAGAAATAACTTCACTGACTCACTATTTAATGTCTAATAGTATTGTTATATCAGCTGTGTGCCGGGATATTATCTGTGTGTCACAGACGTACAGTGACTAATAATGCAATAAACACATAGAAATAACGTCACTGACTCACTATTTAATGTCTAATAGTATTGTTATATCAGCTGTGTGCCGGGATATTATCTGTGTGTCACAAATGTACCATGAGTAATAATGCAATAAACACATAGAAATAACTTCACTGACTCCGTATTTAAAGGGATAGTAAACCCAAATATTGTCTTTTATGATTCAGATAGAGCATGCAATTTTAATCAACTTTCTAATTTACTCCTGTTATCAATTTTTCGTCATTCGCTTGGTATCTTTATTTGAAAAAAACAGGAATAATAGCTTTGGAGCTGAGCATATCTGGTGAGCCAATGACAAGCAGCACATGTGTGTAGCCACCAGTCAGCTCTCAGTAATACATAAGGTTGATAACAGAAGTGAAATTAAGTGTCATCAAATTACACATTCTATCTGAATTATGAAAGTGTAAGTTCCTATCCCTTTAACCCTTTGAGTGCTAATGACGGCTCTGAGCCGCCACAGAGTTTCTCACTCTGGTGCTAATGACGGCTCAGAGACGTCATGAGCACTCTCCCACCTTGAGGGAGATCTGGGGGCTCCTAACCGCTCCTACCCCGGCGATCGTGCCTGTAGAGTGACAGGCATCGCCGGGGATTCACGTGATGTGTGGTGACGTCACGCGCAATTACGTGATGACATCACAGCACAACTTTATTTATACTTAACAATGTGAAGTATAGGAGGAGGGGGCATGCTGCTTAGAAGCCTGTATCTCAGGCATCTAAGCAGCTACAGAACCCCCAAGACCCACTGTTGGAAAAGTAATCGCTTAACCTTTCCAACAGTGTAAGTCTTGGGGGTCTGTAAAAAAAAAAAAATAAAGTTAATTTTTTCCCAGGTGGGAAAGTGCTTAACACTCAAAGGGATAAGTATGGTTTAAGTAACAGAAAATGTCTGTGTATAAAGTCTTGCTGCTGATTAATAATCTGGGTTGGTGTAGGTTGGGGGGTTAATTTGATATTGGTTTTATGTAATGTTAAAGGGACAGTAAAGTCAAAATTAAACTTAAATGGATTGGATAGAACATGACATTTTAAACAACTTTCTAATTTACTTATATTATCATTTGTGCTTAGTTATTTTAGTATCCTTTGTTAAAGAGTAACCCTAGATGAACTCAGGAGCCTGCACGTGTCTTCAGACAGCAGAGTTTGCAACAACATTTATAGCTGTTATACATAGTTACAAACACTGCTGCACAGAGTGCTAAATACACGTGCACGCCCTTAAGCTCATATAATATCAGCCTCCTAGGTTTACTCTATAACAAAGGATACCAAAAGAACAAAGAAAACTAGATAATAAAAGTAAATTGGAAAGTTGGGTAAAATTGCTGCTCTGAATTATCAGCGCTTAACTTTCATTGTCAGATTTGGCTTCTGTATCTGATGATGTTTTCCTAATTATTCTGTGATATTGTCTTTTTAATTATACAAAAAACTGGTCTGGATTACAGTCACTTTTTATTTGCATGAAAAACCATTACATATCATTATATAGTAAAAAGCAGCATTACATGATGCAGGTAGCCCTCAGTTTATGCCGGGGTTAGGTTCCAGAAAGAATGGTTGTAAATTGAAACCCAGTTTATAATGTAAGTCAATGAGAAGTAAGGGAGTTATGTCAATATTGAGAGGGGCCTAGAACCTAAGTAACCTATATTAAATTATTTTAAAGACTATAAATGCTAAACAACATTATAAACAATATCAAATATTCACACAACACAGAATATAATATCAAACTAAGTTTAAATGAACAAAAACATTTTTCTACTTGCATTTTTCTGCAAACAAAGCAGTAAGGACTCTGCATTGAAACAGTAGCATACTCTCAGATAGATTACGAGTTTTGCATTATGAGTGAAAAAGCAGTGTTATGGCTCTTTTTCACTACCGCTGCTATTACAAGTCTTGTAGGTATAGCTGTACCGCACACCTTTTTGGCCGTCACGCAACGTAACTACCACACCTTTCAAAAAGTCATTTTTCAATGGGACTTCCATAGCGCCGGTATTAGGAGTTTGCCTGTCCAGCCAAAAAGTAAGCAGTATAGCCTATAACTACAAGATCTGTACCGCCACATGAAAGTCAGTAGTTATGAGTTATACGCTACAAAGCTGTACCATAAAACTCATAACTAAAGTGTTACAAAATACACTAACACCCATAAACTACCTATTAACCCCTAAACCCGAGGCCCTCTTGCATTGCAAACACTGAAATAAACTTATTAACCCCTAATCTGCCACTCCAGACATCGCCACCACTATAATAAACATATTAACCCCTAAACCACCGTACTCCTGCATCACAAACACTAGTTAAATATTATTAACACCTAATCTGCTGCCCCAATGTCATCGTCACCTACATACACTTATGAACCCTTAATCTGCTGTCCCTAACATTGCCGCAACCTACATTACTGTTATTAACCCCTAATCTGCTGCCCCCAATGTCACCGAAACTATACTAAAGTTATTAGCCCCTAAACCTAACCCTAACACCCACTAACTTAATCTAATAGCCCCATCAAAATAAAAAGCCCCCAAAATAATAAAAAACCCTAGCCTAAACTAAACTGCCAATAGCCCTTAAAAGGGCCTTTTGCAGGGCATTGCCCCAAAGAAATCAGCTCTTTTACCTGTAAAAAAAATTACAAACAACCTCCCAACAGTAAAACCCACCACCCACACAACCAACCCCCAAATAAAAACCTACCTAAAAAAACCTAAGCTCCCCATTGCCCTGAAAAGGGCATTTGGATAGGCATTGCCCTTAAAAGGGCATTCAGCTCTTTTACTTGCCCAAACCCTAAGCTAAAAATGAAACCCACCCAATAAACCCTTAATAAAACCTAACACTAACCCCCGAAGATCCACTTACAGTTTTGGAAGACCGGACATCCATCCTCATCCAGCCAGGAGAAGTCTTCATCCAAGCGAAAAGAAGTCGCCCTCCAGGCGGGAAGAAGTCTTCATCCAGACAGCATCTTCTATCTTCATCCTTCAGACGTGGAGCGGCTCCATCTTCAAGACATCCGGCACGGAGCATCCTCTTCATACGGTCCCAGCCGTACACTGAAGGTTCCCTTTAAGGGACGTCATCCGTCAGAATTAAACAGTAAAAAATCCTATTGGCTGATCCAATCAGTCAATAGGATTAAGCTTGCATTCTATTGGCTGGTTGGAACAGCCAATAGAATACGAGCTCAATCCCATTGGCTGATTGGGTCAGCCAATAGGATTGAAGCTCAATCCTATTGGCTGATTGCATCAGCTAATAGGATTTTTCACCCTTTAATTCCGAGTGGCTGATAGAATTCTATCAGCCAATCGGAATTCAAGGGACGCCATCTTGGATGACGTCCCTTAAAGGGAACCTTCAGTGTATGGCTGGGACCGTATGAAGAGGATGCTCCGCGACGGATGTCTTGAAGATTGAGCCGCTCCACGTCAGAAGGATGAAGATAGAAGATGCTGTCTGGATGAAGACTTCTGCCCGCCTGGAGGACGACTTCTTGCCGCTTGGATGAAGACTTCTCCTGGCTGGATGAGGATTGATGTCCAGTCTTCCAAAACTGTAAGTGGATCTTCAGGGGTTAGTGTTAGGTTTTTTTAAGGGTTTATTTGTGTGGTTTTTTTTTATTAACTTAGGGTTTGTGCATGTAAAAGAGCTGAATGCCCTTTTAAGGGCAATGCCCATCCAAATGCCCTTTTCAGGGCAATGGGGAGCTTAGGTTTTTTTATGTAGGTTTTTATTTTGGGGGGGGGGTTGGTTGTGTGAGTGGTGGGTTTAACTGTTGGGGAGTTGTTAGTAAAAAAATTTTACAGGTAAAAGAGCGGATTACTTTGGGGCAATGCCCTGCAAAAGGACCTTTTAAAGGCTATTGGCAGTTTAGTGTAGGCTAGGGATTTTTTTTATTTTGGGGGGCATTTATATTTTGATAGGGCTATTAGATTAGGAGTAATTCGTTTTTATATTTGATAAAAAAAAATATTTTGTGTAATTTAGTGTTTATTATTGTTTGTAATTTAGATAAATGTATTTTTTAATTTAATTTATTTAATTCTAGTGTAATGTTAGGTTTAACTGTAAGACAGGTTAGGTTTTATTTCACAGGTAAATTTGTATTCATTTTTACTAGGTAGTTAGTAAATAGTTAATAACTATTAAATAACTAATCTACCTAGTTAAAATAAATACAAACTTACCTGTGAAATAAAAATAAAACATAAGCTAGATACAATATAACTATTAGCTATATTGTAGCTAGCTTAGGTTTTATTTTACAGGTAAGTATTTAGTTTTAAATAGGTATTATTTAGGTAATAGTAAGTTTTATTTAGATTTATTTTAATTATATTAAAGTTAGGGGTTAGACTTAGGGGTTAATATATTTATTTAGTGTTAGTGATGTGGGAGGCCAGAGGTTTAGGGGTTAATAACTTTAGTATAGTGGCAGCAGCGACATTGGGGGCAGCAGATTATGGGTGGTTAATAAATTTATGTAGGTGGCGGCGACATTGGGGGCGGGAGATAAGGGGTTAATAAGTGTAATGTAGGTATCGGCGATGTCAGGGGTGGCAGATTAGGGGTGTTTAGACTCCGGGTTTATGTTAGGTGTAAACATACATTTTCTTTCCCCATAGACATTAATGGGGCTGCGTTACGGAGCTTTATGCTCCGTCATTGCAGGTGTTAGGCTTTTTTTTAGCTGGTTCTCCCCATTGATGTCTATGGGTAAATCGTGCACGAGCACGTCAAAGCAGCTCAAAGCAGCGCTGGTATTTGTGTGCGGTATGGAGCTCAATGCAGCCATATCGCCCACAAACGGTGGGTTTTTGCAAACCTGTAATAGCAGCGCTATTAAAGGTGAGCGGTGGAAATAACTTGCAAGTTATTAGTGAGCCACTCATAACGCAAAACTCATAATCTGGCTGTCTGTTAGCTAATATCCAGTCTGCAGATATTATATGTATTCCAGGCTGGACTGATTTTTTAGGCACCCTGACCTTCAAGCAGCTGGGCAGGAAGATGTAAAGTTTCCTTCATGGCTGCTAGATCTTATTCCTTTGAAAGCTGCTCCATTATCCATAGCTCAGGTCTGTGGTCTGTGTACACTGATTCAATTCAGACCTGTTAAGCCTGCATATCTTTGTTGTAACACAAGCGGACAGCTCCATCTACTGGCCTGTCCTTATTTTAATCAATGCACTCTGCTTCTCGGTGCTTTTCAATAGCAGTCACATGACTGAAAAAAAGGGCGTTATTCTGAAACAGCGCTAATTGAACCGATGCAAACCGAGGACCACCTGAGTATGCACACAATGGTATAAATATACCTAACACTTGTGCTTTTCATACAAAGGGATTCATCAGATATATATAATGTTCCCTTTATATATACAGTATGTGTTATCAGTTCTTGTGGAGTCTAACTAACATGAAAACATCTAACAGACATAATATCAAGTTACAGAACATGACATACATATTACATACCCAGTATACATGTAGGTTATAGTAGCCATTTAAATTAATCTGATTATGATCACGTATGTACAGGTTACTGAGATTGTGTCTCATGAAATAAAATCAGTTTCCCCTCAGTAACTCCTCTGGTATATAACATGTACAATTCTAAGCATCTATTGCTATAAGCAAAGGTTTATCCACATGATGTGCACATTAAATATATCTCCCAGATGTCAATCATTTGAGACTGATGTTCTTGTTTATACAATTGTCTAACACTCTTTTCATATAAAGACTCCTTTATTCTGTAAATGTAATTATTTTCTCCGCCATTTGAGAAAAAAAAAACCTGTACAATTCCTAACACTGGCATATTAGAAAACAACACTGGGGGTGCTTTGGGGGTGAATGGTTGTGTAAACTGGTCAGTATGAGGACAGATTTGTATATTCCTGTGTGGTGTTTGGATTCTATCACATTTATATGAGAGAAATTGAGGTGCACATATATAAAGGCACAAAGGACAGCAGGAGAGCACTTCCAATCTGGGGCTTTTATAACTGGGATTAAGTAAGTATTATTTACAATGAAATCTTTTTATGCTTCTATTTAGAGAGTTTGTCCCCTTTATGATAATTGTAAAACGGTGTGTATACTGTGTATATACAATTTGTGTGTAAATATTTGATGTTTTTTGATACCCGACTTCAATGGAAACCTTTTTTTCACTTTCTAAACATGTGAAAGATTTCTTTCCTTGTGAATACTTTCATGAGTTTTTAGACAATGCATTTGTCTAAAACTTTTTCCACACTCTGTACATGTGAAAGGCTTTTCCCCTGTGTGAATCCTTTCATGAGTTTTCAGAGTACTCTTTTCTGTAAAACTTTTTCCACACTCTGTACATGTGAACGGCTTTTCCCCTGTGTGAATCCTTTCATGGTTTTTCAGAGTACTCATTTCTGTAAAACATTTGCCGCACTCTGTACATGTGAAAGGCTTTACCCCTGTGTGAATCCTTTCATGTTTTTTCAGTTTACTCTTTTCTATAAAACATTTTCCACACTCTGTACATGTAAAAGGCTTTTCCCCTGTGTGAATCCTTTTATGATTTTTCAGATTACTCATTTGTGTAAAACTTTTTCCACACTCTGTACATGTGAAAGGCTTTTCTCCTGTGTGAATCCTTTCATGATGTTTCAGATTACTCATACGTGTAAAAAATATTCCACACTCTGTACATTTAAAAGGTTTTTCCCCTGTGTGAATCTTTTCATGAGTTTTCAGACAATACATTTGTGTAAATTGTTTTCCACACTCTGTACATGTAAAATAGTTTCCCCCTGTGTGAATGCTTTCATGATTTTTCAGTTTACTCTTTGTTGTAAACATTTTTCCACACTCTGTACATGTGAAAGGGGTTTCCCCTGTGTGAATCCTTTCATGAGTTTTCAGACCATCCATTTGTGTAAAACCTTTTCCACACTCTGTACATGTGAAAGGTTTTTCTCCTGTGTGAATCCTTTCATGAGTTTTCAGATTACTTTTTTGTTTAAAACGTTTTCCACATTTAGTACAGGTGAATGGTTTATCCCCTGTGTGAATCCTGTAATGAGTTTTCAGATTACCCTTTTGTTTAAAACGTTTTCCACATTTAGTACAGGTGAATGGTGTCTCCCCTGTGTGGGTCCTTTCATGTGATGCAAGATGAATCTTTTTTGTGAAATATATCCCACACTCTGCACATGTAAAAGGTTTCTCCTCTGTGTGAATAAGTTGATGTGTTAGGAAACTTGACTTGTCTGCAAACATTTTCCAACATTCTGTACATATGAAAGGGTTTTCTCCTTTGTGAATCCTATTGTGAACTAAGAGACTGGACCTTTGTGTAAACTGTACTCCACACTCTGTATAACTGAATGGTTTCTCTCCTGTGTGGGTCCTTTTATGAGCTATAAGTTTTGTCATTTTTATAAAACATTTGCTGCCCTCAGTACATGTGTTTGGCTTTTCATCTGTGTGAATTTTGTGGTGTTGCAGGAGATGTGACTTCCATCTAAAGCTTTTCTCACATTTTGTAAGTTTGAAAGGTCTTTCCTTTGTATGAATCATTTGGCTAGACTGCAGACTTTTCCCTTCTTTAAAATGCTTTGAAAACTCAGTAAATATTTGTGGCTTATCCTCTGGGATAATCATTTCACTAGATAAGGCATAATTATTGTCTTCTTGTTTGACGACTAAATTACTCTCTGTACATAATGATTGTTGCCCAGTTTCTGCAAATTCACCATCTCCTTTAAATATCTGCTGTGATTTCCCGAATGTTTGTGAATAGTCATTAGTGTCTAAAACTGTTTGAGTCTGTGGCATCATTCTGATTCTTCCTGTAGTGAAGGATGGATATGAACTATTCACGTTTGTCTAAATAAAAAGAAATGTAATAAAGAAAATAAGTAAGGTTTATTACTTAGAATATGATCCATCTTTATAGCATATTATTCATTTATACTCAACAAAATGTCTTCCATTTTGTGTTTGTGTTTATTTTTAAATGTATTTACATTTAAAACACAAATTAAAAAAGGACAATAAAGAATGTAAACATTTATAAATCATAAACTAAACTGAAGAAAACAATTTATAGGGCCCCATTAAACAAGGTGAATGTGGATAATGTTTTCAGCCAGGGAACCAGTACATCTGTATTCTGGTCAAGAGAGGTAGCATCCACCATCTTCATTTAACATTGCATAAGCAAATGCACATAAAGCTCTGCCTGGCTCATCCTCAACCAGTTGGGTGAGAACATGAGGTCCTAATCATCACGGACTAATAATAAGTGTGAGATGTTTTGTGAGGGTGAGAAGCAGTGATCTTATGTTACTTCTCAACTTTTGGCTGTGGTTGTTTAATTTATATAAACTGACAATATTCTCAGTTGATGCATTCTTCTTTCTGCACCTCTTCTCTATGCTACAGAAAATACTTTTTATCTAGAACTATCACACATTCTCATCTTGCGTAATTCATTCATTACTTTTGGGAAACATATAACCAAGCTTTAGAGGACACTGAATGAAACCGGGAGGGCAAAAAAGGCAGACCCTAATGTGAGGGCACCACAGCCTGTAGTACCTTTCTCCTGAAAACAGCTTCTGCAGAAGCAAAAATGTCAAATATGTAAAACTTTGTAAAGTGTGTAAGGAGGACCAGGTAGCCGCCTTATAAATATGCTCCATAGAGGCCACATTCTTGAAGGCCCAAGACGAAGCCACAGCTCTAGTTGAATGAGCCGTGATCCTCTGAGGAGGCTTATGTCCTGCTGTCTCAAAGGCCAAGCGAATCAAACTCCTCAACCAGAAAGACAAAGAAGTAAAAGAGGCCCTCTGCCCCTTGCGCTTCCCGGAATACACAACAAAAAGAGATGTAGACTGTCTAAAGTACTTTGTAGCCTGAAGATAGAACTTTAAGGCACGAACAACATCCAGATTATGAAGTAACCTCTCCTTAGAAGAAGGGTTAGGACACAAAGAAGGAACAATTATTTCCTGATTGATGTTACGGTTAGACACCACCTTGGGAAGAAACCCCAAACCGGTGCCAAGAACAGCCTTATCCACATGAAAAACCAGATAAGGAGGCTCAAATTGCAAGGCAGCTAGCTCAGATACTCTGTGTGCTGATGCAATAGACAACAGGAAGAGAACCTTCCAGGACAGAATCTTAATGTCAATGGAATGCATAGGCTCAAACGGAACCCTCTACAATACCATAAGGACCAAGTTTAAGCTCCATGGGGGAGCAGACTGCCTTAAAACAGGCCTGATTCTAGACAGAGCCTGAACAAAAGATTGAATGTCAGGAAGCTCAGCGAGTCTCCTGTGCAACAAGGTGGATTATGCCAAAATCTGTCCCTTTAAGGAATTAGCAGCAAGACCCTTCTCCAACTCCTCCTGGAGAATGGACAGAATCCTGGCTACCTTCATCTTTTGCCAAGGATATCCATGCTTCTCACACCAGGACAAGTAAGTCCTCCACACCTTATGGTAGATGTGGCGAGTGACAGGCTTCCTTGCCTGAACTAAAGTGTCAATCACATTTTCAAAAAAACCTCTCTTGGCTAAGACTAAGCGTTCAATCTCGACGCAGTCAGCCTCAGAGAAATTAGCTTTTGATGTTGAAAGGGACCCTATTCCAGCAGATCCCTGCAAGAGGGTAACATCCATGGTGGAGAGGATGACATCCCCACCAGGTCCGCAAACTACATTCTCCGCGGCAATGATGGAGCAATCAGGATGGCCGGAGCTCACTCCTGTTTGATGCGTGCCACTACATGAGGTAGAAGTGGTAACGGTGGAAAATGTAAGCTAGGCTGAATCCCCAAGGCACCGCTAAGGCATCTATCAGCTCTGCCTGGGGATCCCTCAACCGTGACCCGTATAGGGGTAGCTTGCAATTTAGTCTGGACACCATGAGATCTATCTCTGGTGTTCCCCATCTGAGACAAATCTCTGCAAACACTTTGGGGTGAAGAGACCATTCACCCGGATAAAAGGATTGCCTGCTAAGAAAGTCTGCTTCCCAGTTGTCCACACCTGAGATGTGGATTGCTGAAAGCAAGCAGCTGTTGAACCCCGCCCACTCCAAAAACTGAGACACCTCCCTCATTGCTAGGGAGCTCCTCGTACCCCCCTGATGGTTGATGTAAGCCACCAAGGTAATGTTGTCGGTCTGGAATCTGATGAAGCTGAATGACTCCATAGTAGGTCGCGCTCTCAGAGCATTGCAGAATGCTCAAAGTGCCAGAATATTTACCGGAAGGAGAGACTCCTCCCGTGTCCATTTTCCTTGTGCCATCCTGGCACCCCAAACAGCTCCCCATCCTGCGAGACTCGCATCCGTGGTCACTATTTTTATAGGGCAGGGCAACTGTAACCAACACCTCCAATCTCATCTCATTGATTGGACTCCAGTTGGCTGCAATCTCACTCCAATTAGCTCTTGGAGATGTCATTAGTCTAGGGGTTCACATACTTTTTCCACCTGCACTGTGAATGTTTACATGGTGTGTTCAATAAAAACATGGCAACATTTTATTCTTTGTGTGTTATTAGTTTAAGCAGACTGTGATTGTCTATTGTTGTGACTTAGATTATGATCAGATCACATTTTATGACCAATTTGTGCAGAAATCCATATAATTTCAAAGGGTTCACATACTTTTTCTTGCAACTGTATATACACTTTCATATTTATACAGGTAGATACGCAGATATAAACCATACATTTGTATATATATATTATATACATATCCATACATTTGGATCTATAAATATATCTGTTAATCATCCATAACCCATATAGGATCATTGAGTTTAATCTGATTTTATATATTATAAATGTAATAAACAACTTAAAGAATTATTTACCCTTTAACATATTGCATCTATATTATATGTATCCTACCCCTACAATCCCAATGTATCCTACATTTGCTAACTATCCAAATCTTTAGATGTTTGATATCGAAAAAATATATATAATTGTTTTTTCTAACACTAGTCATTTACTCATTTCAAATAAAAACTCTTACATTAAAACTTGTGGGTCCAGTATATATAAAAAGCTTTTTTGGAAACTATAAATTTTGATACTCCATTTTCTAATGAAATACATTTTATACTTCCGATGGAGTACATCTATTGAATTATCAAATTTCTTTGGTTGTATATATCCGTTATATGTAAACCTAGAAATGATTCAGTATTGCTTATTTATATGTACACATTATTTATTTATCTATGTATTTATTTATATGTACACATTCTCTGTTTGTGTTTTTATACCATCAAATCTGTTTTAACAAAGTGATCACATCGCCAACATAGAGTTAATCTTGAACACACACTATCACACCTGATGCTAATTGCATATTTCCCTATATAAGGCAATGGTTACACTTAGTAAGCATCTTGATAAAGGCAGTTGATACTGCCGAAACGCGTAGATTTGCTTACTCTTATTTGGAAACTTATTTACACTTTGTGTCACATTTTTGCAGTTCACAGGTTCATTTCGATCTCTATGATATATGTAGAGAGACATATATGAATAATCCCTGTGTGCAACACTCTTAAACACCAATTGCAGCTATCCTATTCCTCTCCTGCGGCACTTAAAAAGGTTCATCTCTACCTCTCTGAACATACACCGAGATAGACATATGATTAATTCCTGTGTGCCTGCTTGTTATATCTTGCTCCTATTATAGCAACATTACCCTTGCAAGACCTTTTGCATACAACTATCATACAGTGGACAATAGACTGCTTGGAGCCCTTTTGCCAGATGGAAGACGGATTATAAAGGACGGATCGACCAACATTGTGCTGTTTCGAACAGCTGAGAGACATAATCTGCTACATATCTGAGGAAAATCACCGGATATTTGCAAGTATTGCTGCTAAAAATTACAGATTGACATTAAGTTTCTTCTCTTAACCGGGATTTTTTAAAAATACCATTGTGCTTAGTCTGGTTATTACGATTGGAGGATTCCTACAAGTCATGTGACGTGACGTCACAACTCACGGCTCTTCACTCATAGTTTTTTCTAACGGACAACATATCGGACGCACTTATCATTCGCTCTGGTTCTTAGAGCTGTTTGGATCCTAAAATGTTTATTTACTAATATTATATCTGTAAGCATTCTTTTTTAGTCAATGCGATAGCATCACCTTTTTATGTCTAGTTAGGGTGATATATTGTTACCTACTAGTTTTCCACATTGGTGTATTACTATCTTTGAGATTTTATTACTCATTGTTCTTAGAAGTATTATTGGTTCATTTTACATGAAAATTGTTTCTTTTTGTATTATTTTATTTTTTCCGATGCCGGCATCATATATATATATATATATATATATATATATATTTTTTTTTTTTTTAACTGTTTAGATATATACCTCATATTAAATTAATATATTTTTGACTACTTTTGCATTTATCCTTTTTTATATAAAATATTTATTTTGATCACATTGGTTAGCTCCCCATTGGAGCGCTTATCCCACCACCCTCTATATATTTTTCACTAATAGTCTGTATATGGAGATTTACTAGACTACCTAGGGATTTAAGCACACATAACTTAGTTAGCACTCACACCACCCCTCTACTTTGTCACATTTTTAAATCTCCAGGTGTTTGTAGTTGCTTTACTACTTTTTTGAGATTTTCGTTTTTGGTACAACTCTTTTATACACACTATAGATAGGGTAATTTGAACAATCTAACTCACTCCAGATATAGCCTCCTTCACTAGTGTAGTCTTCTCACAAGTGACTACACCTAAAGTTTTTGAAAAAAAGAAATTATAGTGGGGTAGGAAGGGGCGCTGAACCGCAATCTGGAAATGTATATAACTTAAGACCTTTGCATTAATTTATATTTAGTTGGGGTAGAGAATACCAATATTAAATCTTATATGAGGTGTGATGGTAAAATAAAATAAAATAATATAATTTAATAATCTTCTATCTTTTAGTTGGGGTAAAGAATACCAATAATAAGTTCAAGGTGTGATGATAAAATAAATTAGTTTAATAATCTTCTATCTTTTCAGTGGTAATATAATGTGTACTGCGTAGAAAGCTACTTAGTGAAAGTGTTAATGAAAGTGTTAATCTTTTAGTTAGGGTAAATAATACCAATAATATGAGGTTCAGGTATGATGATAAAATTAAATAGTATAATAATCTATCTTTTCAGTGATAATATAATGTGTGTTGCGTGGAAAGCTGCTTAGTGAAAGTGTTAATGAAAGTTAAAACATGCTCATTTCTCCTTGTTTGTGTAAGGTTAAAAAAAAATATATATATATTAAATCGTGAGAGTAAATAGGTGTGAAATTAGTGTTAGAGCAGTAAGTTTAAAGTGACTCTATGTCACCAAGTAGATCTTCTGTGTATATAGTATACGTGCAGTATGGATAATAATTGTTGTAGTGAAAAGTAGGGGTGCAAAAAAATATATTTAAATATATTTGTGATTAAATTAGTACTGGGAACTAGGGATCCTCACAAGTTTTAGATTTTAGGTAGAAAATATGGATCCTAATTAAAAATGAGAAAAAAGTGATAGTATGCAGATTAGTGTTATAATGTTAATTTATTAAGTAAGTTCATACTAAGAAATAAAAATTTCTTACAGACATTAATAGCAATAAAATATTAAACAGTAATGTTCTAAAAATTAGATTCTAAAAACTTAATAACACCGGTGTTATAAATGCATTAAAAACTACAATTCTAATTTAAAACTACAATTCTGATAGAAAAGACTCCAATAGCTGCTAATATGTTAGATGATGGGCATATAATAAAGTGAAAACTAGTAGAGGCATAAGTTGATACAGTAACAATAAACCAATATAAATTGATAAGATGAGTTAGTTTTCAAACACTAGTATAAATTAATATTGAAAACAATGACAAGCCTTTTCTGTGTTGGTAGTATGTAACAGGTGTTTCAAAGTGGTGTGTGTCTTATTAGACACAGTGTTGCAAGCTTTAATTAGAGGGCTTTTCCTAGCATAGGTTGATACAGTAACAATAAACCATTGCAGATTGATAAGTATAGTTCGCTTTCATACACCAGTATGAACCAATGGTAAAAACAATGATAAGCCTTTTCTGTATTGATAGTCTGTAATGAGTGTTTTCAAAATGTTGTTGTGTCTTATTAAACACAGTGTTGCAAGCTTTAATTAGAGGGCTTTTCCTAGCAGGTGTTTACTCACAGTCTTTCCTTTTTTGTAGTTCCTTTAAAAGTTTCCAATTAGAGATGTCACACAGTACCTTTATGTATAAAAAAACGCTCCTCCGTGTATTCTTACTTTTCCTGTCAGTGTTTGATATATCAGCTGTCCGGTTTGGCAATAGAGTCACGTGGGTTCTTTGTGACTAATCAGAGGTTCTCTTTGTTTAAATTAAGTGCGCGCACTTCATTCCTTTTAAATATTTTTCAGTATGTGGCTCCTCTCGCTGTACATTAACTAACAGGGATTTCTTATTTCAAACCTCCTGTTAGAGACAACGGTCCTGGGTGCCAAGTTTGTCTGTAGCTGTAGGGCGGATCAACGCGTATCGGCAACAGAGCCTTTTTTTTATTTTTTTAACCTTACACAAACAAGGAGAAATTAGCATGTTTTAACTTTCATTAACACTTTCACTAAGCAGCTTTCCACGCAACACACATTATATTATCACTGAAAAGATAGAAGATTATTATACTATTTAATTTTATCATCATACCTGAACCTCATATTATTGGTATTATTTACCCTAACTAAAAGATTAACACTTTCATTAACACTTTCACTAAGTAGCTTTCTACGCAGTACACATTATATTACCACTGAAAAGATAGAAGATTATTAAACTAATTTATTTTATCATCACACCTTGAACTTATTATTGGTATTCTTTACCCCAACTAAAAGATAGAAGATTATTAAATTATATTCTTTTATACACACTATCACCCCTTTTATATACACTATCACTTTTTGTTTATATAAATCATGGAAGTGTTTTCATTTAGAGAAAATATTCTTTCAGAAATCCAAATCACAGATTTTGAAACACAAGATTCACTACCACTAGACGATATTAATTTACATAGCACTTTTAAAGAATTAGAAGACACACTTCTAAAAGAAATAAAACACTCAGTAGAATTATCATATACTCAAAAATATAGAGAGTCTAAAATGGTCTCTAGAGGACTTAGACTAAAAAAGACTGCACTTTTGAGCTCAATGAAGATTTACTCACTGAATGGTATAATATTCTAGAAAATACCTCACTAGATCTGCTAAAAGTACTAATTAAATCTAGAGATCGTTCACTAACCCAAATGAAAAATGATATTGAAATATTCAAAGAAAACTGAAACCTTTCAATAATGATAAAGAATATAAAAATAAACAACAGATTATGATTAAAAATATCACATAATTTAAACAGATGTTACTAGAAGGTAAAAACAATAAACTCAAAAGAGATATAGAAGACTATAGAAATGCTAGAAAAGCTGACAGTACTTCATTACCAACATTAATAGAAGAAGATGACAATGATATTGTCCCTTGTTCTTCATCTACAGTAGACCCAATAGAAAAATCCCATGCTAACATTAATGTACCATACCAATGTATCTATTTTTAGTAAACATAAAATAGGAAAAGATAATAAATTAACACACAACAAAGAACATACCAATACATACACTGATAAAAATCATAAACCTATTAGAAATGTCAATTATCAAAATAGACCATATATTCATAAAGATCAATCCACATTTGAATACAGAAGACATACTAATAATAATTTCCATAATTACAATAGAAGCCACCATAATGACAGAAATGACTGATTATAGATCATATCATCAACAGCATGATCATACATACAGAAATAATGATCATTATAATAGACACCAGAATGGTGAAAACAGATCTTACTCTAATACATATCACAGACCCTATTACAACAGACGTAACAACTCAGAAACGAATAAACCATTTTTCAATACTTCAAATTACAAAGAAAGAACTAATACAAATAACTGGATGATCCCTTTATCAAATAAATTTGAACCACTGTCAGATAGTCAAGAATATACAGATAATGATTCTTCACAAAAAACAAACAGTCATTTTTTAGGGTTAACTCCACAACACACAGGACATCAAAGAAATACTTTAAGAACACAAAATTCAATTTGGGGAACTCCAAAAAGGAAAAAGAGAAAGAGAGGGGGAAGAGGGAGAAAATCCACAAAAAAGACTCAGGTAACTACTTCACAAACCAATTCTAATACAGGTATATTTAATTTAAGTAAACATAAATTAAATACAGAGGAAGAATTAGTCCTTAAAAAAGGCCTCACTTTTGCACCTACCTGTAAAATGAATAAGTTCGAAACTTTGATAAATGTTAACCAGTTTGTTCGCAAACTAACCTTGAAAAAATATTTTCTAACTACTCCTCTTACTAGAACACAAAATAAACCCAGCAATTATTCACATTCCAATCTAAAAGAAAATTCCACCTTTTATCCTATGCAAGAAAAGGGAGATTTTATTAAAAATTTTGAAATAAAAGTCAAAGAAGACATAGATAAATTGGAAACCAATAATAAAAGAAAAGAAAACCTCAAACCAAATGAACGCAGAACACTAAAATCATTACAAGATAATAAAGAAATTATAATAAAGCCCGCCGATAAAGGTGGAGGCATTGTAATTATGGATGTACAATATTACTTAGAAGAGTCATATAGACTTCTACATGACAATACTACCTACATTTGTCTTAAACATAATCCTATAGAGTCTCAAAAAAAGAAGCTCAATACACTACTAGATAAGGCTAAAACATCTGGGGTTCTCACAGATTCTGAATTCAACTTTCTCAAAATAGATTTTCCAAAAAACCCAACATTTTATTTTCTGCCTAAAATTCATAAACACCTCACCAAACCCCCAGGATGCCCCATTATATCTGGAATAGAATCAGTATCTTCAAACCTCTCACAATATGTAGATTACTACCTGCAAAATTATGTCATACAGTTACCATCATATCTAAAAGACTCCACCCATTTTCTCAATATACTGAATGAAACTAAATGGCAAAATAACTATACAATGGTCACATGTGACGTTAACTCATAGTATACAAATATCGAGCTAGACTAAAAGCTATTGCCCACTATTTAGACAAAGATCCAAATCTACTATATGAACAAAACAAATTCATTCTAGATAGTATAGAGTTCATCCTAAAGAACAACAGCTTCATGTTTAACAACAAATTTTTCCTCCAGACCAGGGGTACCGCTATGGGCACAAGGTTCACTCCCAGTTATGCTAATCTATTCATGGGCCTCTTTGAAGAGTCATTTTTGACCAATGGCCAATGGGGAGCGAACCTTGTGCTCTACAAAAGATACATTGACGATATCTTCCTGGTCTGGAGAGGTGATCATGAGATCTTAGAATTATTTCTAGAAGACATCAATACCAACAATATAGGCCTCACTTTTACATACGAATATAGTATGAAATCATTACATTTTTTAGACATTGAGGTAGAAATTGTTGATAATTCCATTAAAACTAAGACTTATTTTAAAACTATTGACTCAAACAACTTCATCCACTACAAAAGTTGTCACCTGAATAGGTGGAAGGATAACATCCCAAAAAGCCAACTGCTTAGGGTCAGGAAGAACTGTTCCGACCTAGAATCCTATGATATACAATCTAATATTCTACTGAACAGATTTACAGATAAAGGATACAACCAGAAAACATTTTTGAACACTATGACATCTGTGAGAAAAATTAATAGATCTAGTTTACTACAGAAACAATCCAATAAAACTAAAAATTCATATACCTGTACAAATAATTTATCCCTTTCCACTGGTCACAATTTCATTCCATTCATCACTGAATATAACTCACACCATAAAAAGATTAGAACAATTTTAAATAAACATTGGCACTATATTGAAAAAGATCCCATATTAGGAGCCGTAGTTAAAAAACATCCAGACCTTGTATTCAAAAAGGCAAAAAATCTAAAAAGCTATCTGGCACCGAGTGAATTCAAAAGAAACAATATCAATTTTACGGACATTGATTTAAAGAATGAAAAAATATTCGGATTTTATCCATGTTACAAGTGCAAATCTTGCAAATACAGCAGTAAAAATAAAAAGATAATATCCACCAACCAACAATTTACATTCACAATTAAAGATATTATAAAATGCAGTGACTCAAATGTAATATACTGCATAAAATGTTCATGTAATTTATTTTATATAGGTCAAACTAGTCGCCTATTAAAAGATAGGATGAGAGAGCATATTTGGAACATTGAGCATAAGACCACTAAAACAATACTTTATAAACATTTTGCTGAAATTCATCTTGGAGACCTCAAATGCTTTCATTTTTGGGGCATAAAAAAAGTCAAACAGAATAGCAGAGGGGGAAATATGGAAAAAATACTCTTGAAAAAAGAAGCAGAACTAATCTTTAGGTTTAAAACAGTACATCCACTGGGGCGCAATAGTTCTTTTAAACTCTATTCCATCATATAACCTGCATTCTTATAACCTTTTTTATATATTTACATTCTCATTTATATATACACTTTCATATTTATAGAGGTAGATCTGCAGATATAAACCATACATTTTTATATATACTATATACATATCCATACATTTGGATCTATAAATATATCTGTTAATCATCCATAACCCATATAGGATCATTGAGTTTAATCTGATCTTATATATTATAAATTTTATAAACAATTTAAAGAATTATTTACTCTTTAACATATTGCATCTATATTATATGTATCCTACCCCTACAATCCCAATGTATCCTACATTTGCTAACTATCCAAATCTTTAGATGTTTGATATCGAAAAAATATATATAATTGTTTTTTCTAACACTAGTCATTTACTCATTTCAAATAAAAACTCTTACATTAAAACTTGTGGGTCCAGTATATATAAAAAGCTTTTTTGGAAACTATAAATTTTGATACTCCATTTTCTAATGAAATACATTTTATACTTCCGATGGAGTACATCTATTGAATTATCAAATTTCTTTGGTTGTATATATCCGTTATATGTAAACCTAGAAATGATTCAGTATTGCTTATTTATACGTACACATTATTTATTTATCTATGTATTTATTTATATGTACACATTCTCTGTTTGTGTTTTTATACCATCAAATCTGTTTTAACAAAGTGAACACATCGCCAACAAAGAGTTAATCTTGAACACACACTATCACACCTGATGCTAATTGCATATTTCCCTATATAAGGCAATGGTTACACTTAGTAAGCATCTTGATAAAGGCAGTTGATACTGCCGAAACGCGTAGATTTGCTTACTCTTATTTGGAAACTTATTTACACTTTGTGTCACATTTTTGCAGTTCACAGGTTCATTTCGATCTCTATGATATATGTAGAGAGACATATATGAATAATCCCTGTGTGCAACACTCTTAAACACCAATTGCAGCTATCCTATTCCTCTCCTGCGGCACTTAAAAAGGTTCATCTCTACCTCTCTGAACATACACCGAGATAGACATATGATTAATTCCTGTGTGCCTGCTTGTTATATCTTGCTCCTATTATAGCAACATTACCCTTGCAAGACCTTTTGCATACAACTTTCATACAGTGGACAATAGACTGCTTGGAGCCCTTTTGCCAGATGGAAGACGGATTATAAAGGACGGATCGACCAACATTGTGCTGTTTCGAACAGCTGAGAGACATAATCTGCTACATATCTGAGGAAAATCACCGGATATTTGCAAGTATTGCTGCTAAAAATTACAGATTGACATTAAGTTTCTTCTCTTAACCGGGATTTTTTTTAAAAATACCATTGTGCTTAGTCTGGTTGTTACGATTGGAGGATTCCTACAAGTCATGTGACGTGACGTCACAACTCATGGCTCTTCACTCATAGTTGTTTCTAACGGACAACATATCGGACGCACTTATCATTCGCTCTGGTTCTTAGAGCTGTTTGGATCCTAAATGTTTATTTACTAATATTATATCTGTAAGCATTCTTTTTTAGTCAATGCGATAGCATCACGTTTTTATGTCTAGTTAGGTTGATATATTGTTACCTACTAGTTTTCCACATTGGTGTTTGAGATTTTATTACTCATTGTTCTTAGAAGTATTATCGGTTCATTTTACATGAAAATTGTTTCTTTTAGTATTATTTTATTTTTTCAGATGCCGGCATCATATATATATATATATATATATATATATATATATATATATATATATATATATATATATATATATATATATATATATATTTAACTGTTTAATTACTCACAACGGTATTTACATATTGCTGATATATACCTCATATTAAATTAATATATTTTTGACTACTTTTCCATTTATCCTTTTTTATATAAAATATTTATTTTGATCACATTGGTTAGCTCCCCATTGGAGCGCTTATCCCACCACCCTCTATATATTTTTCAAGTCTATTGTTGTCATGAACTGTCCCTCTTGAACTAGGGGCAGAATAGATCTGATTGTTTCCATTTCGAACAATGGAACAGCCAGAAAAATTTTAAACACTTTAGGTCCAGAATTGTACGTAACCTGCCCTCCTTCTTTGGAACCACAAAAAGGTTTGAATAGTACCCTAGACCCCTTTCTGCTCTGGGTATTGGTACGATAACACCTAGAGAGGAGAGATCCCTCACACAAATCTAGAAAGGCCTCTCTCTTTTCTGGCCTTGAAGACAGGTTTGACAGGAGGAATCTGCCCCTAGGCGGATGGGACCTGAAGCCTATCCTGTAACCCTGGGCAACAACCTCCAGAACCCAAGGGTCCTGAATGTCCTGCAACCAGGCTTCAGAGAAGAGAGACAATCTGCCCCCTACTTGGTCCGGAGACCGTTCGGGACCGCCGCTTCATGTTGATTTTGTCTTGGTGGGCTTCTTGCTCTGCTTGGACTTGTTACAAGACTGAGCAGGCGTCCAAGTTCCCTTGGACTGATCTGCTTTCACGGCAGGAAAGCTCCCTTGCCTCCCGTAACCGTGGATATGATTGAATCCAAGCCTGGACCGAACAGAATCTTTCCTTGAAAGGGTAGGGACAAGAACCTTGACTTCGAGGTCATGTCTGTAGACCAAGACTTTAGCCACAGAGCCCTGCGAGCTAAAACGGAAAATCCTGAAACCTTTGCATTCAGGGGAATAATTTGAATATTTGGCGTCACAAATGAAAGAATTGGCGACCCTTAAGGCCTTAATCTTATCCTGTATCTCATCAATGGATATCTCCCTTTCAACCATATCACACAGGGATTAACACCAATATGTTGCAGCTTCGGAAACCGCAGCTACAGCCGCTGCCGGTTTAAAAACAAACCCTGTGTGCTGAAACATCTTCCTTAACAGGTTTTCTAACTTTTTATCCATGGGCTCTTTAAACGTCGAACTATCCTCGAGGGGAATATTCGTTTTCTTTGCAAACATGGAAATAGCACCATCCACCTTAGGGACAGTCCCCCACAGCTCCAGCTGAGAGTCCGGGACAGGGAACAGTTTCTTAAAGGAAGACAAAGGGGAAAAGGAAAAACCTAATTGCTCCCATTCATTCTTAATAATATTAGCCATCATAACAGGAACTGGGAAGGTCTGGGGCACCACCCTGTCCTTGCATACCTTATCAAGCTTAGGAATTGAAGGCTCCTCCGGAGTAGAGTAGCAAGCACCTGCTTCAGCAAAAAGCGCAAATTCTCCATCCTAAACATAAAGTCAGGTTCCTCCGCAGCCAGATGGATGAGATGACACAGGCTCTGACCCAGATATAGAGTCGGAGTGGGCCTCGTCATTGTATAATGCCTCTGGCAATTCCATAGGCGTAGACAAATCCTGGGCCTGGCCCTGATACACCCTATGCTTGCGCTTAACAGAACGTGGTAAGACATGGATCACTTTCTATACCGCCATTTGCAGTTGATCGGCAAAATCTGATGGCCAATGAATCTCTCCTGGAGATGAAAGCAGGGAACGCACCTCATGGGACGGGGAACCCTCAGAGGTGGATGGCTCAGTAGTACTAGACATTCCTTTATTTTTAGATGTCCCAACCTTATCGAGGCATGTGGAACAAAGTTGAGCAGGCTGATCTACAAGAACCTCCTCACAATAAACACAGGCATGAGACTTTGATAAAGAGGAAGTACCCTCTAACGCGTCAGAGTCCTCCATAGCTTGCGCTTTTATTACCGACTAGACAAATTAATAAACAGGCACCTTTATACTCCAATAGCCGGGGCACTCACCACCTCCTATGACCTGGACTACAGAAACAGCATTGTCTCCTGCGCTGCTGATCAACAGAGGAAGTTGTCAGGGTGTCAGGAATCAGACGAGAAGTGCAAAAATAATTACACCTTTATTAATAACAAAGAAATAATAAAAATTCCACAAGTTAAACAACAAGCCAGGAGTCAAAGCCAGGGCTGGTAGACGAGCCGAGTCAGGAACCAAAGGGAGTAGTCAGACGAGCCGGAATCAGGAACAAGGAGAAGAGCAGAGTCCAGAACAAGCCATGGATAAGGAACCAGGAGGGATGTAAGACAGCCAGGTAATACACAGGAACTGGAACTCACAAACAGGTCTGAGACAACGCCTAGGGCAAAGCATACTGAGCAAGAGGCCCTTTAAATAATAAGTGATGACATCAAAATTCTGAGACTGCAACCTGTCTCGCACGGATGATGTACAACAGTCTGGCTATAAGAGGGCGTGCAGGAAATGAGCAGCATCACACACTCTGCACCAGACTCAGCAAGAGAGGTGAGTAAAATGGTTGCCAGCAGCACATGGCAAACAACAGGGACAAAACCCTGACAGTACCCTCCCCTCAACGACTCCTCCCCCATGGGAGGACAAAAGACTTATTGGGGAAACGGGCATAGAAGGCACAGAGGAGGGCAGGAGCATGAACATCAGAGGAGGGAACCCATGAACGCTCCTCGGGACCGTAGCCCCTCCAGCGAAGCAAATACTGTACACGGCCCCTGGACATATGAGAGTCAATAATGCTGCTGACCTCATATTCTTCATGGTTGTCAACAGAGATAGGATGGGGACGAGGTAACACAGTGGTAAACCAGTTACAAACCAATGGTTTCAAGAGGGAGACATGAAAAACATTGGAGATGCGCATTGCAGGAGGAAGGTCAAGAGTGTAGGCCACAGGATGGACCCGTCGGAGTATTCGAAAAGGACCAACATAACGGGGAGCCAGTTTATTGGAAGGTACATGAAGGTTCAAGTTGCGGGAAGACAGCCAAACCCTCTCACCAACCTGGTAGGAAGGCGTGGGCAGATGTCTATGTCAGCCTGGAACTTGGCGCTGCATAAAATGATGAAGGCAATCCTGAATCTGCACCCAAGTGGAACGGAGTTGCCGGAGATGCTCCTCCAAAGCCAGAATACCCTGAGACATGAATGAATCGGGCAACAAGGATGGTTGAAACCCAGAATTTGCCATGAACGGGGATAACTGGGAGGAAGCATTAATAGCACTATTATGAGCAAACTCTGCCCAAGGTAACAGTTCAGACCAATTATTGTGGTGATCTGAGACACAGCAATGGAGGAACTGTTCCAGAGCTTGATAAGACCGTTCCGCAGCCCCATTGGATTGAGGGTGATATGCCGAGGAGAAGGAAAGCTGGATCCCCATTTGAGCACAAAAGGAACGCCAAAATTTGGAGACAAACTGGCTACCCCGGTCCGACACTATATCCATGGGTAACCCATGTAAACGGAAGACCTCCCAGGCAAAAATTGAAGCAAGCTACTGAGCAGTAGGCAGCTTCATCAAGGGAATGCAATGTGACATTTTAGAAAAACGGTCAACCATCATAAGGATAACAGTATTGCCATTGGAAACAGGGAGCTCGATAATGAAGTCCATAGAAAGATGTGTCCAAAGACGCTCACCATTAGCAATAGGTTGAAGAAGACCCACAGGAAGACATTGAAGAATCTTATTCGGTGCACCAACTGAGCAGGAGGCAACATACGCAGCAACATCAGAATGAAGAGCTGGTCACGTGACAGACCAAATAATTTGGTCCTTGCCCAGGTGACCTGCGGCTTTAGGATAGTGGTAAGAGTGCAAAAGTTTAGTTTGAAGATTCTCAGGAACAAAACACTTACTACTAGGTTTCTCAGGAAGTGCATTGGTGTGTGCAGCCAGGATCTCCTAGAAGTCAAATTAGTATGTATAGTAGCAAAAATATGGCCAGGAGGTATAACTGGAGTAGGCACAGACTCCTCCTTGGATAGAGGCGGAAATTGTTGAGAGAGGAAATCAGCCCTAACATTCTTACTACCAGGCAGGTAGGAGACCACATAATTAAACCGAGACAAACATAGCGCCCAACTGGCCTGTCGGGGCGACAAACATTTTGCTTCAGATAGAAAAGTTAAAATTCTTGTGGTCAGTAAGAATGAGCACTGGTACGCTAGTACCCTCGAGAAGATGCCTCCATTCCTTGAGTGGCAAAATTATGGCCAAAAATTCCCTGTCGCCAATTTCATAATTGCACTCCGCTGGAGACAATTTCGAAACCGCACGAATGCAAGGAACCATCAGGCGTAGGATGTTGAGACAAGAGGGCACCTACTCCAGTCTCAGATGCATCGACCTCAAGAACGAAAGGTAGGACTGGATTAGATTGAGCCAGAACTGGAGCGGCAGCAAAGGCAGTCTTAAGACTATCAAAGGCCTTACGGGTCATGTTTGTGATAGGTTTGACCAAGGAAGAAAAGTTTTTAATAAACTTTCTATAGTAATTGGCGAAGCCCAAAAAAGGTTGAATAGACTTAAGACCAACTGGGTGAGGCCACTGCAGAACTGAAGAAAACTTGTCAGGATCCATGGATAACCCTGCAACGGAGATAACATAACCTAGGAAGGTTACTTGAGTCTGATGGAACTCACATTTCTCGAGTTTACAAAACAGGCCGTTCTCACCTATATATCTTGTAGGACATCATTAATACATTTCTGGAAAACAGCAGGAGCATTATATAGGCCAAAGGGCATTACAAGGTATTCATAATGCCCGCCCCTGGTTTTAAATGCCGTTTTCCATTCTGGGCCCTCCTTGATCCTAACGAGATTGTACACTCCTCTAAAATCAAGTTTAGAAAAGACCGTAGCTCCCTGGAGGCGGTCAAAGAGTTCCGTAATGAGCGGAATAGGGTAAGCATTCTTAATGGTTAGATGATTAAGACCCCTATAATCGATGCATGGTCTTAACTCGCCACCCTTTTTCTTCACAAAGAAGAAGCCAGCCCCTGCAGGAGAGCAGGATTTGCGGATGATCCCCCCACGACAGAGCATCGGCAACATACTCCTCTATAGCACAATTATCTGCAACATACAGAGGGTAAACCCAGCCCGAAGAGGAATGGCTCATGGTTGCACAATCGTAAGACCGGTGAGGAGGCAATGTACCGTCACGCACCTTGTCAAAAATGTCTAGGAACTCTCTGTACTCCTTTGGCAATTGAGATACCGAAGAAGTGCACAAGACTTTAACTGGTTTCCGAAGACAAGTGGAAATACATTGCAGAGAGCACGACAACATTTCGGACCTACGCTAGTCGAGACTGGGATTGTGCTTTTGGAGCCGGGGATAACCCAGAACAACCGGAAAATGCGGAGAGTTTATCACCTGGAACTGGAGGGTTTTAAAATGGAGAGCCCCAACAGCCATGGATAACAGAGCGGTTTCATGAGTAACGAGTGCGGGCTGAAGGGGCCTGCCATCAATGGCCTCAATAGCAAGTGGAACAGACCGAGGCAAAACAGGAATGGAGTGTTTTGATACAAAAGCACTGTCAATGAGATATCCTGCAGCACCGGAGTCAACAAGAGCCTGGGTGACTATGGAGGAGTCCACCCAGGAAAGGACAACCGTGACCAAAGGTTTCTCCTTTAGCGGTTCCGTGGACGAGGATAAACCACCCAAGGTCTGCCCCTGAAAGGACCTTAGGTGCGAGCGTTTCCTGGACGTGTAGGACAAGACTTTAAAAAGGTGGCCCTGTAACCCACAATAGAGGCAGAGCACCTCCTCCTAAAGGCCCTCTCCGCCGCAGAGAGACCCATGAATCCCAACTGCATCGGCTCAGCAGTACCTGGTGACTCGGAACCAGGAGGCATGGGAGGAGAGGAAGGCATGGGTGGCAACGAACACATCGGAGACAACGGAACAAGAGGCTTCCACAAGCACTCCTTGAAAGAGGGTCTCGCTCTGAGTCTGATGTCAATTAGGATCAAAAAAGACACCAATGCCTCGAGATCCTCTGGTAAATCTCTGGCAGCAACTTCATCTTTAATCGCATCAGAGAGCCCATGAAAGAAGGTGGCAACAAGGGCTTCATTGTTCCAACCTACCTCTGCGGCAAGCGTACAGAACTTAATGGCATACTGAGCAACAGATCTTGTACCTTGCTGAATGGACATGAGTTGTTTAGCAGCAGAGGAGGAGCAAGCCGGAACATCAAATACCCTTCAAAAGGAGGCCACAAATTCAGGGTAATTTGAAATCACAGGTTTATTAAACTCCCAGGCAAGAGCTGCGTCAGAGAGTAACGAGATGAGAAATCCCACCTTAGCTCTGTCAGAGGGAAACCCTGAGGTAACATCTCAAAGCAAATGCCAACCTGGTTCAAAAACCCTCTGCACTGAATAGGATTGCCTCCATATCGCTGAGGTAGAGGTGCAGAACGGGACATACTCCTGGTAGGACTATGGGGAAGTGCGAGTCAGCAGGGTTTGCAGGGCTAGTGCAAATTGATCCAAGTGATGATCCTGTTCATCCATCCTGGAAATGATGGTAGGTAAAGGTGAATAATTAGCACCATCAAGATTCATGGCCCTTGCGTAGTGTCAGGGTGCCAGGAATCAGACTGAGACAAGAAGTGCAAAAATAATCACACTTTTATCAATCAAACAACAAGCCAGGAGTCAAAGCCAGGGCTTGTAGTCAGTCGAGCTGAGTCAGGAGCCTGAATCAGGAACAAAGAGAACAGCAGAGTCCGGAACAAGCCAGGGATCAGGAACCAGGAGGGACGTCAGACAGCCAGCCAGGTAATACACAGGAACTGGAACTCACAAACAGGTCTGAGACAAGGCAAGAGCAAAGCATACAGAACAGAGGCCCTTTAAATAATAAGTGATGACATCACAATTCTGAGACTGCAACCTGTCTCACACAGATGATGTACAACAGTCTAGCCATAAGAGGGCGTGCAGGAAATGAGCAGCATCACACACTCTGCACCAGACTCAGCAAGAGAGGAGAGTAAAATGGCTGCCAGCAGCACATGGCAAACAAAGCAGGGAAAAAACCCTGACAGAAGTGGAGACTGCCACACCTGGTCACCTGGGATGCCTCGCAGGACCGCCCCTGCACCAAGGAGAAACACACCGAAACCGGCCGCGTAAATACTCCTGGAAGTGAACCTGAGAGTTCCACCATTGCCAGAGCCTCATCTTGCACATAATGCAGCAATCACACAAACAATATCATGTATAAACCCCCCCATGTTCAATAATCCCCTTACCAGGAATATTAACCCTTGACTCTCTAAGATAAAAGGCACCACATTGTGACCTTGTCTTCTGTGTTATGTATAAAAAATTAAACGATCTTACCAGAATCTATGCCGTGGAACAGGAACACAGCCCTTCAAGTGTGACAGGTAAAAACATTGCTCCTGACATGGACTAAAGTCCAGCACTCACTCACAGGCTCTCAACGAAGATAAAAAGAAGCAATGGAAGAGTTAGTTACCGCATCTGGCCAAATAGGAAAAGCCCAGCTACCTTGTCAAGGTCTCTTCCAAAAAAACCTGGGTCCCTAAACAGTCACACAATGCAGGCTCACAATCAAACAACTGTGAAAAAAAGCAACTGTGAAAAAAATGGAGGGTGCACAGGCTTATGTAATCTCCCCAAACATATACAAAACACGGGTGGGGTCAGCACTCTCAGGCCGGACCGGGTACACATCCTATGACCCTGCAACATGCACAGCCCTGGGTGCAAACCAGCACTCTCAGGAAGCTGCACTGTCAACAGAGCCACAGGCAGTTAACCCCAGACAGGCCTGGGTGCAAGGCCCAAACAGGGGAAATTACAAAAAAGAAAAATACATTAATATAGCACACAGAAAAAGTCCAGCACTCACTCACAAGCTCTCAACTAAGATAAAAAGCAGTAATGGAAGAGTTAGTTACTGCATCTGGCCAAATAGGAAAAGCCCAGGTACCTTGTCAAGGTCTCTTCCAAAAAATCATGGGTCCCTAAACAGCCACACAATGCAGGCTCACAATCAAACAACTGTGAAAAAAAGCAACTGTGAAAAAATGGAGGGTGCACAGGCTTATGAAATCTCCCCAAACATATACAAAACACCCTGCATTGTGTGGCTGTTTAGGGACCCAGGTTTTTTTGGAAGAGACCTTGACGAGGTACCTGGGCTTTTCCCATTTAGCCAGATGCGGTAACTAACTCTTCCATTGCTGCTTTTTAGCTTAGTTGAGAGCTTGTGAGTGAGTGCTGGACTTTTTCTGTGTGTTATATTAATGTATTTTTCTTTTTTGTAATTTTCCCTGTTTGGGCCTTGCACCCAGGCCTGTCTGGGGTTAACTGCCTGTGGCTCTGTTGACAGTGCAGCTTCCTGAGAGTGCTGGTTTGCACTATAGTTAGTAACAAGGGAGAGCACTCTCACTCAGTATATCAACTGCCAGGGCGCTAGTGTAATTAAATATAGCTGAACACAAAACTGGCACTCACTGGTCTTTAAAAAAAAAAAAAAAAAAATTTTACCGTGAAAGTATTGACATTTCGGGGACAAGTATCCCCTTCCTCAGACACAGTGTATACAAAGTGCAAACAATATATAACAAACATTACACAAACCCCACCCCCCAATTAGGACCAAAAAAACGCCAAAAGGTAGTCATGGTAACCACCCAATCACATAGCAAACAAATATAGTGTGTCATTAATTACAGCAAAGCTAATGCACAAATCTGTCTGAGCTTAATAATAAGTGCATGTGAATGAAATATATGTGACATGTATCATGTAACTAGAACAATATGAGCAGGCAAACAATGAAATGCACATTAACATGTTGGCATACGTATCTTGCTTTGACCGCAACTTAATCACTATACAGCAAATTTCATATACTATACAGACAATGCGAGAAAACCTGTTAAAGGGACACTGAACCCAAATTTTTTCTTTTGTAATTCAGATAGAGCATGCAATTTTAAGCAACTTTCTAATTTACTCCTATTATCAATTTTTCTTCGTTCTCTTGCTATCATTATTTGAAAAAGAAGGCATCTAAGCTTTTTTTTGGTTTCAGTACTCTGGACAGTACTTTTTTTTATTGGTGGATGAATTTATCCACCAATCAGCAAACACAACCCAGGTTGTTCACCAAAAATGGGCCGGCATCAAAACTTACATTCTTGCATTTCAAATAAGGATACCAAGAGAATGAAGAAAATTTGATACTAGGAGTAAATTAGAAAGTTGCTTAAAATTTCATGCTTAATCTGAATCACGAAAGAAATGTTTTGGGTACAGTGTCCCTTTAACAGGTTTTCTCGCATTGTCTGTATAGTATATGAAATTTAAAAAGCAAAAAGTGGGTGGGGAGCGCTCTAAAGCAGTGGTTGCCAACCGCGGTCCTCAAGGACCCCCAACAGTCCTGGTTTTTATTATAGCTGTACCAGTGCACAGGTGAAATAATCAGCTGATGGATGAGAGCAGGTTGGTTACAGATCAGCTGATTACTTCACCTGTGCACTGGTTTAGCTATAATGAAAACCAGGACTGTTGGGGGTCCTTGAGGACCGCGGTTGGCAACCACTGCTCTAAAGGAGCTATGAGTTGGACTATCTGGTGTGAATTAATTGAATAGAATGTTGTGCACTATATTAGTGTCCGTGACTAAAGGTGTGAATATTATTCTATTATATTTATAGTTTCCGTGACTAGATGTAAAAGTAAATTAAGTGTAAAAATATGTGTAAAATTATCTTATCTTATAAAAATATTATCTTATACTTTTACTTTTATTTTTACACTTAATTTACTTTTACACCTAGTCACGGAAACTATAAATATAATAGAATAATATTCACACCTTTAGTCACGGACACTAATATAGTGCACAACATTCTATTCAATTAATTCACACCAGATAGTCCAACTCCTAGCTCCTTTAGAGCGCTCCCCACCCACTTTTTGCTTTTTGACTTTTGTATCTGATTTTGGGAGCATATCAGATTTGGGGAAGCAGTTGAGTTTAATATCAGTATCGCCACACACACCTTGAGTAGTATATGAAATTTGCTGTATAGTGATTAAAGGGACAGTCAACCCAAAAAATGTTCATACTGCTACAGTTAAAGTTTACTAAGATAAATAGTTCAAACTATAGCCCAATTTTGCTTAATAAATAGTTTTCTAGTAAAATGACTTACTACATGTCCCACGCCGTTTTGAAATGGCCGCCAGCCTCCTCCTGTATTTCGTCCTGCACATCTTACCTTTTTCCTCTTCTGCTAGTAACTTTTCGTAGCTCCGCATTCCCGTTTTTGGCGCATGCGCAATGCGCCAATTTGAGTGAAGGGGGCTTTTTGAAGCAGGAACCAAAAAACATAATTTATGTAAGAACTTACCTGATAAATTCATTTCTTTCATATTAGCAAGAGTCCATGAGCTAGTGACGTATGGGATATACATTCCTACCAGGAGGGGCAAAGTTTCCCAAACCTTAAAATGCCTATAAATACACCCCTCACCACACCCACAATTCAGTTTAACGAATAGCCAAGAAGTGGGGTGATAAAAAAGTGCGAAAGCATATAAAATAAGGAATTGGAATAATTGTGCTTTATACAAAAATCATAACCACCACAAAAAAAAGGGCGGGCCTCATGGACTCTTGCTAATATGAAAGAAATGAATTTATCAGGTAAGTTCTTACATAAATTATGTTTTCTTTCATGTAATTAGCAAGAGTCCATGAGCTAGTGACGTATGGGATAATGATTACCCAAGATGTGGATCTTTCCACACAAGAGTCACTAGAGAGGGAGGGATAAAATAAAGACAGCCAATTCCTGCTGAAAATAATCCACACCCAAAATAAAGTTTAATGAAAAACATAAGCAGAAGATTCAGACTGAAACCGCTGCCTGAAGTACTTTTCTACCAAAAACTGCTTCAGAAGAAGAAAATACATCAAAATGATAGAATTTAGTAAAAGTATGCAAAGAGGACCAAGTTGCTGCTTTGCAAATCTGATCAACCGAAGCTTCATTCCTAAACGCCCAGGAAGTAGAAACTGACCTGGTAGAATGAGCTGTAATCCTCTGAGGCGGAGTTTTACCCGACTCAACATATGCAAGATGAATTAAAGATTTCAACCAAGATGCCAAAGAAATGGCAGAAGCTTTCTGGCCTTTTCTAGAACCGGAAAAGATAACAAATAGACTAGAAGTCTTTCGGAAAGACTTAGTAGCTTCAACATAATATTTCAAAGCTCTAATAACATCCAAAGAATGCAATGATTTCTCCTTAGAATTCTTAGGATTAGGACATAATGAAGGAACCACAATTTCTCTACTAATGTTGTTGGAATTCACAACTTTAGGTAAAAATTCAAAAGAAGTTCGCAACACCGCCTTATCCTGATGAAAAATCAGAAAAGGAGACTCACAAGAAAGAGCAGATAATTCAGAAACTCTTCTGGCAGAAGAGATGGCCAAAAGGAACAAAACTTTCCAAGAAAGTAATTAAATGACCAATGAATGCATAGGTTCAAAGGGAGGAGCTTGAAGAGCTCCCAGAACCAAATTCAAACTCCAAGGAGGAGAAATTGACTTAATGACAGGTTTTATACGAACCAAAGCTTGTACAAAACAATGAATATCAGGAAGAATAGCAATCTTTCTGTGAAAAAGAACAGAAAGAGCAGAGATTTGTCCTTTCAAGGAACTTGCAGACAAACCCTTATCTAAACCATCCTGAAGAAACTGTAAAATTCTCGGTATTCTAAAAGAATGCCAAGAAAAATGATGAGAAAGACACCAAAAAATATAAGTCTTCCAGACTCTATAATATATCTCTCTAGATACAGATTTACGAGCCTGTAACATAGTATTAATCACAGAGTCAGAGAAACCTCTTTGACCAAGAATCAAGCGTTCAATCTCCATACCTTTAAATTTAAGGATTTCAGATCCTGATGGAAAAAAGGACCTTGTGACAGAAGGTCTGGTCTTAACGGAAGAGTCCACGGTTGGCAAGAGGCCATCCGGACAAGATCCGCATACCAAAACCTGTGAGGCCATGCCGGAGCTACCAGCAGAACAAACGAGCATTCCTTCAGAATCTTGGAGATTACTCTTGGAAGAAAAACTAGAGGCGGAAAGATATAGGCAGGATGATACTTCCAAGGAAGTGATAATGCATCCACTGCCTCCGCCTGAGGATCCCGGGATCTGGACAGATATCTGGGAAGTTTCTTGTTTAGATGAGACGCCATCAGATCTATTTCTGGAAGTTCCCACATTTGAACAATCTGAAGAAATACCTCTGGGTGAAGAGACCATTCGCCCGGATGCAACGTTTGGTGACTGAGATAATCCGCTTCCCAATTGTCTACACCTGGGATATGAACCGCAGAGATTAGACAGGAGCTGGATTCCGCCCAAACCAAAATTCGATATACTTCTTTCATAGCCAGAGGACTGTGAGTCCCTCCTTGATGATTGATGTATGCCACAGTTGTGACATTGTCTGTCTGAAAACAAATGAACGATTCTCTCTTCAGAAGAGGCCAAAACTGAAGAGCTCTGAAAATTGCACGGAGTTCCAAAATATTGATCGGTAATCTCACCTCCTGAGATTCCCAAACTCCTTGTGCCGTCAGAGATCCCCACACAGCTCCCCAACCTGTGAGACTTGTATCTGTTGAAATTACAGTCCAGGTCGGAAGCACAAAAGAAGCCCCCTGAATTAAACGATGGTGATCTGTCCACCACGTTAGAGAGTGTCGAACAATCGGTTTTAAAGATATTAATTGAGATATCTTTGTGTAATCCTTGCACCATTGATTCAGCATACAGAGCTGAAGAGGTCGCATGTGAAAACGAGCAAAGGGGATCGCGTCCGATGCAGCAGTCATAAGACCTAGAATTTCCATGCATAAAGTTACCGAAGGGAATGATTGTGACTGAAGGTTTCGACAAGCTGAAATCAATTTTAGACGTCTCTTGTCTGTTAAAGACAGAGTCATGGACACTGAATCTATCTGGAAACCCAGAAAGGTTACCCTTGACTGAGGAATCAATGAACGTTTTGGTAAATTGATCCTCCAACCATGATCTTGAAGAAACAACACAAGTCGATTCGTATGAGATTCTACGAATGAGAAGACTGAGCAAATACCAAGATAATCGTCCAAATAAGGAAATACCAAAACCCTGTTCTCTGATTACAGAAAGAAGGGCACCGAGAACCTTTGAAAAAAATTCTTGGAACTGAGGCTAGGCCAAACGGTAGAGCCACAAAACTGGTAATGCTTGTCTAAAAAGAGAATCTCAGACACTAAAAGTGATCTGGATGAATCGGAATATGCAGATACACATCCTGTAAATCTATTGTAGACATATAATGCCCTTGCTAAACAAAAGGCAGAATAGTCCTACAGTAACCATCTTGAATGTTGGTATCCTTACATAACGATTCAATATTGATAGATCCGGAACTGGTCTGAAGGAATTGACCTTCTTTGGTAGAATGAAGAGATAAAATAAAACCCTAGCCCCTGTTCCAGAACTGGAACTGGCATAATTACTCCAGCCAACTCTAGATCTGAAACACATTTCAGAAATGCTGAGCCTTTGCTGTGTTAACTGGGACACGGGAAAGAAAAAAATCTTTTAGCAGGAGGCCTTAAATTGAAGCCAATTCTGTACCTTTCTGAAACAATGTTCTGAAACCAGAGATTGAGAACGGAATTGATCCAAATTCCTTTGAAGAAAACGTAATCTGCCCCATACCAGCTGAACTGGAAAAAGGGGCCGCATCTTCATGGGTACTTAGGAGCTGACTATAGGTTTCTATAAGGCTTGGATATATTCCAAACTGGAAATAGTTTCCAAACTGATACCGCTCCTGAGGATAAAGGATCAGGCTTTTGTTCCTTATTATGAGAAAAAGAACGAAAAAATGATTATTACCCTGGAAAGAAAGGGAAAACAAAGTTGACTTAGAAGACATATCAGCATTCCAAGTTTAATCCATAAAGCTTTTCTAGCTAAAATAGCTAGAGACATATACCTGACTCAACTCTAATGATATCAAAAGATGGTATCACCAATAAAATTATTAGCATGTTATAGAATAATAATAATGCTATAAAATTATGATCTGTTACTTGTTGCGCTAAAACTTCTAACCAAAAAGTTGAAGCTGCAGCAACATCCAGTAAAAATATAGCAGGTCTAAGAAGATTACCTGAACATAAGTAAACTTTTCTTAGAAAGGATTCAATTTTCTTATCTAAAGGATCCTTAAATTTAGTACTATCTGCCGTAGGAATAGTAGTACATTTTAGCAGGAATAGAGACAGCCCCAAACCTTAGGGATTTTGTCCCAAAAAACTCTAATCTGTCAGATGGCACAGGATATAATTGCTTAAACGTTTAGAAGGAGTAAAAGAATTACCCAAATTATTCCATTCCCTGGAAATTACTTCAGAAAAAGCATCAGGGAGATTAAACACTTCTGGAATAACTACAGGAGATTTAAAAACCCTATTTAAACGTTTAGATTTAGTATCAAGAGGACCAGAATCCTCTATATCTAAAGCAATTAATACTTCTTTAAATAAAGAACGAATAAATTCCATCTTGAACAAATACAAAGATTTAACAGCATCAACCTCTGAGACAGAAACTTCTGAACCAGAAGAACCAGTATCAGTATCAGAACGATGATGTTCATTTAAAAATTCATCTGAAAAAAGAGAAGTTTTAAAAGACTTTTATGTAAACTAGAAGGAGAAATAACAGACATAGCCTTCTAAATGGATTTAAAAAATAAAATCTCTTATGTTTATCAGGAACACTCTGAAAATTAAATGTTGACGGAACAGCAACAGGTAATATAACAGTACTAAAGGAAATTTTATCTGCATTAATAAGTTTGTCATGACATGCAATACAAACAACAGCTGGAGAAACAGATACCAAAAATTTATAGCAGATACACTTAGCTTGGTAGCTCCAGCCCCGGGCAGTGATTTTCCTGAAGTAACTTCTGACTCAGTTGCAACGTGGAACATCTTGCAATATGTAATAGAAAAAACAACATATAAAGCAAATTGATCAAAATCCTTAAATGACAGTTTCAGGAATGGGAAAAGAATGCCAGTGAACAAGCTTCTAGAAACCAGAAGCAATAAATAATGAGACTTAAATAATGTGGAGACAAAAGCGACGCCCATATTTTTTTAGCGCCAAACAAGACGCCCACATTATTTGGCGCCTAAATGCTTTTGGCGCCAAAAATGACGCCACATCCGGAACGCCGACATTTTTGGTGCAAAATAACGTCAAAAAAATGACGCAACTTCCGGCGACACGTATGACGCCGGAAACGGAAAAGAATTTTTGCGCCAAAAAAGTCCGCGCCAAGAATGACGCAATAAAATGAAGCATTTTCAGCCCCCGCGAGCCTAACAGCCCACAGGGAAAAAAAGAGTCAAATTTTTGAAGGTAAGAAAAAATGATTAATTCAAATGCATTATCCCAAATATGAAACTGACTGTCTGAAAAATAAGGAAAGTTGAACATTCTGAGTCAAGGCAAATAAATGTTTGAATACATATATTTAGAACTTTATAAACAAAGTGCCCAACCATAGCTTAGAGTGTCACAGAAAATAAGATTTACTTACCCCAGGACACTCATCTACATGTTTGTAGAAAGCCAAACCAGTACTGAAACGAGAATCAGCAGAGGTAATGGTATATATAAGAGTATATCGTCGATCTGAAAAGGGAGGTAAGAGATGAATCTCTACGACCGATAACAGAGAACCTATGAAATAGACCCCGTAGAAGGAGATCACTGCATTCAAATAGGCAATACTCTCCTCACATCCCTCTGACATTCACTGCACGCTGAGAGGAAAACCGGGCTCCAAATTGCTGCGGAGCGCATATCAACGTAGAATCTAGCACAAACTTACTTCACCACCTCCATCGGAGGCAAAGTTTGTAAAACTGAATTGTGGGTGTGGTGAGGGGTGTATTTATAGGCATTTTAAGGTTTGGGAAACTTTGCCCCTCCTGGTAGGAATGTATATCCCATACGTCACTAGCTCATGGACTCTTGCTAATTACATGAAAGAAATAACCGCTCAGTATCCTAGAGGTTCCTATATGTGGGGGACCATTTTGGCTTCTCTTCATCTACCGTCACATATAGGAACCGCTAGGATACTGAGCGGTACTGTACTGCTTGCTTTGTTTGTGAGCAGTGAGTGTCCTTAAGTCTCAGGGTATTTGCAGGATCCCACGGTGATCTAAACACGGCTCCTGTCTTAAACGATCCTGCACTGAATTTGCTAAAGCGTAATTTGTATACTATAACTAAATAAAGTCAAATATACTCATTTTCTCTAAATCCCCTACATTAAACCTACTAACTCAGATATACATTTCAATAGGAATACAGTGAGGCCTCGGTTTACGAATTTAATTCGTTCTCCGGGTCGTTTCGTATTGCGAAAAATTCGTAAACCGAAACACGGTTTCCCATAGGAATGCATTGAAAATCAATTAATGCGTTCCGGAGGTCCGAAAAAATTCAAATAAAGTGTCCAAAAAATGCTCCAAAAGGCTCCAAAAGGCTTAACAACTTGCTGCAAATGGCTCCAATGTCTCCAAAAGGCTCCACAACTTGCTGCAAATGGCTCCAAAAGGCTTAACAACTTGCTGCAAATGGCTCCAAAAGGCTCAACAACTTGCTGCAAAATGGCTCCAAAACCTCTCCAACACCTCCACACTGGTACCCAAACTTCATTAATTCAATCATACTTGAGTATGCAGGGGGCACAGGGGCCACTGGTTTCGTATTGCGAAAAATATTCGTAAACCGAGGGGGGCAAACCGGCATTTTGTTTCGTATTGCGAAAAAAATTCGTAAACCGAGTCAAATTTTCTTCAAATTTCGATTTCGTAAACCGAAATTTCGTATACCGAGTCGTGCGTAAACCGGGGCCTCACTGTATATCCATTTTTGCAAGATTATTTATCTATTTATAATAATAATTAATTGGGATAATATATGTTCCTCAAAGTGGATACAATATATGAATTGTTACAGACAAATTAACTGTATTGAGAAAATGAATACCATGTGCTCAGCAGTAAATAATGATTTAATCATACTTGATAAAAGGTATATGACATCTCTAGTAGGATCTAATACCAGTTGTATTTGGTTTAGAATTGAAGGGGTTATATCAATATGATAGAATAATCTTCCTAGAGTTGATTCATTTGCTGCAACATCACATCATTTCCACAAAAATATTTCTATTTTAAAAAGCTGCAAACGAAAATATTCACAAACATAAATTTCTGATTAATACAATGAGTGAAACAAGCCATCATGTACTTTATTTTTGGTTGTGTTTTTAATTCTTATTAATTTGTTATAAAATGTTATTGTGCCAAAATATTTCCACAATTTTTTTATATTCCTGTTAAAATGTTTTATAGCAATTTTCATACAATCGTTATATTTTATCTTACATTTTAGTATTTTACTTTTTATTTAGTTTACTTTCTTATATACCTTTTTATAATGAACTAACAATACATAAAATAAATATAAAATGTACAACTTTTCTATCTTTTCATGGAGAGCGGTTGACTTAGCATTAAAAAGGTACGATCTTTACAATATTTTGTAACAATGAAACTGTTAATAGCACCTACTTTTGTGCAAACATTAGAAAAAACACATCATTACAAACCATTTCATTGGTCATTCATAACAGATATTTCTGTATTAGTTTAGCATGGTTTTATTTCTTTAAAAAGTTCTTTCTTGTAACAAATTCATTTGGATACTCCACCTCTAATCTAAAACAAGTATCCAATGTGTCTCTAATAGACTTATGAGAATGTTGCATGCTCTGAAAAAAAAGAGATGTCTGTACTGCCTACACAGCTTTTAGAGTAGGTGCATTTAAAGGGACACTTAACACCTGCTGAAAATTTTCTAAACTTTTTCTGAGGAATCAAAATAAACTAATACACTTTTCTCAATGCTGTATGTTCATCTTACTACAAACTCTTCATGAAAACTCTTCATATTTTCTATGCATATCGACAGCTTGTGTTTTCCTATGTAGGGTGCCATCTTGTAAAGTCATGTGATGCGCATGGCAGCTTCTCTCACTGATGTTATAGAAGGCAGGCAAATTGTCAATGCTAATTCACTGTAATGCAAAGCATTAGATCTATTTTATATTTGTAATACAGTAATTGCATCTTCTTTTATCAAGCATATTTTAAACGTTTTATGTACTGAACAGATCCACAGTCTGTGTGTTTCACTGTTCACAGCTATAACTAAGTTCAGTTTTAATCGCCAGCCCGATGTTCAGAGGCAGAGGGGAGGGGAGAGGAGGGATTAATTATCAAACAGCACCACACTTTTTATGCTATATAAAAAGTGTGGTGCTGTTTGATAATTAAAATAATATGATTATGAAAACAAAAGTAAATTCCTGGAACACACAGAGAGAAATTTCTCCTCAGATATTGCAGAGAACTGAATAACAGGGAGTTACAAAAACGGCTGCTAGACTCTCCCCCTCCGCCTCTGAACATCGGGCGATTAAAACTGAACTTAGTTATAGCAGTAAACAGTGAAACACACAGACTGTGGATCTGTTCAGTACATAAAACGTTTAATATATGCTTGATAAAAGAAGATGCAATTACTGTATATCAAATATAAAATAGATCTTTGTCCTCATACACTGTAATGCACGCTTTGCATTACAGGGAATTAGCATTGACAATTTGACTGCCTTCTATAACATCAGTGAGAGAAGCTGCCGTGCACACGTCATGTGACTGCAGTGCCTGAAATGAACGTGCGTTACAAGATGGCACCCTGCATAGGAAAACACAAGTTGAGGATAAGCATAGAAAATATGAGGAGTCTTCATGAAGAGTTATATAGTAAGATGAACATACAACATTGAGAACAGTGTATTAGTTTATTTTGATTCCTCAGCAACAGTTAGTTCAGAAAATCTTAAGCAGGTGTTAAGTGTCCCTTTAACATTTTAGTTCTGAAACTTTAGAAACCCTTTACAGAAATATGCATGTAGAACAATAAAAAGATTCTTAAAAAGAAGAAACAGATTAAAATGAGAACAAACACTCTACATACATTTAACCTTTTCCATGTGAAAGAAATAGAAATCATTTCGGTTACAGGGAAACAAGGTTCCATAAAGATGCAAATTTCAACCTATTTTGCCAGCTCATGTACACTTTTAAAGGGGTTATAATAAGTCTGCCTGAGAAACACACGACTAGAAATATTTCCAGAACACAAATAATTTTTAACAAGGCACTTAAAAGAAATGTAAATACAGTTGAACGATATAGCAAAAGTTCAACAAGCTTAAAAACTTTTTTTTTTTTTTTAAGATCAGGATGCCCTGCAGTCTATATTATAGAGCCATATTGTGGCTGCCTTATTTACACATGGCTGTTGCTGTAATTGTGATGGTAAAATATGACGGTGGAGATCAAAACTGTGGCAAACCTAGCCACTTCTGGACTATAACATAAGAAAGGTTGTCTATAGGCTGTATATTGTGCTATGTAGATGTGACAGACCCTTCTGTCAGCACTGAAAGAGTTAACTGTGTTCAGCTTTAGCCTCAGCTATTGTGCACTGTCATTAATGTTATTGATACACAGTCCATTGTTTAATCAACCTCAGAGAGCAGACCCTAGATGATAAGGAAAGCCAAGTGTGTGTCTGTGTTTAAATTGTTATCAGCTTGAGCAAGGTATTCTATTGTATCATGTAAAAGGGCGTGTTCCCTCCATTCAATGTACAACATTCTTTCAACCCCCCTTCTGGGGGGGGTCAGACCTGCATAAATACTGGGCATATGAGCCTTAATAAAAGTCATTCTGTTTAAACCTGACAACTGGCTGGGTTGTGAACTGCTGATTCCCTATGTAGGACATTGTTCCCTGGTGTTAACCCTTGGTATCCGGTTGGTACAGTTACAATTGGTGGCAAGCGACGGAATGAACCTTATCGCCCAGAAGAGCAACTACACAAGCCAGTAACCTCAGGAAGAGGGGGATTACTACAATACTGACTAAGATGGAAGGAGTACCAGGGACCGAAGTGAATGGAGATGGATTATTCTAAGCTAAAGAGACAAACGTAAAAGGAACTGCTAGAAGCCAGGGGAAAGATAGGCAGCAGCAAACCCAAGGCTATATTAATTGCTGAGCTGATGGAGGGAGACAGAGCTCGCAGCGCTACGCCTCCAGCAGCCATGGAGGAGACCCTATACCAGAGGGAAATGAGGACCAGGCTGGAATTTTTACCCCAACCTGTACCACGGGATATGCTATCCGTGGTAATGGCAGATGTGCAGGAGTACGTGATGGCACACAGTCCGCGGAATGCATCCTCCCGAGCAGAATCCATTTTGGACGCACTCAGCAACCCAGTAAGACCCAAAATCCCATACCATGCATTTAAAATGTTTTGTGAGGAGAAGGATGAGATTGATGGGTATTTACAGGATTTTGAGAGACTGTGCGAGTTACATGATTTGGAGCAGTCCGTATGGGTGCCGGTGCTAGCAGGCAAGCTAGCCGGTAGGGCAGCGGAAGCGTATCGCGCTGTACCCAGGGAGGACAGCAAGGATTACGCTAAAGTGAAGAGAGCGATCTTGGAAAGATATGCCATTACCTCAGAGGCATACCGGCGCAAGTTTAGAGGCCTGCGCAAGCCAGAAAGAGATTCCCATGCAGAGTGGGCCCACAAGCTGGATCAAGCATCTCAGGGGTGGATACAGGCCAGCCAAGCTACCACCATGGAAGAATTGCGACAACTGATGCTGTTGGAGCAATTCTTTAACGGCTTGTCCCCAGAAGCCCAAGAATGGGTGAGAGATCGAAAACCCCTCACCTTAACCGAAGCAGCCAGATTAGCAGACCAGCATTTTGATGCCAGGAGGCACCATGGACTACAGCCTAACAACGGACGGGCTAATATACAATGCCACACCTGCAAGCAGTGGGGACATATGGCACGTGAGTGCACCCAAAATCGGAGCAGACAAGCTTGGAACCAGGTCAGACAGAACCTGGCCCCAAGGGCAGCTGCTCACCATTACCAAACGGAGCCAGCCGCTCATGAGGTGTTGAGCACCCAAGCCGAGGAACCCCTGGGAATTCTGCATGAGGTGATGTCGGTCCAGGGACTTCGGGATTCGGGAGCTACTTTAACCCTGATAGCTCCCCATTTGGTGCCGGATACAGCACCCACTGGCGGATCCGTGGCAGTACGAGGGGCAGGGGGAGCAGTATACCGATTGCCCACTGCTAGAGTGGAGTACAGACCCCCAGTCACCCCAGCAGCTGCCAGTTACCAACCCCCGGCGCACCGCTATACCACACGGCCTCCGGCCACGAACTACCCTCAGAGAGCCCGGTTCAATTCGCGGGGCTACTCACAACCTATTCGGTGCTTTGGATGTAAGCAACTAGGGCACAAAAGACCAGAGTGTCCCCTAAACGCAGCGAATCAAGCACAGTCCTGGAGAAGACCCGCTGGCGGAATCCCACATAATCCTCAGCCTGTGGCCCGCTACGTAGAGGCGCCAGAATGCTGGGGCAGCCTACATGAAGCAGACCCCGTGCAAGCTGCCCACCGGAATAACCGGCAACGGGTTAAAGTGAATGGGAAGGAGGTCAGTTGTCTACGGGATACTGGTGCTACCATGACCTTGCTTCAAGAGAACTTGGTGCCTGAGAAACAGCACACTGGAGACACTGTGGCTGTGAGGGTAGCAGGGGGCACTGTGTTCCGCCTACCTGTTGCCAGGGTACATTTGGATTGGGGAGTGGGCGCTAGACTTGTGAATGTGGGGGTCAAGAAGGACTTACCTGCTGATGTTCTCCTTGGAAATGACTTGGCCCCCCTTGTTTCTGCCTATGCTCCCATGGATCCCGCTGATGTTAACCCTGTGACTACCCAATCCCAGTCCCTCCGGGAAGAGACGCTTCCATGTTTGGGGTGGGGGCAGTACTGAGCCAAGTTGGAGCAGATGGCGGAGAACACCCCGTAGCTTACTTGAGCCGAAAGTTGTTGCCCCGGACATCCCCAAGCCGATCCGTTGGGATCAGACTGTGTATGCCGGCTTGGTTCTGGGGGAGCATTGTGGCAAACCTAGCCACTTCTGGACTATAACATAAGAAAGGTTGTCTATAGGCTGTATATTGTGCTATGTAGATGTGACAGACCCTTCTGTCAGCACTGAAAGAGTTAACTGTGTTCAGCTTTAGCCTCAGCTATTGTGCACTGTCATTAATGTTATTGATACACAGTCCATTGTTTAATCAACCTCAGAGAGCAGACCCTAGATGATAAGGAAAGCCAAGTGTGTGTCTGTGTTTAAATTGTTATCAGCTTGAGCAAGGTATTCTATTGTATCATGTAAAAGGGCGTGTTCCCTCCATTCAATGTACAACATTCTTTCAACCCCCCTTTTGGGGGGGGTCAGACCTGCATAAATACTGGGCATATGAGCCTTAATAAAAGTCATTCTGTTTAAACCTGACAACTGGCTGGGTTGTGAACTGCTGATTCCCTATGTAGGACATTGTTCCCTGGTGTTAACCCTTGGTATCCGGTTGGTACCGTTACAAAAACAAATCAGATAAATGAGTTCTAACATATACAGTGACATGAGTGATTAATTATAAATTGTAACTTCTTACCAAAAGGGAACGATTCTGAGAGACTCTGAGGAACAGTTTGTGCAGATGGGGAACAGATTAAATAAGAATTAAAAACACAACCAAAAGATAAAGTACATGATGGCTTGTTTCACTCATTTTATTAATCAGAAATTTATGTTTGTGAATATTTTCGTTTGCAGCTTTTTAAAATAGAAATAATTTTGTGCAAATGATGTGATGTTGCAGCAAATGAATCAACTCTAGGAGGATTATTCTATCATATTAATATAACCCCTTCAATTCTAAACCAAATACAACTGGTATTAGATCCTACTAGAGATGTCATATACCTTTTATCAAAGTATGATTAAATCATTATTTACTGTTGAGCACATGGTATTCGTTTTCTCGGTACAGTTAATTTTGAGGAACATATATTATCCCAATTAATTATTATTATAAATAGATAAATAATCTTGCAAAAATGGATATATTCCTATTGAAATGTATATCTGAGTTAGTAGGTTTAATGTAGGGGATTTAGAGAAAATGAGTATATTTGACTTTATTTAGTTATAGTATACAAATTACGCTTTAGCAAATTCAGTGCAGGATCCTTTAAGACAGGAGCCGTGTTTAGATCACCATGGGATCCTGCAAATACCCTGAGACTTAAGGGCACTCACTGCTCAAAAACAAAGCAGGCAGTACAGTACCGCTCAGTATCCTAGCGGTTCCTATATGCAACAGTAGATGAAGAGAAGCCAAACTGGTCCGCCACATATAGGAACCGCTAGGATACTGAGCGGTTATTTTTGGTTCCTGCTTCAAAAGGCCCCCCTCACTCAAATCGGCGCATTGCGCATGCGCCAAAAACGGGAATGCGGAGCTACGAAAAGTTACTAGCAGAAGAGGAGGAAGGGAAGATGTGCATGACGAAATACAGGAGGAGGCTGGCGGCCATTTCAAAACGTTGTGGGACATGTAGTAAGTCATTTTACTAGAAAACTATTTATTAAGCAAAATTGGGCTATAGATTGAACTATTTATCCTAGTAAACTTTAACTGTAGCAGTAAGAACATTTTTTGGGTTGACTGTCCCTTTAAGTCGCGGTAAAAGCAAGATACGCATGATAACATGTTAATGTGCATTTCATTGTTTGCCTGTTCCTCTATGTTGTGCCTGTTCTCTCATGCAGACCATATTGATCTAGTTACATGATACATGTCACATATATTTCATTCACATGCACTTAATATTAAGCTCAGACAGATTTGTGCATTAGCTTTGCTGTAATTAATTACACACTATATTTGTTTACTATGTGATTGGGTGGTTACCATGACTACCTTTTTGGCATTTTTTTGGTCCTAATTGGGGAGTGTGGTTTGTGTAATGTTTGTTATATATTGTTTGCACTTTGTATACACTGTGTCTGAGGAAGGGGATACTTTGTCCCCGAAACGTCACTACTTTCACAGTAAAATAATTTTTTTTAAAAGACCAGCGAGTGCCAGTTTTGTGTTCAGATATATTATATTTTTTTATATTACACATTATAGAGGTTTGTACCTTTAAAAAAAAAAAATCATGTTAGTGGTCCACAGAATTCAAAATTGAGAGTTTAGTGGTCCCTGAGGTCCGAAAGGTTGGCAACCCCTGCTCTATATCTCCCTGATATAAATGATGGTGCATTATATACATTTATACAAACTAATGTTATTGTCATAAAGGACTTTGTCAGCTGTAAAACACAAAGGCCTAAATTCCATTGAGGTGGTAGAGAATTTTTATGATACCAACAGTTTCCAAACTTAACCAACGCAATGAAAACCCCCAAGGCAGAACATACAGTGATCTGAGATGTCATGGCAGAAAATGCAGCATTTCTGCAGAAAGAACAGAACACATGCAGGAACTGTTAGTTAGCTATTTAACTTTTCAGAGCTGCTTCACATTAGGCTGTTCTCTTCAAACAGAGCTGTTCTCTGGCTGCACTGTGTAAGTTTTCCTTATCACAGTTCCTCTAGAGCAACATGCTGTTTGAAGTGAACAGTCAAATATGCAGTAGCGCTGCAAAGTGGCAGTGCATTTATTGACTGGCTCTCAGAGATCGTTTCAAGCCCGTCCCCTAGGCTTTCACAGTCTGCAAAGCTGTTTTTTTCTTAATGTAAAACGTTAGTTTAAGCAATGCACCTTTTTTAGAGTATGTCTGCAGCTAATTTGCAATGCAATTTTCAACTACTGCACTTTATTATAAAACTTTAAATATTACTTTATTCTCCAGTTAACTAACACATTACAATCAAACTGGTGCTTTACTGTAACTGCCTAATTTAAAATTGAATTTAATATAAAAATTACCTGCAGAAAGTTTTCCACTAAAAAAATCTCATCGCAGAAAGTGAAAAAAAGTTCTGCTTCTGGGATGAAAACACGGCCAAAGTATGATCTGTTGGAACCATATAGAAAAGCACTTAAATCTCTGCTTAAAGGGAAAGTCTACTCCAGAATTTTATTATTTAAAAAATATAAATAATCCCTTTATTACCATTCCCCAGTTTTGCATAACCAGCACGATTATATTAATATACTTTTGTATAACCAACACGATTATATTATTACACTTTTTACCTTGTGATTAACTTGGGGGGTAGTTATCAACGTGTCAACTTTCCTGCCTTCGCCGGCCCAATACGCCCGCCTAAGCTCGCCTCACATCGCCGCCGCGGACCTGAAAAATTTCGCCTAAGTTATCAAATAAAGCTGTCAAAAAGCCGCGCACCAAGTACGGGGCGATGAGCAGCGGACTGTGAGAGTTATCACTCATCCGATCTCGCTGCTCTTCGGCTTTTTCCCAGCTTTATTGCTAGCCTGTCACTAAGCACTCACACTAAACTACACTGTTCTACCCCATATACCGGCGCCCCCGGAGCCCCTCGCAACTAAATAAAGTTATTAACCCCTAAACCGCCGCTCCTAGACCCTGCCGCAACTCTGATAAATGAATTAACCCCTAAACCGCCGCTCCCGGACACCGCTGCCACCTACATTATACCTATTAACCCCTATCCTGCCCCCCCCTATACCGTCGCCCTCTATAATAAAGTTATTAACCCCTATCCTGCTGATCCCGCACCTCGCCGCAACTAAATAGTTTAACCCCTAAACCGCCTATCCCGGACCCTGCCGCAACCTATATTAAATTTATTAACCCCTAATCTGCCCCCCCTACACCGTCGCCACCTATAATAAATTTATTAACCCCTATCCTGCCCCCCACTACACCGCCACCACTGTAATAAATTTATTAACCCCTAAACCTAAGTCTAACACTAACCCTAACACCCCCCTAACTTAAATATTAATTAAATAAATCTAAATAATATTTCTATTATGAACTAAATTAATCCTATTTAAAACTAAATACTTACCTTTAAAATAAACCCTAATATAGCTACAATATAAATAATAATTATATTGTAGCTATGTTAGGATTTATTTTTATTTTACAGGTAACTTTGTATTTATTTTAGCTAGTTAGAATAGTTATTAAATAGTTATTAACTATTTAATAACTACCTAGCTAAAAGAAATACAAAATTACCTGTAAAATAAATCCTAACCTAAGTTACAATTAAACCTAACACTACACTATCATTAAATAAATTAAATAAAGTAACTACAAATAACTACAATTAAATACAATTACATAAACTAACTAAAGTACAAAAAAAAAAAAAAAAAAAAAGTTACAAACATTTTAAAAATATTACAACAATTTTAAGCTACTTACACCTAATCTAAGCCCCCTAATAAAATAACAAACCCCCCCAAAATAAAAAAATGCCCTACCCTATTCTAAATTAAAAAAGTTCAAAGCTCTTTTACCTTACCAGCCCTTAAAAGGGCCATTTGTGGGGCATGCCCCAAAGAATTCAGCTCTTTTGCATGTAAAAGAAAAATACAACCCCCCCCAACATTAAAACCCACCACCCACATACCCCTAATCTAACCCAAACCCCCTTAAAATAACCTAACACTAATCCCCTGAAGATCATCCTACCTTGTCTTCACTCAGCCGAGCAGCGATGGAACCGAAGAGGACATCCGGAGCGGCAGAAGTGATCATCCAAGGGGCGCTGAAGAAATCTTCCATCCGATGAAGTGATCCTCCAAGCGGCGCTAAAGAAGTCTTCCATCCGGGCGATGTCATCTTCCAAGAGGCGCTGAAGAAGTCTCCTATCCGGGCGATGTCATCTTCCAAGCCGGGTCTTCAATCTTCATCCCGCTGACGCGGAACATCCTTCTTTACCGACGGACTACCGATGAATGAAGGCTCATTTAAGGGACGTCATCCAAGATGGCGTCCCTTCAATTCCGATTGGCTGATAGGATTCTATCAGCCAATCGGAATTAAGGTAGGAAAAATCTGATTGGCTGATTGAATCAGCCAATCAGATTCAAGTTCAATCCGATTGGCTGATTGGATCAGCCAATCGGATTGAACTTGAATCTGATTGGCTGATTCAATCAGCCAATCAGATTTTTCCTACCTTAATTCTGATTGGCTGATAGAATCCTATCAGCCAATCGGAATTGAAGGGACGCCATCTTGGATGACGTCCCTTAAAGGAGCCTTCATTCGTCGGTAGTCCGTCGGTAAAGAAGGATGTTCCGCGTCGGCGGGATGAAGATTGAAGACTCGGCTTGGAAGATGACATCGCCCGGATAGAAGACTTCTTCAGCGCCTCTTGGAAGATGACATCGCCCGGATGGAAGACTTCTTTAGCGCCGCTTGGAGGATCACTTCATCGGATGGAAGATTTCTTCAGCGCCCCTTGGATGATCACTTCTGCCGCTCCGGATGTCCTCTTCGGTTCCATCGCTGCTCGGCTGAGTGAAGACAAGGTAGGATGATCTTCAGGGGATTAGTGTTAGGTTATTTTAAGGGGGGTTTGGGTTAGATTAGGGGTATGTGGGTGGTGGGTTTTAATGTTGGGGGGGGTTGTATTTTTCTTTTACATGCAAAAGAGCTGAATTCTTTGGGGCATGCCCCACAAAAGGTCCTTTTAAGGGCTGGTAAGGTTAAAGAGCTTTGAACTTTTTTAATTTAGAATAGGGTAGGGATTTTTTTTATTTTGGGGGGCTTTGTTATTTTATTAGGGGGCTTAGATTAGGTGTAAGTAGCTTAAAATTGTTGTAATATTTTTAAAATGTTGGTAACTTATTTTTTTATTTTTTGTAACTTAGCTTTTTTTATTTTTTGTACTTTAGTTAGTTTATGTAATTGTATTTAATTGTAGTTATTTGTAGTTAATTTATTTAATTAATGTAATGATAGTGTAGTGTTAGGTTTAATTGTAACAGGTTAGGATTTATTTTACAGGTAATTTTGTATTTCTTTTAGCTAGGTAGTTATTAAATGGTTAATAACTATTTAATAGCTATTCTAACTAGCTAAAATAAATACCAAGTTACCTGTAAAATAAATATAAATCCTAAGATAGCTACAATATAATTATTATTTATATTGTAGCTATATTAGGGTTTATTTTACAGGTAAGTATTTAGTTTTAAATAGGAATAATTTATTAAAGTATAGTGTAGTGTTAGGTGTAATTGTAACTTAGGTTAGTTTTTAGTTTACAGGTAAATTTCTCTTTATTTTAGCTAGGTAGCTATTAAATAGTTAATAACTATTTAATAGCTATTGTACCTAGTTAAAATAAATTGAAAGTTGCCTGTAAAATAAAAATAAATCCTAAGATAGCTACAATATAATTATTATTTTTATTGTAGCTATATTAGGGTTTATTTTAAAGGTAAGTATTTAGTTTTAAATAGGATTAACTTAGTTAATAAGAGAAATATTATTTAGATTTATTTAATTAATATTTAAGTTAGGGGGGTTTTAGGGTTAGTGTTAGACTTAGGTTTAGGGGTTAATAAATTTATTACAGTGGCGGCGGTGTAGTGGGGGGCAGGATAGGGGTTAAGAAATTTATTATAGGTGGCGACGGTGTAGGGGGGCAGGATAGGGGTTAATAAATTTAATATAGGTTGCGGCGGGTTCAGGGAGCGGCGGTTTAGGGGTTAAACTATTTATTTGCGGCGAGGTGCGGGATCAGCAGGATAGGGGTTAATAACGTTATTATAGAGGGCGGCGGTATAGGGGGGCAGGATAGGGGTTACTAGGTATAATGTAGGTGGCGGTGGGCTCCGGGAGCGGCGGTTTAGGGGTTAATACATTTATTATAGTTGCGGTGGGCTCCGGGAGCGGCGGTTTAGGGGTTAATATGTATAGAGTAGCTTGCGGTGGGCTCCGGGAGGGGCGGTTTAGGGGGTAACAACTTTATTTAGTTGCAGTGGTGTAGGGGGGACAGATTAGGGGTGTTTAGACTCGGGGTACATGTTAGGGTGTTAGGTGTAGACAGCTCCCATAGAAATCAATGGGATGTCTGGCAGCAGCGAACTTGTACTTTCGCTATGGTCAGACTCCCATTGATTCCTATGGGATCCGCAGCCTCCAGGGTGGCGGTTTGAAAACCAGGTACGCTGGGCCGTAAAAGTGCCGTGCGTACCTGCTAGTTTTTTGATAACTAGCAAAAGTAGTCAGATTGTGCCGCACTTGTGTGCGGAACATCTGGAGTGACGTAAGAATCGATCTGTATCGAACCGAGTCCGGCGGATCGAAGTTTACGTCACGAAATTCTACTTTTGCCGGTCTCTAGCCTTTGATAACTAAGGCGAATCAGCCTCGCCACAAATACACTGCGGAATTCCAGCGTATTTGAGGTTGACGGCTTGATAACTAGGCCCCCTTGTCTCTAAGACTCTGCAGACTGCCCTCTTATTTCAGTTCTTTTGACAGACTTGCATTTTAGCCAATCAGTGCTAACTCATAAATAACTCCACAGGAGTGAGCACATTAGCTATATAGCACACATGAACTAGCAGTGTCTTGCTGTGGAAAGCTATAAAAATACACTAATAGATGGAAGATAAGAGGCAAGAAATTAGCATATGTGCCTATCTAGGTTTAGCTTTCAACAAAGAATACCAAGATAACAAGGCAGATTTGATGCTAAAAGTAAATTTGAAAAAATGGTTTTCCAATCATTAGAATTATAAGTGCTCACTAAAGGCTTCATAAACCTGACCCTGCTACATATCTGCCCCTAGTAAGTCTGTGCAGGGGTGATAAGATCATGTAAAACAATAAAAGTGTTGCTAACAAAATAGCTGTGACAACTCTTTGTCTACTCAGTAACAAGGTCAGATTGGCTCCTACACATAATCTGTTTGGAAAGTGTATTCACTAGACCCACCTGTGTGTTAGATTGCAACACAACACACGTCTCATGAAAATAAATTATTCTATATCCTTTAAGCCAGGGCTGCCCTGTGCGCTAGCTACCGTAATGATCATAATGCAGCTAATCATTCCCATACATTCATATCTACACATATATTTATTTATAATATAACACTTTAGCTGTTGTCTGATTACAAATTAATAAACTACACCTGTGTGTGACACGTGAGCTGCACATTATACACATTACATGATACTCAGTGTCTTATACTGATTTATATAACGTTTTATCTTATTCCCCTGCCCTGTGTGTAGCTGCTGTAAATGAATAACTCATAAACATAACTTGTGCTACAGTTGTGCTTCTGTGTGTATTAACCCTTTACTTTCACAGAGAGCATTAACCCTTCACTGGCACAGAGAGATGCACAGTGTGTATTAACCATTCACTAACACAGAGAGCTGCACAGTGTGTATTAACCCTTCACTAGCACAAAGAGCAGCACAGTGTGTATTAACCATTCACTAGCACAGAGAGCTGCACAGTGTGTATTAACCATTCACTAGCACAGAGAGCTGCACAGTGTGTATTAACCCTTCACTAGCACAGAGAGCAGCACAGTGTGTATTAACCCTTCCCTAGCACAGAGAGCAGCACAATGTGTATTAACCGTTCACTGGCACAAAGAGCAGCAGAGTGTGTATTAACCCTTCACTGGCACAGAGAGCTGCACAGTGTGTATTAACCCCTTCACTAACACAGAGAGCAGCACAGTGTGTATTTACCTTTCACTGGCACAGAGAGCTGCAGTGTGTATTAACCCTTCACTAGAACAAAGAGTAGCACAGTGTGTATTAACCCTTCACTAGCAGAGAGCAGCACAGTGTGTATTAACCCTTCACTAGAACAAAGAGTAGCACAGTGTGTATTAACCCTTCACTAGAACAAAGAGTAGCACAGTGTGTATTAACCCTTCACTAGCAGAGAGCAGCACAGTGTGTATTAACCCTTCACTGGCAGAGAGCAGCACAGTGTGTATTAACCCTTCACTGGCACAGAGAGCAGCACAGTGTGTATTAACCCTTCACTAGCACAGAGAGCTGCACAGTGTGTATTAACCCTTCACTGGCACAGAGAGCAGCACAGTGTGTATTAACCCTTCACTAACACAAAGAGTTGAACAGCACTTAGTATCCCATTGCCTGGCACAAGCAGATGAATAACATGCACTAATAGAACAACATTTATAACAATTATAAACTTTTTAAGCAGACTAGAAAGTCACTAAAACTTTTTATCACACAATACACACAGCCTGACTCACTCACCCAGCAACTGCTGCACAGGAAGTAAATGGGAGGGGAACAAAGAGCAGTTCAATAGCTGCAGACTGGAGCTCCACTCTAGACAGGAAACATGTGACCTCCACTGACCCTAGACCGGAAACATGTGACCTCCACTGACTATAGACAGGAAACATGTGACCTCCACTCAAAGCTTTTTTTTTTTTAATCAACTTTAATGTAACAAACAACCTATAGACAATCAGTCTGAAAACGAAACATTTTGCAGCTTTCTTGTTCTTCTTAATGTGCACTCACAGTGGTTTATGCTGATTGTCATTTATAAGGTAACCACTGTGAGTGCACATTAAGAAGAACAAGAAAGCTGCAAAATGTTTCGTTTTCAGAATGATTGTCTATAGGTTGTTTGTTACATTAAAGTTGATTTAAAAAAAAAAAAAAGCTTTGAGTGGAGGTCACATGTTTCCTGTCTATAGTCAGTGGAGGTCACATGTTTCCGGTCTATAGTCAGTGGAGGTCACATGTTTCCTGTCTAGAGTGGAGCTCCAGTCTGCAGTTATTGAACTGCTCTTTGTTCCCCTCCCATTTACTTCCTGTGCAGCTGCTGCTGGGTGGGTGAGTGAGTCAGGCTGTGTGTATTGTGTGATAAAAAGTTTTAGTCACTTTCTGGTCTTCTTAAAAAGTTTATAATTGTTATAAATGTTGTTCTGAGTGGAGGTCACATGTTTCCTGTCTAGAGTGGAGCTCCAGCAGTCTGCAGCTAGACCCTTCTCGACTGGAGCTCCACTCTAGACAGGAAACATGTGACCTCCACTAAAAGCTTTTTTTTTTCTTTGCTGGTTTTTTTTCTTCCAACTTTAATGTAACAAACAACCTATAGACAATCATTCTGAAAACTAAACATTTTGCAGCTTTCTTGTTCTTAATGTTTATTCACAATAGTTACCTTATAAATGACAATCACAGTAGTTACCTTATAAATGACAGTCACAGTGGTTACCTTATAAATGACAGTCACAGTGGTTACCTTATAAATGACAATCAGCATAAACCACTGTGAATGAACATTAAAGGGACATTCAACACTTAGTGTAACAGGTTTTTATATAGTAAATTAAGAAACGGAGGTCCGCCTACACTATACCCCTCCTCCCTTGCCGCCTTGCTTCTGTCCTAATCAGCGGCGCTAACTACTCTAATACCCGGTCAATATGGATGCCGAACTCCCCCCACTATTACGTAGCTGCCTTCTTCTTAAACTGATAAGCAAATCAGAATCCAGTCCTCGGACTGAAATTGCACGCGCGTGCAATTTCAGTCCGAGGACTGGATTCTGATTTGCTTATCAGTTTAAGAAGAAGGCAGCTACGTAATAGTGGGGGGAGTTCGGCATCCATATTGACCGGGTATTAGAGTAGTTAGCGCCGCTGATTAGGACAGAAGCAAGGCGGCAAGGGAGGAGGGGTATAGTGTAGGCGGACCTCCGTTTCTTAATTTACTATATAAAAACCTGTTACACTAAGTGTTGAATGTCCCTTTAAAGTGTCAGTAAACCTTAAAAATAATGTTATATAATTCTGCACATAGTGCAGAATTATATAACATTATAGTAGCGCAAACTTTATAAAACATAATTTTCCCTTTGAATTTTTTAAAACGGCTGTTTTTCAGACCCGCTCTCTGTGCTCTTCTGAGCGGGTCTGTTTGTTTCACACAGCACATCGGGCCAGCTCTATAGTCACAGCCCAAGCCGACCGCGCCATTATACACAGTGCAGCTCGCTCCTGCTGTCAGACAGAGCAGGAGCGAGCTGCACTAATCTTATGGCGTGGTCGGGCTGGGCTGTGACTATAGAGCTGGCCCGATGCGCTGTGTGAAACAAACAGACCCGCTCAGAAGAGCGCAGAGAGCGGGTCTGAAAAACAGCCGTTGTTTTAAAAAATTCAAAGGGAAAATTATGTTTTATAAAGTTTGCGCTACTATAATGTTATATAATTCTGCACTATGTGCAGAATTATATAACATTATTTTTAAGGTTTACTGACACTTTAATGTTCATTCACAGTGGTTTATGCTGATTGTCATTTATAAGGTAACCACTGTGACTGTCATTTATAAGGTAACCACTGTGACTGTCACTTATAAGGTAACCACTGTGATTGTCATTTATAAGGTAACCACTGTGATTGTCATTTATAAGGTAACTACTGTGACTGTCATTTATAAGGTAACTACTGTGACTGTCATTTATAAGGTAACCACTGTGACTGTAATTTATAAGGTAACCACTGTGACTGTAATTTATAAGGTAACCACTGTGACTGTCATTTATAAGGTAATCACTGTGACTGTCATTTATAAGGTAATCACTGTGACTGTCATTTATAAGGTAACCACTGTGACTGTCATTTATAAGGTAACTACTGTGAATGAGCATTAAGTACAAGAAAGCTGCAAAATGTACAAGGCTGAAGTTGTCTTCTTATTCTGCAACTGATTACAATTTGTAAAATAAAGATATCTAGCATTATTTGTATTTAAAATAAAATAATACACTTTCCAAAAACCTAAACAAACTTACATTTTATATAAAAAAAAACTTATATTGCAATAAACAGATGGCAAACATGGCACAATTTTGAGTAACTGATATTTTAAATGGGTTAAAATCCTGTGGGCCACTCATTTATATGAGGATATATACAGGGCGTGAACCCCATCATACAACAGACGTTAACAGCCTGGTCTAACGCTCTTTATGGCAAATAAAATCATAGTCAGTAGTTTTTTAGGGATCTTTTTCTATCTCTGTGGACCTCTTACAATGGGCCTCTGACAGTGTTGGAATCTGGCTTAATTTTTGCAAATTTATAGCCTCAACGATTATTGTCTTATTTTGAAATAAACAATTGTAGTGTGTTTAATCCAGATGCTCCAATATTTGTATTTTAATATTTGACAGTAAAAATTGTTTTATTTATTTTTTTGCTCCCTTTCTGCGGATCTACCTATGTGTTTAAGTGTGTGCCAAATAGTGGTTTTATTTTTTATTTTTCTTTGGAATAACACTGTATACAAACCACTAGGGCACCCCTGCACTCCCCTAAGGAATATGAGTGTATGGGTTATAGATGGAACCATAATTTGATGAATAAAGCAGTTCTATACCTATCTCATTGATATACACTTAATTTATTTTACCTTTTCTGAATAAGTAACTGGTATTTTAAAAGGATTAAAATCATTTGGGCCATTAATTTCTGTGTGGATACATACACGGCGTGAAGCCCTACATAGGATAAACATGTTTTCAGCCTGGCCCAATGGTTTCTATGGCAAAAAAAAAAAACTATTGCCAACCTTGCCACTTCATTTGACCTTTTCTAAATAAATAACTGATATTTTGAATGGCTTAAAATCCTTTGGGCCACTCTTTACTGTGTGGATATATACCTGGAGTGAGCCCCTTCATAGGATAAATATGTTCTTAGCCTGGCACAACGCTTTTTGTAGCAACAAACTGGTGCCAACATTGCCATCTCATATATTTTTACATTTATGAATAAGTAACTAGTATTTTAAAAGGGTTAAAATCCTTTGGACCACTCACTTTTTTGTGGATAGATGCAGAGCGTGAACCTCTCCATAGAATAAACACGTTCTCACCCTGGCCCAACACTTTTTGAAGTAAACAAACTGGTGACAACCTTGTCACCCCATATATTTTTACCTTTTTCTAAAAAGGGATCAGATATTTTAAAAGGGTTAAAATCCTTTGGGCCCTCATTACTGTGTGGATATATACAAGGAGTGAGCCCCTTCATATACAAGGAGCCCCTTCATAGGATAAACATGTTTTCAGCCTGGCCCAAAGCTTTTTGTAGAAAACAAACTTGTGCCAACGTGGTCATCTCATACATTTACCTTTTCTGAATAAGTAACTGGTATTTTGAAAGGGTAAAAAACTTTGGGCCACTCATTTCTGTGTGGATATATACAGAATGTGAGCCCCATCATAGGAGAGACATTTTCTCAGCCTGGCCCAACGCTATTTATGGCAAATAAACTGGTGCCAACCTTGCCACTTTATATATTTTACCTTTTCTAAGTAAGTAAATAGTATTTTAAAACGGTTAAAATCCATTGGGCCACTGATTTTTGTGTGGTTATAAAGGGCGTGAGCCCCTTTGTACAATCCAAGTGTTTTCAGACTGCTCCAAAGATTTATATGGCAAAGAAACCCTTTAAATAGCAGTAACTTATTTAGAAAAGGTAAAATATGTGATTTGACAAGGTCGGCACCAGTTTGTTTGTCATAAAAAGCGTTGTGCCAGGCTAAGAACATGTCTGTGCTATAAAAGGGCTCATGCCCTGTATATATCCACACAAAAATGAGCGGCCCACAGGATTTTAACCCTTTTAAAATACCACTTATTCAAAAAAGGTAAAATATATGAAGTGGCAAGGTTGGCACCAATTTGTTTGCAATAAAAGGCGCTGGGCCAGGCTGATAACATGTCTATCCTATGATGGCATCACGCCTTCTGTATATATACACACACATAAATGAGTGGCGCTAAGGATTTTATTCTTTTTTAAATACCAATGATTTATTTAGAAAAGGTAAAATATATAAAGTGGCAAGGTTGGCACCAATTTGCCATAAAGAGCGTTGGACAAGGCTGATAACGTCTGTCCCATGAAGAGGCTCACGCATTGTATATTCCACACATAAATGAGTGGTGCGAAGGATTTTAACCCTTTTATAATATCAGTTACTTATTAGAAACAATCAAAATTATGCAGTTTGCCATCTGATTATTGCAATATGTTTTTTTTGTTTTTTTATAAAATGTAAGTTTGTTTAGGTTTTTGGAAAGTGTATTATTTTATTTAAAATAAAAATAATGCTAGATATCTGTTACAGAAGCATTAGTTATTTTGTTGTGAAGAAACTTATTTCCCAGCAGCAATGCCTGAACCAGCCAAGCCAGCGCCTAAGAAGGGCTCCAAGAAAACTGTAACAAGTATCATTTCATAAAGGGTTAACTCTGTTCAGTTTTGAGAAAACTATTTTCTGAGGCAGGTTTCCTAGCATATTGTGTACTGTAATTAAGTTTGTGATAAGCATTCACTGCTAGGTGATAAGAAGGACTCAATTGTTTTCTTGTGTGTACTTGTTATCTGCGGTGGCCTGTCCAAGGGCTTTGTCTAAATGTGTGATGGGGGATTTTATGCTTCCCCCCCTGGGAGTGCCCTGTGTGCATGTAACCTAAATAAAAAGCAGGCTGGGCATCCCAGTCCTCAGTTCTTGGTTGTCCCTCAATCGCAGCGTTGACTCGTTTTTGTGGGCAGAAGGGTATCCTAGCTGTACTACAGCTAAGGGGGATTATTCTACATTTGCGAGACTCATATAGAATACTATGGAAAGCAGTTTCTCCCCTCTTCAGCAATAGGAATCCAGGCTACTAAGCGGTCCATCTCTCAGCGAGACTAAGGGTAACCGTAACATTTGGCGGCAGCGGTGGGATTTTTCCTGGATTTCCTAGGAGAGGTACAGAACGGATGGAGAGCGCTTACGAAAAATTGAAGCGTACAACCCTAAAGGATTTACTTGAAAGCAGAGGGGGGTACGCCAGCAACCGGCCGAGGAGAGAGCTGATCGCAGAATTGACCGAACTGGATCAGAGCTTCACAATGGCGGAAACACTGACCATGATTAGTGACGAAAAAACCAGGATTGTTCGGGAGAGACTCTCACTGTACGGGCCGAACCCCTCCATGGAATTGGTACAGCAGTTGATGGCGGAAGCGGACAAGGATATACGAGAGACTCGAGCCCACGAACTCAACCTAGCGAACGCACACCGCAATGCTGAAGCCCCGCAGGTAATCATCCCTGTCGAAAATGCTGGGAGGCCCAAGATACCCTATGCGGCATTTCGACCCTTCCTAGAGAGCGAGACAGGGATTGATGAATATTTGGCGGACTTCGAAAGGCAATGTGCCCTGCACCAGATTCCCAACAGGGAGTGGCCCACGATATTGTCTGGGAAACTATCCGGGCGAGCCCTGGAAGCCTTTCGTACTCTGGGTGCTGAGGAAGTGACACAGTATGAGCTAGTTAAGGAGACACTGTTGCGACGGTACGCAGTAACTCCGGACGCGTATCGCCGACAGTTTCGGGGCACGAAAAAGAAGCCTAACGATACCCATATGGAATGGGCGCACCGAATGCGGAGAGCGGCAAATCACTGGATGAGCGGAAGTAAAGCGGTGACTGGTGAGGAAATTTTACAATTGTTTCTCTTAGAACATTTTTATAATGGCATGGAACAGCAAGGGAAGGAATGGCTGCGAGACAGGCGACCTTCTACCTTAGAAGAAGCAGCCAAATTGGCCGATGAACATTATGACTCCCGTCTTCACGAACCCAGAGAGGTTTACCGTGCACCCCCTCGTGCTGAATTCCGAGCCCCGGTGCCCGCAGGGCCCGCCCGACACTCAGGACCACCCAATAACAGCTCTGAGCGTCCCAGACCGACTTGCCACCGATGCAAGCAACCAGGGCATTTCATGGCTAGCTGCCCCCTTAATACGCACCAGACACCCAGGAATTACAATTACCTCTCTGGGGCATATCGTCCGGCCCGGACCCTCTGTGTTAACCAAGAGGCCCCTATGGAGGAATATTTGGGGCCGCTTCACGAGGCGGACCCTGTATATGCTGCCTCAGATAACCGCCAGCACCATCGGCAGAAGGTATGGCTCGAGGGGCGATCTACCGAGGGATTGAGAGACACAGGGGCTACTATCACGCTGGTACAGAGTCATTTGGTGCCGGAGCACAAGCGATCTGGACAGACTGTGGCCGTTAGAGTGGCGGGGGGGGATGTGTACAAAATTCCAACAGCTAAAGTGCATCTTGATTGGGGAGCGGGAAAGGGGGCTGTGAACGTGGGCATAATGGATAATTTACCTGCCGAAGTACTACTGGGCAATGATTTGGGCCCCATGACTTCTGCCTATGCTCCAGTATGCAACAACGAGGTGGACCCAGTGACTACACGGGCCCAAGCCCGGACGGAGCGAGAACTCTCACCAGTGCGGGAGACACAGTTAAGACCTACCCCGACCTTGCCTGACATGTTAGGCCCCATACCCTGGGACACCCCAGATGCTTTCGAGACAGAGTCTAAGACTGACCCGACCTTACAAAAGTACCGGGAACGAGCAGAGACCGGAGGGGGCGGGGCAGATAATGAAACATTCTTATGGGAAAAAGGGAAACTATACCGCTGGACAGAGAAAAGGGGACAGCGTAGGCGACAGCTGGTAGTGCCCCACAAATACCGTCAAGAAATCCTCAAGATAGGCCACGACATCCCCTTAGCAGGCCACCTAGCTGTAACCCGTACCCTACACCGCATTACTCACACGTTCTTTTGGCCAGGGGTACACGCTGACGTTAGAACTTACTGTAACACCTGCGATGTGTGTCAACGAGTAGGAAGGCGAGGCGATCACCCTAAAGCCCATCTAGTAAATATGCCCATTGTAGAGGAACCCTTCAGCCGGGTTGCTATTGACCTAGTGGGACCACTGGCTACCCCTAGTCCCTCCGGTAAGCGCTACATTCTTACCGTAGTGGACTACGCTACCAGGTACCCAGAGGCTGTCGCCCTATCCAACATACAAGCGGATACGGTAGCGAATGCACTAGTACAGGTGTTCTCCCGGGTAGGATTTCCAAAAGAAATCCTATCCGACCGAGGCACCCAATTTACGGCTGAATTGACCCAACAACTCTGGCAGGTTTGCAAAATTAAGTCCCTCCTGAGCTCCCCATACCACCCCCAGACGAACAGGCTGTGTGAGAGGTTCAATGGGACCCTCAAGCAAATGCTCAAGACGTTCACTCAGGAATACCGAGACTGGGAACGCTTCCTGCCGCACCTCCTTTTTGCTTATCGGGAGGTGCCCCAGGAAACGACAGGGTTCTCTCCCTTCGAGTTGCTCTACGGAAGAAAGGTACGGGGACCCCTAAACCTGATCCGGGAGCACTGGGAGGGAGAGATGGAGACTGACGGTGTCCCCATTGTGCCATACGTGCTGGAACTCAGGGACCGAATGGAGCAATTAGCCAAATCCGTGCGGGCTAATCTCCAGTCGGCCCAGAGAAGACAGAAAGTATGGTACGATCGGGGGGCCCGAAAGAGAATCTTTACCATAGGACAAAAGGTGTTAGTACTTAAGCCGGTGAAGACAGACAAATTGCAGGCGTCCTGGCAGGGCCCCTACCAGATCGTAGAGAAAAGGGGAGACACCACTTATGTGATAGCTAGCTGCCACGACAACAATCTTAGAAAGACATTCCATGTAAACATGCTCAAGGAATATTTTGAGCGACCAGAGAACGTGACGGCCGTATGTTGTTCCCCTCAGGAAGACCCCGACAGTCTACCCATTCCAGACCTATTAGAAAAGAGTCTCCCCACAGGTATAGTGGCTCAGGTTCAGATAGGAGACCGACTTAGCCCCACTGAAAGGGAGCAGCTCAACCAACTCCTACAGTCCAAACACCTCACCTTCTCCCCGAAGCCAGGGTACACTACTTTAACCACCCACCAGGTAGATACTCCGGGACAAGCTTCCTTGCGCCAGGCTCCGTACCGAATCCCCGAAGCAGTTAGGATAGGAATGAAGAAGGAGATCGATGAGATGCTCCAACTCAGGGTAATTGAGCCCTCCGATAGTCCCTGGGCCTCCCCAGTTGTCTTGGTGCCCAAGAAAGATGGGACCACCCGGTTCTGCGTAGACTATCGGAGGCTCAATGAAAAGACTGTGACGGACGCTTACCCTATGCCCAGGGTAGACGAGCTACTCGATCGTATAGCCAGGGGAAATTACCTGACCACTATTGACCTCTGCAAAGGTTACTGGCAGATTCCCCTGGCCCCGGAGGCTATCCCCAAGTCGGCATTCGTCACCCCATTCGGCTTATATCAGTTTAGGGTAATGCCGTTTGGGATGAAGAATGCCCCAGCTACATTCCAGCGCTTGGTGGATAGGCTCCTGGATGGCTTCCAGAGTTTTGCTTGCGCCTACCTGGACGACATAGCGATCCACAGTGAGTCATGGGAGGACCACTTAGCTCACATAGGAATGGTTCTGGATCAGATCCGGGCTGCTGGCCTGACTCTGAAGCCAGAAAAATGCCACTTTGGGATGGCCGAGGTACAGTACCTGGGTCACCGGGTGGGGTGTGGAAAGCAGCGACCAGAGCCGGCCAAGATAGAAGCTGTCGCCAATTGGCCCACCCCCATCACTAAGACTCAGGTCCTAGCCTTCCTGGGCACGGCAGGGTACTATAGACGGTTCGTACCAGACTACAGCACACTTGCCAAACCCCTGACTGACTTGACCAAGAAGAACTTACCTCGACAGGTCCTGTGGTCTCCCCACTGTGAAACGGCTTTCCAGGCTCTCAAAAATGCTCTAATTAACGCTCCTGTCTTGGCGGCTCCAGCCCTTAACAAACGTTTTATCGTCCATACAGATGCTTCCATGTTCGGGCTGGGAGCCGTCCTCAGCCAAGTAGGCGAAGATGGAGGGGAGCATCCAGTTGCCTACATCAGCCGGAAGCTCCTGCCCCGCGAAGTCAGCTATGCAGCGGTCGAAAAGGAGTGTTTGGCTTTGGTGTGGGCATTAAAGAAATTGACTCCCTATTTATATGGGCAGGAGTTCACTCTGGTCACCGACCATAACCCGTTAGTGTGGCTGAACCGGGTCTCTGGAGATAATGGCAGGCTATTACGTTGGAGTTTATCGTTGCAACCCTTCAATTTCACCATTACTTACAGACCTGGGAAACAGAATGGCAACGCCGACGGGTTGTCCAGACAAACCGACCTCAGCCCCGCATAACCAGCGGTCTGGACAGCCTTAGTCTGCCCCGAAAAGGGGTCAGACCGTGTCTGCCAGAGTGTTCCACAGAAAGGGAGCACTGTTACAGAAGCATTAGTTATTTTGTTGTGAAGAAACTTATTTCCCAGCAGCAATGCCTGAACCAGCCAAGCCAGCGCCTAAGAAGGGCTCCAAGAAAACTGTAACAAGTATCATTTCATAAAGGGTTAACTCTGTTCAGTTTTGAGAAAACTATTTTCTGAGGCAGGTTTCCTAGCATATTGTGTACTGTAATTAAGTTTGTGATAAGCATTCACTGCTAGGTGATAAGAAGGACTCAATTGTTTTCTTGTGTGTACTTGTTATCTGCGGTGGCCTGTCCAAGGGCTTTGTCTAAATGTGTGATGGGGGATTTTATGCTTCCCCCCCTGGGAGTGCCCTGTGTGCATGTAACCTAAATAAAAAGCAGGCTGGGCATCCCAGTCCTCAGTTCTTGGTTGTCCCTCAATCGCAGCGTTGACTCGTTTTTGTGGGCAGAAGGGTATCCTAGCTGTACTACAGCTAAGGGGGATTATTCTACATTTGCGAGACTCATATAGAATACTATGGAAAGCAGTTTCTCCCCTCTTCAGCAATAGGAATCCAGGCTACTAAGCGGTCCATCTCTCAGCGAGACTAAGGGTAACCGTAACAATATCTTTATTTTACAAATTGCAATCAGTTGCAGAATAAGAAGCTGACTGAATAAGAATCCAATTTCAGATTTGTACATTTTGCAGCTTTCTTGTTCTTAATGTTCATTCACAGTGGTTACCTTATAAGTGACAGTCACAGCTGTTACCTTATAAGTGACAGTCACAGCGGTTACCTTATAAGTGACAGTCACAGGGGTTACCTTATAAATGACAGTCACAGTGGTTACCTTATAAATGACAGTCACAGTGGTTACCTTATAAGTGACAGTCACAGTTGTTACCTTATAAATGACAGTCACAGTGGTTACTTTATAAATGACAGTCACAGTGGTTACCTTATAAATGATAGTCACAGGGGTTACCTTATAAATGACAGTCACAGTGGTTACTTTATAAATGACAGTCACAGTGGTTACCTTATAAATGACAGTCACAGTGATTACCTTAGAAATGACAGTCACAGTGGTTACCATATAAATGACAGTCACAGTGGTTACCTTATAAATGATAGTCACAGGGGTTACCTTATAAATGACAGTCACAGTGGTTACCTTATAAATGACAGTCACAGTGGTTACTTTATAAATGACAGTCACAGTGGTTACCTTATAAATGACAGTCACAGTGGTTACCTTATAAATGACAGTCACAGTGGTTACTTTATAAATGACAGTCACAGTGGTTACTTTATAAATGACAGTCACAGTGGTTACCTTATAAATGACAGTCACAGTGGTTACCTTATAAATGACAGTCACAGTGGTTACCATATAAATGACAGTCACAGTGGTTACTTTATAAATGACAGTCACAGTGATTACCTTATAAATGACAGTCACAGTGGCTACCTTATAAATGACAATCAGCATAAACCACTGTGAATGAACATTAAGAACAAGAAAGCTGCAAAATGTTTCGTTTTCTGAATGATTGTCTATAGGTTGTTACATTAAAGGGACAGTCTACACCCAACCATAAGTTTTACTTACATATGTAAACACATAAAATAAGCCTCCTGCACCAGGTCCATTATACAGTAGCTGGAATATAGTAGGTGAAAATGTAAAAAAGTATTAGTTTATAAACAGCCGAAAATGGCCGCCAAGCTCCGCCCACCTAATGTGTGCAGATGGTTGTGTTAGGCTTTTTCCAATCATGATCGACTCGTACATAAGTTGTCATGCTCGCACACGCTTATTTACGCATGCGTGGTTGAAACACTGGTGTGTTGCTTCTTAACCATTCCCCAATATTGTAGTTTATGATTTTCGTTCCGTTTCTTTAGCACTGCTCTGCTGCATAGCGGTAGGTTATCTCCCTCTTTCTAGTCTATTTGTGTCGGTCTCTAATCCCCATCCTCCTTTTGACAGCCGGTGGTTACTAGTTTATCCCACACCTCTTCCCTCTTTTTTTTTGCTGGGCATTTTTATTCTTTGAGCCTTGGAGATCTACTGCTGCCCAAATTGAAGCACAGATTAGGAATATTAAAATAATAACACCACACACATTTACACACAGCAGGAGTAATAAAATAGGTACAACAGAGTTATAGAAAAACTATGCGCTGGATGAGATCAAAGCTATACATAAAAAACAGGCAATCCCAAAGCCTGAAGACAGTTAAGCGAGCAATGTATAGGATATATGTGAGCACCTATAAGTGTAAACACGAAAGGCAATAGATCTTTTAATAATGGCTTCTTTAATTAAAATGATTTCTATGTGAGTATAGTATCCTTAAGACGTTACTAGAGTCATAAAGTCCAAAAGTATAATAATGTGAATGAATTATACAAACTATTGTTCTATAAATAATATATAGTTGTTTATTATAATAAAATTCATAAAAAATTCATAAAACATTTAAAAGGAAAAAAAAAAAAGTCAAAACAATGCACATAGAAGATACTAAAATATTAAATATCCCTATTGGTACCAATTCTATTATTAATCTAATGCTAAAAACCTATCATAAGGACTCCAGAGAGCTGAAACGCGTTGCCAATACATGGATGATACACGGACGTTTCTAAGGAGACAGGGAACTTCAACCGCTGACGTCATTTCCCGCAAAGTGTGGGCGTGTCGAAAGAATTGACACGGGAGTGTTGGCGTCTCCTGCAGCACACGAGGATTTGCTGCTAAGCCTGTTGAGGTTTGAATTTATTTGGCTCTTAAACACTTCAGAGCAAAGGAATACTTTGGAAACACTCAGTTACAAGGTAACATCAACGGACCACCGGAGGATATATTTTAATTTTCCTAAAGGTAACCAGTATTCGCACAGTTAAAGGGACACTGAACCCAAATTTGTTCATTTGTAATTCAGAATGCAATTTTAAGCAACTTTCTAATTTAATCCTATTATCAATTTTTCTTCGTTCTCTTGCTATCATTATTTGAAAAAGAAGGCATCTAAGCTTTTTTTTTGGTTTCAGTACTCTGGACAGCACTTTTTTATTGGTGGATGAATTTATCCACCAATCAGCAAAGACAACCCAGGTTGTTCACCAAAAATGGGCCGGCATCTAAACTTACATTCTTGCATTTCAAATAAAGATACCAAGAGAATGAAGAAAATTTGATAATAGGAGTAAATTCGAAATTTGCATAAAATTTCATGCTCAATCTGAATCACAAAATTAAATTTTTGGGTACAGTGTCCCTTTAAGGACATTACATTCAAACGCTTGATCATTGTTTAAAGCACCTGAACGTTATTGAAAACGACAAATCGTATTTGCATACATTTGTATAACACCATACATCTGAAACAACCACTGCTACTATAAGGAATTCCATATTATATATATATACAAACATTTCTTACAGTTTGGCAAACTGTGGCAAAAAGATTTCTGCATAAACTCTTGGGATATTATTGATAAAAGAGAATTATTCTTATGGACATTTGAAATTGTTGCCCAAAGAAATAACGATATATATGAAAAACAGAATTTATGCTTACCTGATAAATTACTTTCTCCAACGGTGTGTCCGGTCCACGGCGTCATCCTTACTTGTGGGATATTCTCTTCCCCAACAGGAAATGGCAAAGAGCCCAGCAAAGCTGGTCACATGATCCCTCCTAGGCTCCGCCTACCCCAGTCATTCGACCGACGTAAAGGAGGAATATGCATAGGAGAAATCATATGATACCGTGGTGACTGTAGTTAGAGAAAATAATTCATCAGACCTGATTAAAAAACCAGGGCGGGCCGTGGACCGGACACACCGTTGGAGAAAGTAATTTATCAGGTAAGCATTAATTCTGTTTTCTCCAACATAGGTGTGTCCGGTCCACGGCGTCATCCTTACTTGTGGGAACCAATACCAAAGCTTTAGGACACGGATGATGGGAGGGAGCAAATCAGGTCACCTAGATGGAAGGCACCACGGCTTGCAAAACCTTTCTCCCAAAAATAGCCTCCGAAGAAGCAAAAGTATCAAATTTGTAAAATTTGGTAAAAGTGTGCAGTGAAGACCAAGTCGCTGCCTTACATATCTGATCAACAGAAGCCTCGTTCTTGAAGGCCCATGTGGAAGCCACAGCCCTAGTGGAGTGAGCTGTGATTCTTTCAGGAGGCTGCCGTCCGGCAGTCTCATAAGCCAATCGGATGATGCTTTTAAGCCAAAAAGAGAGAGAGGTAGAAGTTGCCTTTTGACCTCTCCTTTTACCAGAATAAACAACAAACAAAGAAGATGTTTGTCTGAAATCCTTTGTAGCCTCTAAATAGAATTTTAGAGCACGAACTACATCCAAATTGTGTAACAAACGTTCCTTCTTTGAAACTGGATTCAGACACAAAGAAGGCACAACTATCTCCTGGTTAATGTTTTTGTTAGAAATAACCTTCGGAAGAAAACCAGGTTTAGTACGCAAAACCACCTTATCCGCATGGAACACCAGATAAGGAGGAGAACACTGCAGAGCAGATAACTCTGAAACTCTTCTAGCAGAAGAAATTGCAACCAAAAACAAAACTTTCCAAGATAGTAACTTAATATCTACAGAATGTAAGGGTTCAAACGGAACCCCTTGAAGAACTGAAAGAACTAAATTGAGACTCCAAGGAGGAGTCAAAGGTTTGTAAACAGGCATGATTCTAACCAGAGCCTGAACAAAAGCTTGAACATCTGGCACAGCCGCCAGCTTTTTGTGAAGTAAAACAGATAAAGCAGAAATCTGTCCCTTCAAAGAACTTGCAGATAATCCTTTCTCCAAACCCTCTTGTAGAAAGGATAGAATCTTAGGAATTTTTATCTTGTTCCATGGGAATCCTTTAGATTCACACGAACAGATATATTTTTTCCATATTTTATGGTAAATTTTCCTAGTTACAGGCTTTCTAGCCTGAATAAGAGTATCAATGACAGAATCTGAAAACCCACGCTTTGATAAAATCAAGCGTTCAATCTCCAAGCAGTCAGTTGGAGTGAAGCCAGATTCGGATGTTCGAATGGACCTTGAACAAGAAGGTCCTGTCTCAAAGGTAGCTTCCATGGTGGAACCGATGACATATTCACCAGGTCTGCATACCAAGTTCTGCGTGGCCACGCAGGAGCTATCAAGATCACCGAAGCCCTCTCCTGATTGATCCTGGCTACCAGCCTGGGAATGAGAGGAAACGGTGGGAATACATAAGCTAGGTTGAAGGTCCAAGGTGCTACTAGTGCATCTACTAGAGTCGCCTTGGGATCCCTGGATCTGGACCCGTAGCAAGGAACCTTGAAGTTCTGACGAGACGCCATCAGGTCCATGTCTGGAATGCCCCATAATTGAGTTATTTGGGCAAAGATTTCCGGATGGAGTTCCCACTCCCCCGGATGAAATGTCTGACGACTCAGAAAATCCGCTTCCCAATTTTCCACTCCTGGGATGTGGATTGCAGACAAGTGGCAGGAGTGATTCTCCGCCCATTGAATTACTTTGGTCACTTCTTCCATCGCCAGGGAACTCCTTGTTCCCCCCTGATGGTTGATATATGCAACAGTCGTCATGTTGTCTGATTGAAACCTTATGAATTTGGCCTTTGCTAGTTGAGGCCAAGCTTTGAGAGCATTGAATATCGCTCTCAGTTCCAGAATGTTTATCGGGAGAAGAGATTCTTCCCGAGACCATAGACCCTGAGCTTTCAGGGGTTCCCAGACCGCGCCCCAGGCCACCAGACTGGCGTCGGTCGTGACAATGACCCACTCTGGTCTGCGGAAGCTCATTCCCTGTGACAGGTTGTCCAGGGTCAGCCACCAACGGAGTGAATCTCTGGTTCTTTGATCTACTTGGATCGTCGGAGACAAGTCTGTATAATCCCCATTCCACTGTCTGAGCATGCACAGTTGTAATGGTCTTAGATGAATTCGTGCAAAAGGAACTATGTCCATTGCCGCAACCATCAAACCTATTACTTCCATGCACTGCGCTATGGAAGGAAGAAGAACAGAATGAAGTACTTGACAAGAGCTTAGAAGTTTTGATTTTCTGGCCTCTGTCAGAAAAATCTTCATTTCTAAGGAGTCTATTATTGTTCCCAAGAAGGGAACTCTTGTTGACGGGGACAGAGAACTTTTTTCTATGTTAACTTTCCACCCGTGAGATCTGAGAAAGGCTAGGACAATGTCCGTATGAGCCTTTGCTTTTGACAGAGACGACGCTTGAATCAGTATGTCGTCCAAGTAAGGTACTACTGCAATGCCCCTTGGTCTTAGCACCGCTAGAAGGGACCCTAGTACCTTTGTGAAAATCCTTGGAGCAGTGGCTAATCCGAATGGAAGTGCCACAAACTGGTAATGCTTGTCCAGAAAGGCGAACCTTAGGAACCGATGATGTTCCTTGTGGATAGGAATATGTAGATACGCATCCTTTAAATCCACTGTGGTCATGAATTGACCTTCCTGGATGGTAGGAAGAATTGTTCGAATGGTTTCCATTTTGAACGATGGAACCCTGAGGAATTTGTTTAGAATCTTGAGATCTAAAATTGGTCTGAATGTTCCCTCTTTTTTGGGAACTATGAACAGATTGGAGTAAAACCCCATCCCTTGTTCTCCTAATGGAACAGGATGAATCACTCCCATTCTTAACAGGTCTTCTACACAATGTAAGAATGCCTGTCTTTTTATTTGGTTTGAAGACAATTGAGACCTGTGGAACCTTCCCCTTGGGGGTAGTTCCTTGAATTCCAGGAGATAACCTTGAGAAACTATTTCTAGCGCCCAAGGATCCTGAACATCTCTTGCCCAAGCCTGAGCAAAGAGAGAGAGTCTGCCCCCCACCAGATCCGGTCCCGGATCGGGGGCCAACACTTCATGCTGTTTTAGTAGCAGTGGCAGGTTTCTTGGCCTGCTTACCCTTGTTCCAGCCTTGCGTCGGCCTCCAGGCTGGTTTGGTTTGAGAAGTATTACCCTCTTGCTTAGAGGATGTAGAATTTGAGGCTGGTCCGTTTCTGCGAAAGGGACGAAAATTTGGCTTATTTTTAGCCTTAAAAGACCTATCCTGAGGAAGGGCGTGGCCCTTTCCCCCAGTGATGTCTGAAATAATCTCTTTCAAGTCAGGGCCAAACAGCGTCTTACCCTTGAAAGGGATGTTAAGCAATTTGTTCTTGGAGGACACATCCGCTGACCAAGACTTTAGCCAAAGCGCTCTGCGCACCACAATAGCAAAACCTGAATTTTTCGCCGCTAATCTAGCTAATTGCAAAGTGGCGTCTAAGATAAAAGAGTTAGCCAATTTAAGTGCTTGAACTCTGTCCATAACCTCCTCATACGAAGATTCTTTATTGAGCGACTTTTCTAGTTCTTCGAACCAGAAACACGCTGCTGTAGTGACAGGAACAATGCATGAAATTGGTTGTAGAAGGTAACCTTGCTGAACAAACATCTTTTTAAGCAAACCCTCTAATTTTTTATCCATAGGATCTTTGAAAGCACAACTATCTTCTATAGGGATAGTAGTGCGTTTGTTTAGAGTAGAAACCGCCCCCTCGACCTTGGGGACTGTCTGCCATAAGTCCTTTCTGGGGTCGACCATAGGAAATAATTTCTTAAATATAGGGGGAGGAACAAAAGGTATGCCGGGCCTTTCCCATTCCTTATTTACAATGTCCGCCACCCGCTTGGGTATAGGAAAAGCATCGGGGGGCACCGGGACCTCTAGGAACTTGTCCATCTTACATAATTTCTCTGGAATGACCAAATTGTCACAATCATCCAGAGTAGATAACACCTCCTTAAGCAGGGCGCGGAGATGTTCTAATTTAAATGTAATAACATCAGGTTCAGCTTGTTGAGAAATTTTTCCTGAATCTGAAATTTCTCCCTCAGACAAAACCTCCCTCCTGGCCCCTTCAGATTGGTTTGAGGGTATGTCAGAACCATTATCATCAGCGTCCTCATGCTCTTCAGTATCTAAAACAGAGCAATCGCGCTTTCTCTGATAAGTGGGCATTTTGGACAAAATGTTTTTAATAGAATTATCCATTACAGCCGTTAATTGTTGCATAGTAAGAAGTATTGGCGCACTAGATGTACTAGGGACCTCTTGTGTGGGCAAGACTGGTGTAGACACAGAAGGGGATGATGCAGTACCATGCTTACTCCCCTCACTTGAGGAATCATCTTGGGCAACATCATTATCAGTGGCATCATTGTCCCTACTTTGTTTGGACACTATGTCACATTCATCACATATATTTAAATGGGGAGGAACCTTGGCTTTCAAACATACAGAACATCGTCTATCTGATGGTTCAGACATGTTAACAGGCATAAACTTGATAAAAAAGCACAAAAAACGTTTTAAAATAAAACCGTTACTGTCACTTTAAATTTTAAACTGAACACACTTTATTACTGAATATGTGAAAAAGTATGAAGGAATTGTTCAAAATTCACCAAAATTTCACCACAGTGTCTTAAAGCCTTAAAAGTATTGCACACCAAATTTGAAAGCTTTAACTCTTAAAATAACGGAACCGGAGCCGTTTTTACATTTAACCCCTATACAGTCCCTGGTATCTGCTCTGCTGAGACCCAACCAAGCCCAGAGGGGAATACGATACCAAATGACGCCTTCAATAAGCTTTTCAGTGGTTCTTAGCTCCTCACACATGCATCTGCATGCCTTGCTTTCCAAAAACAACTGCGCATTAGTGGCGCGAAAATGAGGCTCTGCCTATGACTAGAAAAGGCCCCCAGTGAAAAAGGTGTCCAATACAGTGCCTGCCGTTTTTTTAATACAATCCCCAAGATTAAAAGAACTATTTATAGATATAATCCACTAAATATACTTATAAAGTAATCGTTTTAGCCCAGAAAAATGTCTACCAGTCTTTAAAGCCCTTGTGAAGCCCTTTATTCTTATACTAAACTAAGAAAATGGCTTACCGGTTCCCATAGGGAAAATGACAGCTTCCAGCATTACCAAGTCTTGTTAGAAATGTGTCATACCTCAAGCAGCAAAGTCTGCCCACTGTTTCCCCCAACTGAAGTTACTTCATCTCAACAGTCCTGTGTGGAAACAGCCATCGATTTTAGTAACGGTTGCTAAAATCATCTTCCTCTTACAAACAGAAATCTTCATCTCTTTTCTGTTTCAGAGTAAATAGTACATACCAGCACTATTTTAAAATAACAAACTCTTGATTGAAGAATAAAAACTACATTTAAACACCAAAAAACTCTAAGCCATCTCCGTGGAGATGTTGCCTGTGCAACGGCAAAGAGAATGACTGGGGTAGGCGGAGCCTAGGAGGGATCATGTGACCAGCTTTGCTGGGCTCTTTGCCATTTCCTGTTGGGGAAGAGAATATCCCACAAGTAAGGATGACGCCGTGGACCGGACACACCTATGTTGGAGAAACAGTGTTTACATTTATTTCTGTTTGCTATTGCTTTTACAAACAAATACATAAAAAATAAATTTAAAAAAAAGTCCTTATGATAGGTTTTTAGCATTAGATTAATAATAGAATTGGTACCAATAGGGATATTGAATATTTTAGTATCTTCTAGGAGTAATAAAAACCTGCTCACAAAAGAAAATAAATCAGTCTCTGAGACCACGCAGTTGCGCTTCCCTGGAGAGAATGCTGTGCTCTCTTGAACTAGTGATGGAAAGTTCGGTTCATCTTGATGAATCGGTTCATTTCGGACGGTTCGTTTAACTGAACCAGTTCATGAAGGAACGATTCGTTCACGAACTGGACATCACTATCTTGAACTAGAAGGCAGCATGTTAGGACGGTGCTAGGATCTTCCTCTGGATGTCAGCACTTGGGCAATACAGCATATATGAACTTGGACAGTACTGAAAGTGAGTCAGGGTGCTGTGGTTAACGTAAGCTATTAAAGAGCCTGTATTTTTTATGTAAATATATTTTATAGCAACAGTTTTTGGATATGGATTAGTATGACATATTCCATTCTAAATAGGTATATTAGAAAAATATATGTTCCCTATCAATTTCTGTTTGTTTTTCTGCTGAATAATTGCTGCAGTAAGCATTCTGTAATTTATCATCGCGTCTACACAGCAAGCTTTTACCCTGTATTTTTAAGTAAAAATGTGTCTGTTGCTCCTGTATTTACAGATTTGCCTGCACTGTCTTCTAAGTTTGTGTCTGAAACAGCCGGTGTCTAGGGAAGGGAACATATGACTTTCCACACATCACTGCACAAGCATACCCCCCAACTGTCCCGATTTTCGCGGGACAGTCCCGATTTTAGCGGTCTGTCCCCCTGTCCCGGGTTGCTAGCCATCTGTCCCGATTTGCCCCAGGCATTAAAAAAAAAAAAAAAATTATTATTATTCTGTTGGGCCCATACTCAGAAGCAGCTGGCTTTGCTCTCACAGGGTTAGATACCTGTTAGATTCCTTGTGGAAAAGGAATGGTGTGTGGGTTAAGCAGGAGTAAGAAGGCTGTATACACTCTGACCACGGGTAATGGTGACCTCTCTAACCTACCTCTGGTAATGATGATATCTAACCCCTGGTGATAATACTAGCATGCAGATACCCATATTTGATGTAGTGTGTGTGTCTATCTGTATCCATAACTGTGTGTGTGTATCTGTATGTATAAGTTTATGCTATGTAGTGTGTGTGTGTGTCTGCATGTATAAATGTAAGCTATGTAGTGTGTGTCTGTGTGTATCTGCATGTATAAGTGTATACTATGTAGTGTGTGTGTGTATCTGCATGTATAAGTGTATGCTGCATGTGTAAGTGTATGCTATGTAATGTGTGTGTGTGCCTGTATAAGTGTATGCTATGTAGTGTGTGTGTATCTTCATGTGTAAGTGTATGCTATGTAGTGTGTGTATCTTCATGTGTAAGTGTATACTATGTAGTGTGTGTGTGTATCTGCATGTATAAGTGTATGCTATGTAGTGTGTGCGTATCTGCATGTGTAAGTGTATGCTATATAGTATGTGTGTGTGTGTGTGTGTATCTGCATGTATAAGTGTGTGTATCTGCATGTATATGTGTATGCTATGTAGTGTGTGTGTATCTGCATGTATAAGTGTATGCTATGTAGTGTGTGTGTGTGTATCTGCATGTGTAAGTAAATGCTATGTAGTGTGCTACTGTGCATTTTTGCTGACTTTAAGGGCCAGAATTTAGAATATTAATGGGGAATGCAGAGAGCAGTTTTAAAGAATTTATTATTAAATGTCCAATTAAGATACAAATATTTAGCTATATCTTTGCAAAGGTTAATTAAATACATAGCTCACATAGCCATACCAGTGGTTTGAGCTTGTGTTTGATTTGCTGCCTAAGTGTATTAAAATATATGACTTTATTTAGAATTATATTTATATTACTTTGGCCTTATGATTTTTTTTAAGCCCCGCCCACCACATTTCAATTTTTTGCCGCGGGGGGTGTCCCTCTTTTGAATTTTTAAATGTTGGGAGGTATGCACAAGGGGTCGTCTGCACATCTATTTACCTCTTTTGATTCATTTCAAATACAAACTCAAGCCCTCACACTTCCTTATCACATGTGTCTATAAATGTACAGACAATCCCTTGTGTAGTCATATGTGAAGGATCGAGTGTTCCCTGCACAAGGCTGCTTCAAAGGATTCAGGCAGAAGAAACAAATATATATATGGCTCTATCAATTCTAAACTGCCAACACAGAATGCTTCTTATAGATATCCAAGGTATGCTCACTAGGTATTTAGCATGTATTGATTCTTCTACACTGCTTAGCCCTAAAAGCTACAAAGATTTAAAAAAAAAATGTTTTAAAAAAATCACAGCTCATGCAATGTATGCACAAGGACAATTTCAGTGGGAAGTGGAAGGCACACTATTTTCTAGTATAAAGTGAATATCTGAAAAAAAATGCTTAAAACTAAAAAAATATACCTATTAAGAATTTCTAAATGAAAATCTAATCTATTTAATGATTCTTTTATATAATGTATGTATGCAGTATATGTGCAAAACTGCAACTGTGTGTGAATATATGCATCTGTGTGTGTGGGTATGTATGTGTGCATCTCTCTGTGTGTGTGTGTGTGTGTGTATGTGCATCTGTGTGTGTGAGAGTGTATGTGCATCTGTGAGTGTGTGTGTTTGAGTGTATGTGCATCTGTATGTGTATATGTGTATATATGTGCATCTGTGTGTGTGAGAGTTCATGTGCATCTATATGTGTGTATGTGCATCTGTGTGTGTGTGTGTGTTTGAGTGTATGTGCATCTGTATGTGTGTATGTGTGTGTGTGTGTGTGTGTATGTGCATCTGTGTGTGTGAGAGTTCATGTGCATCTATATGTGTGTATGTGCATCTGTGTGTGTGTGTATGTATGTGCACGCGCATCTGTGTGTGTGTGTGTATGTGCATTTGTGTGTGTGAGAGTATGTGCATCTGTGAGTGTGTGTGTGAGTGAGTGTATGTGCATCTGTGTGTGTGTGTGTATGTGCATCTGTGAGTGTGTGTGTGAGTGAGTGTATGTGCATCTGTGAGTGTGTGTGTGAGTGAGTGTATGTGCATCTGTGTGTGTGTGTGTATGTGCATCTGTGTGTGTGTATGTGCATTTGTGTGTTTGAGAGTGTATGTGCATCTGTGAGTGTATGTGCATCTGTGTGTGTGTGTGTGTGTATGTGCATCTGTGTGTGTGTGTGTGTATGTGTGTATGTGCATCTGTGTGTGTATGTGCATGTGCATCTGTTTGTGTGAGAGTGTATGCGCATCTGTGAGTGTGTGTGTGTGTGTGTGAGTGTATGTGCATGTGTGTATGTGCATCTGTGTGTGTGTGTATGTGCATCTGTGTGTGTGAGGGTGTATGTGCATTTGGGTGTGTGAGAGTATGTGCATCTGTGAGTGTGTGAGTGTATGTGCATCTGTATGTGTGTGTGTGTGAGTGTGTGTGTATGTGCATCTGTGTGTGTGTGTATGTGCATCTGTGTGTGTGAGAGTGTATGTGCATCTGTGAGTGTGTGTGAGTGTATGTGCATCTGTGAGTGTGTGTGTGTGAGTGTATGTGCATCTGTATGTGTGTGTGTGTGAGTATGTGCATCTGTGTGTGTATGTGCATCTGTGTGTGTGTGTGTGTGGGTGTATGTGCATGTGTGTGTGCATCTGGGTGTGTGAGAGTGTATGTTCATCTGTGAGTGTGTGTGTATGTGTGTGTGAGTGAGTGTATGTGCATCTGTATGTGTGTATGTGTGTGTATGTGCATGTGCATCTGTGTGTGTGAGGGTGTATGTGCGGGTGTATGTGCATCTGTGAGTGTGTGTGAGTGTATGTGCATCTGTGAGTGTGTGTGAGTGTATGTGCATCTATGTGTGTGTGTGTGTGTATGTGCATCTGTGTGTGTGAGGGTGTATGTGCATCTGTGTGTGTGAGGGTGTATGTGCATCTGTGAGTGTGTGTGGGTATATGTGCATCTGTGCGTGTATAGTGCATGTGGGCACACATCTGCATATGCTAATAGGAAAATCATTTTAAAAAGTACTAAAACAGCATCCTACTTAATTACAGTTTTAAAATCGAATGTAAAGGCACCGATGAGGTGGTTTGTGGCATCTCATAGATTACATACATTTATTAAAAATCCTGTGAAAATGTTGGAAAGGCAACAACTAATTTGATACTTTTACACATGTGGTTATGTTCTGAAGTAGAACCCTATAAGAACAAAGTTATTGCCACAGATATTTTTGATTAATTCTACCCATTAAATTAAAGGGATGTGAAACCCAAATTTTTTCTTTCATGATTTAGCATGCAATTTTAAAAAGCTTTCCTTTGTTGAAAAACCTATCTAAAAAGACTAAGTAGCAGCTGATTGGATGCTGCTCATAGATGCCTTGTGTGATTTGCTCATCCATCTGCTTTGCTATTTCTTCAACAAAGGATATCTAAAAAATGAGGTAAATTTAATAATAAAAGTAAACTCAAATGTTCTTTAAAATTATATTCTCTATCTGAATCATGAAATAAACATTTTGGGATTCATGTCCCTTTAACTTGCAAAATATCTAAACATTTCTTCAAAATAATAATTAATGGGTGCTTGACAAATTATTTCAAATATACTGGAAGGCTATTGCTTCAGACCTGAAAAAGAGAGGTAACTCCTGAAAGCTTGTAATTTACTACGCAATGATAGTCCAATAAAAAAAAAGGTATTACTGCAATACTCTTGATATTTAGATAGATATTCAACTACTGGACTTACCTGTATATGGATTCTACTATATATATATATATATATATATATATATATATATATATATATATATACACACACACACAGGTAGCCCTCAGTTTACGCCGGGGTTAGGTTCCAGAAGGAATGGTTGTAAATCGAAACCATTGTAAATTGAAACCCAGTTTATAATGTAAGTCAATGGGAAGTGAGGGAGATAGGTTCCAGGACCCTCTCAAAATTGTCATAAGTAACACCTAATACATTATTTTTAAAGCTTTTAAATTAATACTTTAAATGCTAAACAGCATTATAAACCTAATAAAATAATCAAACAACACAGAATAAATAATTAAACTAAGTTAAATGAACAAAAACATTTGCTAAACAGCATTATAAACCTAATAAAATAATCACACAACACAGACTTCACTTGCATTTTTCTGCAAATAGTTCTTTCTATGCATTCCAATCTGGACTGATTTATAGACAGGAAGATCTTGTTCCTTTGAAATCTGCTCGATAGTTCAGGTCTGGTTAAACTGAATTATTTCAGCTTGCTTGGCTTTGCTGCAACACAAGCGGACAGCTCAACCTACTAGCTATTTTAATAAATGCACTGCTTCTCAATGCTTTTCAATAGCAGTCACATGACTGGAAAAAAGGTTGTTATTCTGAAACGGTGTAAATTGAACCGTTGTAAAATGAGGGCCACCTGTGTATATATATATATATATATATATATATATATATATATATATATATATATCCCTTATTGATTGCACACAACAGCGCTCCACTCATACACATTGTCTTAATCTAATCCTACAAAAGTCAAAGTAGTGATTCATAAGTAATGAGGAGCTAAACTTTATTAGACATTATTAACAATAACATAAATCAATAATTTAAGAAAATAAATATTACCACGAGATTATAAAGATTATTTATATTATAATATTCACTCGCAGTACAAAAAAAAAAACAGAACTGCCACTAGACAGCCACAATAACTATTTCTAGTTGTAGGAACTGATGCTGGCCCGCCTACAATAAATGTCCCCTGCATTTCTGGCAGCGGCAAAAAAACTGCACATGTGCAATTTGAAATGCTAACTAAAAAATATGAAACGTGCACTACTTAACTGTCACACAAGAAAACCACTAAGTGGACAAGAAGAAAGCTGTGGGCGGAGCTTGCCGGCCATTTTCAGTTGCTAACAAACAATGATTATTTAAACGTTTCATGTACTTCTTACAAGCTTATAGATGTGTAACCCATTGCAAAATGCTTGTCTGGTATGTAACAATGAGTAATAAAGAATAAGTATTGGGTGTAGACTGTCCCTTTAAAGGGACATTAAACTCAATTTTTTTCTTTCATGATTCAGATAGAGAATACCATTTTATAAACAACTTTCTAATTTACTTGTATTATCCAATTTGCTTCTTTCACTTGATATTCTTTCCTGAAAAGCATATCTAGATAGGCTCAGTAGCTTGTGATTGGCTCACCAATGTGCATTGCTATTTCTTTAACAAAGGATATCTAAAGATCGCCCCAAATTAGATAATAGAAGTAAATTGGAACATTGTTTAAAATTGTATTCTCTATCTGAATCGTGAAAGACATTTTTTGGATTTAATGGCCCTTTAAAGTTGATTAAAAAAAAAAAAAAGCTTTGAGTGGTGGTCACATGTTTCCTGTCTAGAGTCAGTGGAGGTCACATGTTTCCTGTCTAGAGTCAGTGGAGGTCACATGTTTCCTGTCTAGAGTGGAGCTCCAGTCTGTAGCTAGACTACTTTGCAATACTGAAGTAAATCTCCCAGAATACATGCAGAGAAGTCACATGTTAAGCAGCAGCCAATCAGACAAAAGAAAATATGCAACCATTTCAAAGACAAATTGGATGATTTTTAACTTTTTTAAATTCTTCAAATTCATAAAATTAGTAACTGAGCACATTGTCACTGTCATATCCTCTACTAGTACATTACAGCTACACTATATACATAAAGCTACACAATATATATTAACACTTTCACTAGCACAGAGAAGAGCTGCACTTTGTATTAACCCCTTCACTAAGACAAAGTACTACACAGTGTGCATTAACCCTTAACTAGCACAGAGAGCAGCACAGTGTGTATTAACCCCTTCACTAGCGGAGAGAGCAGCACAGTGTGTATTAACCCCTTCACTAACACAGAGAGCAGCACAGTGTGTATTAACCCCTTCACTAGCGGAGAGAGCAGTACAGTGTGTATTAACCCTTCAATAGCACATAGAGCAGTACAGTGTGTATTAACCCCTTCACTAACACAGTGAGCTGCACAGTGTGTATTAACCCTTTACTAGCACAGCAAGCTGCAGTGTATATTAACCCTTCACTAGCAGAGAGAGCAGCACAATGTGTATTAACCCTTCACTAGCACAGAGAGCAGCACAGTCTGTCTGTATTAACCCCTCACTAGCACAGAGAGCAGCAGTGTGTATTAACCCTTCACTAGCACAGAGAGCAGTACAGTGTGTATTAACCCTTCACTAGCACAGAGAGCAGCACAGTGCTTATTAACCCCTTCACTAGCACAGATAGCTTCACAGTGTGTATTAACCCTTAACTAGCACAGAGAGTTGCACAGTGTGTATTAACCCCTCACTAACACAGAAATCTGTAGTGTGTATTAACCCTTCACTAACACAAAGAGTTGAACAGCACTAAGTAGCCCATTGCCTGGCACAAGCAGGTGAACAACATGCATTAAAGGGACAGTCAAGTCCAAAAAAAACTTTCATGATTTAAATAGGGCATGCAATTTTAAACAACTTCCCAATTTACTTTTATCACCAATTTTGCTTTGTTCTCTTGGTATTCTTAGTTGAAAGCTAAAACTAGGAGGTTCATATGCTAATTTCTTAGACCTTGAAGACTGCCTCTAATCTGAATACATTTTGACCACTAGAGGGAATTAGTTCACATGTTTCATATAGATAACATTGAGCTCATGCACGTAAAGTGACCTAGGAGTGAGCACTGATTGGCTAAACTGCAAGTCTGTCAAAAGAACTGAAATAAGGGGGCAGTCAGCAGAAGCTTAGATACAAGATAATTACAGAGGTAAAACGTGTATTATTATAACTGTGTTGGTTATGCAAAACTGGGGAATGGGTAATAAAGGGATTATCTTTCTTTTTAAACAACAAAAATTCTGGTGTTGACTGTCCCTTTAAAAGAACATTTATAAACTTTTTAAGAAGACTAGAAATTGACACAAAACGTTTTATCACACAATTCACACAGCCTGACTCACTCACCCAGCAACAGCTGCACAGGAAGTAAATGGGAGGGAACAACAGAACAAGGGAGGGAAGCAGCTAGATTCCATCCCTCTAAAGGACACTCTGACATCACAGCAGTCACGTGACTGCAGTGATCACATAGTACAGAGAGCCTAGGAAGCAGAAGGGCAGCAGACTCAAATCAATAGGAGGACGTTTCTTGCTTTACTTCTGCTGCTGTGAGCTTGGTCAGGAGTTGTTATCTGGGCTTATGCTGGACATGGAAGAAACACTAATGTGATAAAGGAGTGAGAAGAATTTTTGTTTTCATGAAGCAAGAAGCTGGGATCCTGATTATAGGCTGCTTTATACAGAAAGCCAGAGATTTGTACATTGTCTTTTTTTCAACTCTGAATAATGGGAACCTCATCTGTGCCTAGGATTTGTGCTAGAAACAGCAAGAACTGGTTGTGGTAAAATATTACACATGGAGCCCAACATTTGTTTCTATTCTTTATTTTCTAGGAGAGAAGCTGTTATCTGGGACTGCAGATGAGCGATGGGAAACCACTAAGATAAGTAAAACTGCACTTGTTGTCTTGTTTATGTTTGTGTGGTATCAGTCAGTACATAATTAGTGAAATGCAGCCACAATTGTTAAGATATTTTTGAAATGGACATTAACTCATAAGAACAGGAGTTAATTAGCTGTATATATTAACTACCTTCTTTATGTGCTGGTGTTACTCACTACACTATGATTAACACTAAGGGATTATGGAAAGGAAGGGGTTAATAACTGTTCTGTGTATGACTGATGGGGAAGAGTTATAGTATTCTGTGTTACTGGTATGAATGGGCATTATTCTCTCTCTGTGTGTACATGTCTGTGTGTCTGTCTCCTTGTGTATGTGCCTTTCTCTGAGTCAGACACACAGTGTACCTGTATGTGTGTCTCTCTCTCTGTCTGTCTCCCTGTTTGTGTGTCTGTCTCTCCCTCTCTGTCACTTTTCTCGCTTTCTCTGTCACTCTTTTCATATTGTCCCATTTCTTGCGCGCTCTCTCTCTGTCACTCTTTTTTTCTGTCTCTCATTTTCTCTGTCACTCTGTCTGTCTGTGTAACTCTTTCTCTGTCATTTTCTGTCTGTCAGTCACGCTACCTCTCACCCTGTCACTTGCTTTCTCTCTCACACTTTTTCTCTCTTTTGCTGTCACTCAAGCTTTTTCTCTCTTGCTGTCTTTTTCTTGATCTCTCTTACTGTCTCTCTCTCTCTCTCTTGCTGTCTCTCTTGCTGTCTCTCTCTCGCTGTCTCTCTTGCTCTCTCTCTCTTTCTCTCTCTCTCTTTCTCTCTCTCTTGCTGTCTGTCTCCATCTCTCTCTCCTTTGCTGTCTCTCTCTCTAGCTGTCTCTCTTGTGCTCTCTCTCTTGCTGTCTGTCTCTATCTCTCTCTCGCTGTCTCTCTTGCGCGCTCTCTCTCTCTTGCTGTCTGTCTCTATCTGTCTCTCTTGTGCTCTCTCTCTATCTCTCACTCCCTTGCGCTCTCTCGCTGTCTCTCTCGCGCTCTCTCTCTCTTTCGCTGTCTGTCTCTCTCTCCCTTGCTGTCTCTCTCTTTCTCTCTCTCTCTCGCTCTCTCTCGCTCTCTTGCGCTCTCTCTCTTTCTCTCTCTCTCTCTCGCTGTCTCTCTTGCGCGCTCTCTCTCTCTTGCTGTCTGTCTCTATCTGTCTCTCTTGTGCTCTCTCTCTCTTTCGCTGTCTGTCTCGCTGTCTCTCTCGCGCTCTCTCTCTCTTTCGCTGTCTGTCTCTCTCTCCCTTGCTGTCTCTCTCTCGCTCTCTCTCGCTCTCTCTCGCTCTCTCTCTCTCTCGCTGTGTGAGGGTGGCACAAGATTGGGTGGGTGGTGGATCATGTCAATACGTGTGTTTGTGAGTGGTTGGGTTGCAGGGTCATATCAGGTGTAAGTATGTAGGGTAGGTAGTAGATACGTTACTAGTAGAATATTATATTTGTGTTTAACAATTTTATTTTTTCACAGATCTAAAGAACTGTGTGTTATGTGCGTGATCTATATCCGCAATTTAGCCAAACATACGGAGAAGTTTAACTGGACCTTGGCATTTGAGAGCAGCCCAAGGATACACCCGCTGAAAAATCCTGATGAGATTTGTGTTCCTGTTCTACCTTGTTGCAGCTAATTGGAGTCTTATCTCAAGTGTCATGTGAGACTCAATCCTACTGACCCCTGCTCCTAAGTCTTTAGAAATAAATGATGGAGCACATATTACAATTGTGCAACAACACAAGTTATTTGCATTTTGTTTTAGAAATACAGCTTTGTGATATACTCAGTGTGCTGGGAGTTATTAATGTCACTTATATCCCTTTATCATTGTTATCATTTTACAAATGCATTAAACACTTTCGGCTAGATTACGAGTTTTGCGTTATGCATGAAAAAGCCTCCTAACGCTGCTTTTTCACTACTGCTGGTATTACGAGTTTACATAACGCAAAAAAAAATATCCATCTCCGCTCAAATCATTAACGTAAACCCAGACCCAGTAGTTAATCATATACCGCTAACAAAAAAAATCCACAAATCACTTCAAAAACATTACACAAAGTACACCTACACTCAGACAAACACTACACCATAATTATTTTTCAGATTTAACATTTTCATGTCAAAATAGAACGGATCAAAGTTACGAGATCTCGGGTGTTTGGAAAAAAACCCACACAAATCCATTTTACATTGACTTACATAGACAGACGGGAACAGACACTAATATAGCTACATCTAACTACAAATATCACATACATACACAAATCGATACATACAAACAATATACAGCACATTACCTACACAAAACAGATTTTAATTAAGAAATTAACACGATTTAGCTACTTTTTCACACAAGAACATAACGTCACTCACTTTACGCTCAAAACAAGTCTTGGATTTTATTACTACACACATTTTTCTCCTCCATTGACTTCTATGGGGAAGACACGCTCGTGCACGCGACAGGCAGATTTACCTAATGCACGTAAAATGCGTAGTCTTGAAAACTCGTAATACCAGGTACAATTGTGAAACTAACTCATTCTTTCTTGCGTTAGTCCCGCTATGACAAATAGATCAAGAAATTACTATTTCCCTATGGAGTTATGGCTTTTACTTGTGTGAACATCACTACAACATCAAATTGTTATATCAATTTACATTACATCAACTACAAATCACCATCACCAATACGAAATCTTTTCGAAAAATTACATCAGATTTAAACGGACAGAAAAAATTATTTTTACATTTCATTATTCACAAACAGTAGACAATTGGAAACACGTCTCATTTACCTCCTATTATAGCATTTCATTTATTCAACTCATTTGCTTGCATGAACAGCATAGCTACATAGGCTTAACACATGATCATTAATGGATGCACATACATGACTTTTGTCATTCACTCATACATGTGCATTGATATTATGGGGGGAAAACACATATAAACAATGAACACATTTACATCATACAACTACATTGGAAGGTTGCTTAACATTAGATTATCGCTATGAATCATGAAACATAAAATATGGACACAAGAAGAATGTTTTAAAATACAATAACAGAATGAGGATTTGCTAACTAGACAGGCAGGTTGCTAATATGATGACGTCTTTATAAGCTTCAACCATACAGATTACAGCATTGGGACTGTACCGCCCCTTTCAGAAGTTTAGCACTCAATACTACAATATTACATATATTTAAACAAGAGGGTTGGAAGATCTTCATTATTATTGCGATTTCAATGGGACACGTACAATATTGACATCTCGCAAATCACATATATACAATATTACAGATGTCAGCTGTTACTTTATCGTTTACAAACAATATTGCAGCAACATTGATCAATCAGATTCTATTCCATGTCTATGCACATTATACACAAGTATGCACTTTCGTGTACGTGTGGTTTTTACTATAAGATCGCGTTTAAGAATTATTTATTACGCATATGAACAAACATTCCGAAGGTGCACTGTATATGTTACATTTTACACTTTCACATTACGATTCATTGGGGGGGGGGGATTAATTTCAGCAAACACCTAAACAAACGCCCACTTTGAAAGCATTTGCGCCGCTCACATACAATCAAGTGTATACAATCAGCAATCATTACGAACATGCTACCATTGGACTAATTGCACTATAAATCCCCCAAACAACATGGCCAAAGCGTCCCTTGTGATCGACATTGTATCAAATTGCTTTTGTGTTTTTGCATACCATGTTACTCCTCAGTTAGTTGCTGCTGGTGCTGTTGCACGAGTAGTGTTCAATAGAATCAGGCGGGCTCGGCGTCTCCAAGAGAGACGTAGGGCTCGCCTGGTTAGAGGTCCTCCTGTTCACAGGATGAGGCCCACCTTGGATAACATGAGCAACTTCGAGGTTTTTGACAAGTATAGGCTCAATGGCAATCAGCTCATTAGCCTTTACGATATTCTTAAACCTCATATGGAGCCACGTAGACGTATGCGGACTGCAATCCCTGGTATGACCAAGATGCTAAGTTGCATACACGTCCTGGCCTCCAGGAGTTTTCAATTTGGAGAGGGGTTCATGCATGGGCTGGCTCAGGGTACCTTCTCTGTGGTTTTGACAACTTTCTGGACGCCATGGTACGAGTCAGTAAGCATTACATAGGATTCCCTCAAAATGATGGTGATTGGAGGCACCTGAAGAGGGAATTTTTTGCAATAGTTCGAATGCCCAATGTCTTGGGAGCAATAGATTGAACCCACATTGCACTGCGTGCTCCAGAAGATGACTTGCCCTTCTGAAATCGCAAACGCTTCCATAGTCTATACATGGAGTTTGTTTGTGATGCACGGATGCGGATTATGAACATGTGTGCGAATTTTGGCGGGGCTTGTCATGATGCCCGCATCCTCAGACAGTCGTCCCTGTGGCGGCAGTTTGAGGGAAGACAGTTTCCACCTGGGTGGCTTGTTGGTGAGTACTTGTGCACAACATGGTTAATTAGTTAGACAATTGCCACTGTAGTCTTCGAAAGCAGTTGTGTTTGTGTAATGTGCAAAATGTGCAGCTCTAGGATGCAATTTAACCATTTCTTTCTCTTTTAGCAAATGTCAGCTTTATGCGAAATATGCATATGTAGCATGTCTTAGCTTAAATGGGCAGATAGAGAATGCGCTTTAACCATGTCATTGTCTCTTTTAGCAAAAGTCTAGTTTTAGCTCCAAACAGATATGTAGCATGTCTTAGCTTAAATGGGCAGCTCTAGGATGCAATTTAACCATTTCTTTCTCTTTTAGCAAATGTCAGCTTTATGCGAAATACACATATGTAGCATGTCTTAGCTTAAATGAGCAGATAGAGAATGCGCTTTAACCATGTCATTGTCTCTTTTAGCAAATGTCTAGTTTTAGCTCCAAACAGATATGTAGCATGTCATTGCTCAAATGGGCAGCTCTAGGATGCAATGTAACCATTTATTTCTCTTTTAGCAAATGTCAGCTTTATGCGAAATACGCATATGTAGCATGTCTTAGCTTAAATGGGCAGATAGAGAATGCACTTTAACCATGTTATTGTCTCTTTTAGCAAATGTCTAGTTTTAGCTCCAAACAGATATCTAGCATGTCCTAGCTTAATTTGGCAGATAGAGAATGCGATTTAAACATATATTTTTTTTATGCAAATGTTTATTGTAGGGGATTTGCGTGTACACAAATGAATTGTATTTTAATATAATCAATTCTAAGAAATCTTTAATTGTTATGTTAATTATTTATAGGTGATTCGGGTTACATAAGATGGCCTTGGCTCATTGCGCCCCTATGTAACCCCACGGACAAGGCCCAGGAGCGCTACAACCGGGCGCACAAGCGGATTAGGGCTGTAGTGGAGAGGATGTTTGGGCTCCTCAAAATGAGACTAAGATGCCTGGACAGGTCTGGAGGAGCCCTCCAATACAGCCCTAGTAAGGTGGCGAAGATCGTTATAGCCTGCAGGGTCCTGCATAACATTGCACAGCGGGCTGGGATGCTGCAGGCCGTCCAGGCGCCCCGATGCCTCCTCCAAGATGAGTAGGACGAGCCTGTTCTAGAGGGGCCATTCCGGGACGAGAGGCTCAATGTCAGAGCAAACATCTTTAACCACCACTTTAGACGGTAAATACTAGAAGTTATATAGGAGCATTGGGAATATGTGTGAATTTTAGGGAAATGAGAAGTAGAGAATTGTGCAAACATGTTAGGATTGTTCATAAAATGATTTTCTCCAACATAGGTGTGTCCGGTCCACGGCGTCATCCTTACTTGTGGGATATTCTCTTCCCCAACAGGAAATGGCAAAGAGCCCAGCAAAGCTGGTCACATGATCCCTCCTAGGCTCCGCCTACCCCAGTCATTCTCTTTGCCGTTGTACAGGCAACATCTCCACGGAGATGGCTTAGAGTTTTTTAGTGTTTAACTGTAGTTTTTCATTATTCAATCAAGAGTTTGTTATTTTCAAATAGTGCTGGTACGTACTATTTACTCAGAAACAGAAAAGAGATGAAGAATTCTGTTTGTATGAGGAAAATGATTTTAGCAACCGTAACTAAAATCCATGGCTGTTCCACACAGGACTGTTGAGAGCATTAACTTCAGTTGGGGGAACAGTTTGCAGTCTTTGCTGCTTGAGGTATGACACATTCTAACAAGACGATGTAATGCTGGAAGCTGTCATTTTCCCTATGGGATCCGGTAAGCCATGTTTATTACGATTGTAAATAAGGGCTTCACAAGGGCTTATTTAGACTGTAGACATTTTTTGGGCTAAATCGATTGATATTAACACTTATTTAGCCTTGAGGAATCATTTATTCTGGGTATTTTGATATAATAATAATCGGCAGGCACTGTTTTAGACACCTTATTCTTTAGGGGCTTTCCCAAAGCATAGGCAGAGTCTCATTTTCGCGCCGGTGTTGCGCACTTGTTTTTGAGAGGCATGGCATGCAGTCGCATGTGAGAGGAGCTCTGATACTTATAAAAGACTTCTGAAGGCATCATTTGGTATCGTATTCCCCTTGGGTTTGGTTGGGTCTCAGCAAAGCAGATACCAGGGACTGTAAAGGGGTTAAAGCTTAAAACGGCTCCGGTTCCGTTATTTTAAGGGTTAAAGCTTCCAAATTTGGTGTGCAATATTTTCAAGGCTTTAAGACACTGTGGTGAAAGTTTGGTGAATTTTGAACAATTCCTTCATGTTTTTTCGCAATTGCAGTAATAAAGTGTGTTCAGTTTAAAATTTAAAGTGACAGTAACGGTTTTATTTCAAAACGTTTTTTGTACTTTCTTATCAAGTTTATGCCTGTTTAACATGTCTGAACTACCAGATAGACTGTGTTCTGAATGTGGGGAAGCCAGAATTCCTATTCATTTAAATAAATGTGATTTATGTGATAATGACAATGATGCCCAAGATGATTCCTCAAGTGAGGGGAGTAAGCATGGTACTGCATCATTCCCTCCTTCGTCTACACGAGTCTTGCCCACTCAGGAGGCCCCTAGTACATCTAGCGCGCCAATACTCCTTACTATGCAACAATTAACGGCTGTAATGGATAATTCTGTCAAAAACATTTTAGCCAAAATGAACCCTGTTCAGCGTAAGCGTGGATGCTCTGTTTTAGTTACTGAAGAGCATGACGACGCTGATATTAATATCTCTGAAGGGCCCCTAACCCAATCTGAGGGGGCCAGGGAGGTTTTGTCTGAGGGAGAAATTACTGATTTAGGGAATATTTCTCAGCAGGCTGAATCTGATGTGATTACTTTTAAATTTAAATTGGAACATCTCCGCATTTTGCTTAAGGAGGTATTATCCACTCTGGATGATTGTGAAAATTTGGTCATCCCAGAGAAACTATGTAAAATGGACAAGTTCCTAGAGGTGCCGGGGCTCCCAGAAGCTTTTCCTATACCCAAGCGGGTGGCGGACATTGTTAATAAAGAATGGGAAAGGCCCGGTATTCCTTTCGTCCCTCCCCCCATATTTAAAAAATTGTTTCCTATGGTCGACCCCAGAAAGGACTTATGGCAGTCAGTCCCCAAGGTCGAGGGAGCGGTTTCTACTTTAAACAAACGCACCACTATTCCCATAGAGGATAGTTGTGCTTTCAAAGATCCTATGGATAAAAAATTAGAAGGTTTGCTTAAAAAGATGTTTGTTCAGCAGGGTTACCTTCTACAACCCATTTCATGCATTGTCCCTGTCACTACAGCCGCATATTTCTGGTTTGATGAACTGATTAAGGTGCTCGATAGTGACTCGCCTCCTTATGAGGAGATTATGGACAGAGTCAATGCTCTCAAATTGGCTAATTCTTTCACTCTTGACGCCTCTTTGCAATTGGCTAAGTTAGCGGCTAAGAATTCTGGGTTTGCTATTGTGGCGCGCAGAGCGCTTTGGTTGAAATCTTGGTCGGCTGATGCGTCTTCCAAGAACAAGCTACTAAACATTCCTTTCAAGGGGAAAACGCTGTTTGGTCCTGACTTGAAAGAGATTATCTCTGATATCACTGGGGGTAAGGGCCATGCCCTTCCTCAGGATCGGCCTTTCAAGGCAAAAAATAGACCTAATTTTCGTCCCTTTCGTAAAAACGGACCAGCCCAAGGTGCTACGTCCTCTAAGCAAGAAGGTAATACTTCTCAGGCCAAGCCAGCTTGGAGACCAATGCAAGGCTGGAACAAGGGAAAGCAGGCAAAGAAACCTGCCACTGCTACCAAGACAGCATGAAATATCGGCCCCCGATCCGGGACCGGATCTGGTGGGGGGCAGACTCTCTCTCTTCGCTCAGGCTTGGGCAAGAGATGTTCTGGATCCTTGGGCGCTAGAAATAGTCTCCCAGGGTTATCTTCTGGAATTCAAGGGACTTCCCCCAAGGGGAAGGTTCCACAGGTCTCAGTTGTCTTCAGACCACATAAAAAGACAGGCGTTCTTACTTTGCGTAGAAGACCTGTTAAAAATGGGAGTGATTCATCCTGTTCCATTGAGAGAACAAGGGATGGGGTTCTACTCCAATCTGTTCATAGTTCCCAAAAAAGAGGGAACATTCAGACCAATCCTAGATCTCAAGATCTTAAACAAATTTCTCAAGGTCCCATCTTTCAAGATGGAAACCATTCGAACTATCCTTCCTTCCATCCAGGAAGGTCAATTCATGAACACGGTGGATTTAAAGGATGCGTATCTACATATTCCTATCCACAAGGAACATCATCGGTTCCTAAGGTTTGCATTCCTGGACAAACATTACCAGTTCGTGGCGCTTCCTTTCGGATTAGCCACTGCTCCAAGGATTTTCACAAAGGTACTAGGGTCCCTTCTAGCTGTGCTAAGACCAAGGGGCATTGCAGTAGTACCTTACCTGGACGACATTCTAATTCAAGCGTCGTCCCTCCCTCGAGCAAAGGCTCACACGGACATCGTCCTGGCCTTTCTCAGATCGCACGGCTGGAAAGTGAACGTGGAAAAGAGTTCTCTATCCCCGTCAACAAGGGTTCCCTTCTTGGGAACAATTATAGACTCCTCAGAAATGAGGATTTTTCTAACAGAGGCCAGAAAGACAAAGCTCCTGGACTCTTGTCGAATACTTCATTCCGTTCCTCTTCCTTCCGTAGCTCAGTGCATGGAAGTGATCGGGTTGATGGTAGCGGCAATGGACATAGTTCCTTTTGCGCGCATTCATCTAAGACCGTTACAACTGTGCATGCTCAGTCAGTGGAATGGGGACTATACAGACTTGTCTCCAAAGATACAAGTAAATCAGAGGACCAGAGACTCACTCCGTTGGTGGCTGTCCCTGGACAACCTGTCACGAGGGATGACATTCCACAGACCAGAGTGGGTCATTGTCACGACCGACGCCAGTCTGATGGGCTGGGGCGCGGTCTGGGGATCCCTGAAAGCTCAGGGTCTTTGGTCTCGGGAAGAATCTCTTCTACCGATAAATATTCTGGAACTGAGAGCGATATTCAATGCTCTCAAGGCTTGGCCTCAGCTAGCGAGGACCAAGTTCATACGGTTTCAATCAGACAACATGACGACTGTTGCGTATATCAACCATCAGGGGGGAACAAGGAGTTCCCTAGCGATGGAAGAAGTGACCAAGATCATTCTATGGGCGGAGTCTCACTCCTGCCACCTGTCTGCTATCCACATCCCGGGAGTGGAAAATTGGGAAGCGGATTTTCTGAGTCGTCAGACATTGCATCCGGGGGAGTGGGAACTCCATCCGGAAATCTTTGCCCAAGTCACTCAACTTTGGGGCATTCCAGACATGGATCTGATGGCCTCTCGTCAGAACTTCAAAGTTCCTTGCTACGGGTCCAGATCCAGGGATCCCAAGGCGGCTCTAGTGGATGCACTAGTAGCACCTTGGACCTTCAAACTAGCTTATGTGTTCCCGCCGTTTCCTCTCATCCCCAGGCTGGTAGCCAGGATCAATCAGGAGAGGGCGTCGGTGATCTTGATAGCTCCTGCGTGGCCACGCAGGACTTGGTATGCAGATCTGGTGAATATGTCATCGGCTCCACCTTGGAAGCTACCTTTGAGACGAGACCTTCTTGTTCAGGGTCCGTTCGAACATCCGAATCTGGTTTCACTCCAGCTGACTGCTTGGAGATTGAACGCTTGATTTTATCGAAGCGAGGTTTCTCAGATTCTGTTATCGATACTCTTGTTCAGGCCAGAAAGCCTGTAACTAGAAAGATTTACCATAAAATTTGGAAAAAATATATCTGTTGGTGTGAATCTAAAGGATTCCCTTGGGACAAGGTTAAGATTCCTAGGATTCTATCCTTCCTTCAAGAAGGATTGGAAAAAGGATTATCGGCAAGTTCCCTGAAGGGACAGATTTCTGCCTTGTCGGTGTTACTTCACAAAAAACTGGCAGCTGTGCCAGATGTTCAAGCCTTTGTTCAGGCTCTGGTTAGAATCAAGCCTGTTTACAAACCTTTGACTCCTCCTTGGAGTCTCAATTTAGTTCTTTCAGTTCTTCAGGGGGTTCCGTTTGAACCCTTACATTCCGTTGATATTAAGTTATTATCTTGGAAAGTTTTGTTTTTAGTTGCAATTTCTTCTGCTAGAAGAGTTTCAGAATTATCTGCTCTGCAGTGTTCTCCTCCTTATCTGGTGTTCCATGCAGATAAGGTGGTTTTACGTACTAAACCTGGTTTTCTTCCAAAAGTTGTTTCTAACAAAAACATTAACCAGGAGATTATCGTACCTTCTCTGTGTCCGAAACCAGTTTCAAAGAAGGAACGCTTGTTGCACAATTTGGATGTTGTTCGCGCTCTAAAATTCTATTTAGATGCTACAAAGGATTTTAGACAAACATCTTCCCTGTTTGTTGTTTATTCAGGTAAAAGGAGAGGTCAAAAAGCAACTTCTACCTCTCTCTCTTTTTGGATTAAAAGCATCATCAGCTTGGCTTACGAGACTGCCGGACGGCAGCCTCCCGAAAGAATCACGGCTCATTCCACTAGGGCTGTGGCTTCCACATGGGCCTTCAAGAACGAGGCTTCTGTTGATCAGATATGTAGGGCAGCGACTTGGTCTTCACTGCACACTTTTACCAAATTTTACAAGTTTGATACTTTTGCTTCTTCTGAGGCTATTTTTGGGAGAAAGGTTTTGCAAGCCGTGGTGCCTTCCATTTAGGTGACCTGATTTGCTCCCTCCCTTCATCCGTGTCCTAAAGCTTTGGTATTGGTTCCCACAAGTAAGGATGACGCCGTGGACCGGACACACCTATGTTGGAGAAAACAGAATTTATGTTTACCTGATAAATTTCTTTCTCCAACGGTGTGTCCGGTCCACGGCCCGCCCTGGTTTTTTAATCAGGTCTGATAATTTATTTTCTTTAACTACAGTCACCACGGTACCATATGGTTTCTCCTATGCTATTATTCCTCCTTAACGTCGGTCGAATGACTGGGGTAGGCGGAGCCTAGGAGGGATCATGTGACCAGCTTTGCTGGGCTCTTTGCCATTTCCTGTTGGGGAAGAGAATATCCCACAAGTAAGGATGACGCCGTGGACCGGACACACCGTTGGAGAAAGAAATTTATCAGGTAAACATAAATTCTGTTTTTAAAAAAGGAGTTCATTGTAATTCATACATCAGATGCTTCTGGCATTGGGTCCTGTAATGACTTTGCCACCTGTTTTTCAAAGACAACATCAGCTGGTAAGTATAAACAATGTATGGACTGTGGCTGGAGGGAATTTTGCACAATCAGCCATCATATGACATACATTTTAAAAAGTAGTATTTAGTTTACACATTAAAAGATTTTTGGATACTCAGAAAGGGATCCTCTAGCAAGACTATATGCTTCAAAGTCATATTCCAAGTCATACATCAAAGGTTAGGTCTGCCCAATGTAAGACTCATCTTCACACTTGATTGATAGAACATAACACAAGATGATACACACGCTTAGTAAGC